>NW_012101887.1:5005823-5013161 GCF_000951045.1 Mandrillus leucophaeus | reverse complement strand
ATAGCAGTGAATTGGTTTCCTTTTCTCTATAAAGTTAACACTATAAACATGTACAAAACCAAGTGCCCACTAAACAATCCAAAACTTCCTAAATGGACATAGAATGTATTTCTCCCTTATAAAAACTTGGCGGAACTCCTCTAATTGGTTCATTGAGGAATATTTAGGCATCGGGCAACTCTGTTCAAATTTAGGCAAAACTTCCAAAACTGATTTGATTCATTCAGAGGCTATAAACTGTTCCAGTAGAAGTAACACTAGCTTTATTTTTCCTTATGAAATATCATGTCATACATGGCAACAGAAAATATGTTATTTTGCAAGCCCCAAAGTAACAGTTACATGCGTCTAAAAGATCACTTAATTTATTTTTAATGATTCGAATCTTTTCTCTGGGTCAAAGGCATCTTTTACATTAACTTGCTTTTACAAATTAATGTTTTGAAGGAAACAGTAAAAGTCAAGTTGCTTGGGAGTACATTAAATTATATGCTAGTTAATAGTGTTAGAGAGATGGCTTAAAAATAAATTGCCCATAATACCTTTTAATAAAGGTGCTAAATGTACTTTTTTATTCTCTGTTAAAAGCAGATGCCTATTTGGCACTGTTTGGAATCCCATTTGCCATGTATATTTTGATTAATATTATGCTGGGTAATCTGTACTATGTGGTCTAGGTTCAGTAACCTCACTGTAAAATAATGAGCCTTCAAGAATAAAAAATATGCTCACTATAAAGCTGCATATTCTGAGAAGCAGTGAACATATTCAAATGAAATGAAAAAAATGAGGTTTTCACCCAGTAAATTTGCTCGAAGTGAAACTTACATATCTCAATTTGTATTTAGCTGTCAGTCTGTGCACTAAAAACTGGACGAGCTATCAACCTTTTGCATATGTTTTCTATAAATACCTTTTCTTCTCTGATTCAACTGCCATAGGACTCTGCAGAAGTAGTGGTCTTAAGGGAGCTTACAGCAACCGGGATGTAGCCAATGGCAGTGAGTTCACACAGTAAGTGGCATCTTCAGAAAAGGACCAACACTCATACTTTATGAAATATGTAACATGATTTACCCGGAGTTGTCGGAAGAGATGAATTTCAGCCAATGCAAGGTAATAAATAGTAATGTGCACTGCATATATTTGACTTATAACCCTTGGCATTTCGAAACAAAATTCTTTTGAAGAATTCATTTTATACGTCATAAACTTTTCTATTGTTTTTCCTGTTTGGGCTGTCTTTGTTATCAGAATTCTTATGAAAGTATTATTCAAAATTGTAAATGAAGCAATATTTTTGAGAGTATTCACCTAGGATTTTCTTTCCAGGCACCGCTTGAAATAAAAAAGTTAGTAGTGCAGAAAATGGTTGGTTTCATTAAATCAGGATCTAGAAAGAAAAAACTTAGTAAGTTGTTTGTCCATAATTATAGGAAATTCATTATTAGAGTTTAATGCTCTTCGCTTTCACGAAGCACTTAATATCTTTGGGAAACAGAATAAATGGTTTTGCTGTATTTATTTTTACATACTTGAAATAAAATGTAAAGTCTCAGCTACTGTACAGATGAGAATATTTTCATTCAAGACAGAACATTTTCCTTTAAAATTAAATGTAGCTTATGTAGCTTACCTCTCACATTATCTTCCTTTGAAGTAATAAGCATTATATTTTAATGATCACAGTCTAAGACTTAATGAATGCCTTACTTTGCTTTTGTCCAATGGGTGTTTGTTACAAGATAAATTGGATAGTTGTTTGTAGCTTTATATTTCAGTTTACATTTTCTCTTTGTTTTCTCCCCACACAAAAACACACAAATATTTTTTGGGGATTCTTATATGATATCGTAATTACAAGTATCAAATTAATGTGCAGTACCACATTATAATCATAAGTAAAGCACTTAATTTTAAAATCTGCCATTCACATACAAGAGTATATATTTTCAAAAAATATCCACTAAGAGATTTTACTACTTGCTTATGTTAGAAAACACAAAAAAGGTGAAGGAACACCCCCTTCCTTCCAAGCACACACAGTTTTGCTAAATACACATACACTTTCCATGTAATACGAACATTGCCGCCACAATTGTGCCTGCTTTTTCACTAGTGATTCTATTCTGAAGTTTCTCCTGGCACATCCTTTTGAGTTCACAGAGGAAACTTGAAGCTGGCCACTGTAACAAGGCCCCAGAGACTTTGCATTTGCAGTAGCGTCTTACATCTCAATAATAGAAAACAAGACTTGGGAATAGATATATCATCTCAATCTTATGAGAAGTGTGAAGGCTACTACTTGAATTATTCATTGAACAGGGAATAGAAAGATTATGTGACCACAGCCCACCTTTGCAACTGAACATTTTAACATCATTATAAAAAACATGTATTATGCGTCTCTGATGGTACTGAGCCAGGCACCGTATAAATTGAATTTATGAGAATTTTCCTCTATAAATTCCAGATAAGACATAACTGAATAACTGCAAGACCGATAATGAACATCCATTTATGTAAATTATATAAAATGTCTGTAAATATGTTAGCCAGAGGTGAAAATGTACATACTGTGTTTAATTAAACAAGGTTTTTGGTTTTCATTTGTTTTTTTATATCAGCTTTCCTAGACTAGGAAGCAATAGAATTAGGATTTTAATAATTAAGAGAAGAGTCAGAACAAAGAATAATCTGTACTCTCCCATCTTAATTTGTTTCCAAGCACCAAAATTCCGAAATTTTACATATAAGTAAATTATTTCAAACTCCACCATGGTTACTATGAAAGGGTTTTGACATAGATCAGCTATTTGACTTTGTATAAGCTTCCCCAATTGAAGGTAAATAGAAAAGGGAAGTTAAGAAGATTGTGCTTGTGTTGACACTCAGGTTAACTAATAATTTTGTTACTCCTATTTAGCTAAGCCAGGAAATACTGTTCTCAGAACAGTAGAAGTTCTGCAATAGGTACATTTAAAGATTGTTTTCTTAATTTAATGAGCCATTTACTTAAAGCCTAGTAACTGAGCCAGAATTTTTTTTATTCACCTGCTTCATGTTTGTCACTATACTGGGCACTATAGAAACAGATGAACACAAGTGCAGCCTCTGCTTTCGATTAGCTCCTACTCTAATAATCAGAGAATAGGAAAGAGAATCAGTCAAATAATGGATGATTTTAATAAGGCACAGTGAGTGCTGGCTATGCTGAGAGAATTCAGAGAACTACCCAGCCCAGATACAGTCTGAAGATACACAGACTGTTTCTCTAAGACAATCACAAAATATGGAGACACAGAGAGAAAAACAAAGGGGAAAGCGTGGAGCATGAGGATAAGGCTAAGGGTAAGGGCAGCAGGGATCAGAGGAGCATTACATACAAAAAGGATAGTTTATGCAAAGTCTAAGAGGCACATAAGAAATTTCTAAGTACTACATGTGGGGAAGGGGAAGGAAATGGCAAGATATGGTCAACAGGAAGTTTATCAGAAGGAGACTTGTGTTTAAGGCAAAGAGGTTTACATTTAATCATAATGAATAAAGGGAATCATTAAAGAATATTAAGGGAATCATTAAAGAATATTAAGCAAAGGGGAAAAGTGATCAGATGATCGTTTTAGAGAAATAACTCTGCTAACAGTAAAAAGGGGACGAATTGGAGTCGCCAAAAGATCATCTGGGAAACCTCAGATGGCAAGATGTGGTTTGGGAGACGAAAAGTCTGAGGTTTTTGATATTGTTCTTGTTCTTGTTGTTAGGAAGTGTTTCTACAAGGTGGCAGTCATTCTTGCCCATATAGTAGTTTGCAAAGCATATACATATCCAACATTTGGCATTTTGACTAAAAAGATTGGCACAGCTTTGGAAAGAGTGAACTTTTATAACCAAAAAGATTGCTGTGGCTCTCAGTCCGAATAAAAACATTAGGAAGATGTTGAAACCAAAGATTTTTTTTAAAAAATAGGGATATATTTTTATCCTAAATCCTCCAGTTAATTAGGTAAGTCTACAATCTCAACCCTTGAATTATCTTTCAATACCAAGAACAAAGAAGAACATTTTGGAATAAACAAAAATTGAGAGTTTACTAGCATGATATTAGATCTTCACTAAAGGACATTTTAAAATGAACTTTAGGAAGAAAGAAAATCAACCTAAAAAAATGGTGACTTTATAGGTAAATATAAAATACTATTGACAGCATTAAATAATAATAACGTCTAGTTTAGTAGGTTACAAATGGGGAAAAAAATCAAGATAGTACAAAAATCCTAAAGAACAATACCACATAAAAGGAAGGATGATGGGACTTAAAGCATTCCACACTCTTATTTATTTAAGAGTTAGATTGGATATAAACAAAATCCCACTATAAATTGCTTCTAAGAAGTATTTATAAACATGACACTGAAAGGCAGAAAGTAAAATGATGAAGGAAGTACATCTGAAGAAAATAGTTTATGATGAAAACCTGGTATAACCATTTAATTTTAGACAACATAAATTTCAGGGCAAAAGAATTAGTGGAGATGAAGAAAAACTACATATGTAATATGCTTTAATTCACCAATAAGATACAATAACTCCAAATTGGTGTACATCTAAAAACATAGCTTCAAAATATGTAAAGCAAAAAAAAAAAATTTGGCAGCTACAAAGATACATTGACATTTTTTTTAAAAAATAGGGATATATTTTTATCCTAAATCCTCCAGTTAATTAGGTAAGTCTACAATCTCAACCCTTGAATTATCTTTCAATACCAAGAACAAAGAAGAACATTTTGGAATAAACAAAAATTGAGAGTTTACTAGCATGATATTAGATCTTCACTAAAGGAAATTTTAAAATGAACTTTAGGAAGAAAGAAAATCAACCTAAAAAAATGGTGACTTTATAGGTAAATATAAAATACTATTGACAGCATTAAATAATAATAACGTCTAGTTTAGTAGGTTACAAATGGGGAAAAAAATCAAGATAGTGCAAAAATCCTAAAGAACAATACCACATAAAAGGAAGGATGATGGGACTTAAAGCATTCCACACTCTTATTTATTTAAGAGTTAGATTGGATATAAACAAAATCCCACTATAAATTGCTTCTAAGAAGTATTTATAAACATGACACTGAAAGGCAGAAAGTAAAATGATGAATGAAGTACATCTGAAGAAAATAGTTTATGATGAAAACCTGGTATAACCATTTAATTTTAGACAACATAAATTTCAGGGCAAAAGAATTAGTGGAGATAAAGAAAAACTACATATGTAAAATGCTTTAATTCACCAATAAGATACAATAACTCCAAATTGGTGTACATCTAAAAACATAGCTTCAAAATATGTAAAGCAAAAAAAAAAAATTGGCAGCTACAAAGATACATTGACAAGCCCGTGATCAGAATAGATTTTAACACAGCTCTTTGTATATGACTGAAGTTAATAAACTAAGCATCAATTGTAAGGAATTAATAGAAAAATGACATAATGAACCCAAGAAAAGCAGAGATAAGGAACTAATAAAGATAATATGACAAATTAATAAAATATAAAAAGGAAAACACAATAGAGAAGATTAAAGAACAAAGTCAAAAGTCTGGCCTAATAAAAGACTCTGTAGTAGCATTGAGAGTTATTTGGCAAGACTAATTAAAAAGAATAAAACAAAATGTAACAGTCAAACAATATTGGCAATTAACAAAATGATACAAACACAGGTGTAGTAGAGATTGTTAAATAATAACACATGATTTAAAATGTATCCCAATATACTTAAAAACACGCAAACACTCCACAAATTTCCAAACAAATTTATATTACCTCATTCAACATAAAATAGAACTTAAAGAGTACTATAACCAAAAAGAAAAATAGTAAGTAATTCAAAAGTTTTCTACAAAGAAAGCCACAAATAGTTTTATAGGAAAGTTTACTAAATGAACGGGTATTTCAGTCTTCTACAAATTATTTTATAGAAAAGGAAAAACAGAAAGAATCTCAAATTAATTCTATGAGCATGATCCATTTTGAATACAATATTAGATCCTTGTAACAAAATTAAAGACCTTTCTCATAAACAAAAATTGATTCCTGGCCAGGCAAGGTGGCTCAGATCTGTAATCCCAGCACTTTGGGAGGCTGAGGCAGGAGCTTGAGCCCAGTAATTCAAGACCATCCTGGACAACATGATGAAACCCCATTTCTGCAAAAAATATAAAAATTAACTGGATGTGGTAGCTCATACCTGTAATCCCAGCTACTTGAGAGGCTGGGGTGGAAGGATCATCTGACTAATGGGAAGTTGAGGCTGCAGTGAGGCGTGATCACACTTCTGCACTCCAGCCTGGGTGACAGAGTGAGACATAAATACCACCTATGAAAATTTAAATTTAGTGGGTGTCTTATTCTCTATCCATGCTATAAAACTAAATACATGATTATTTGTGACATTCTTATATACATCTATGTTAACATTTTATTTGTTAATTTTATCATTCCTCATGTTCTTAACTAGAGTATAAGCCTGCTTTGCTCTACATTGTCTTGTTCAATTATTAAACTCTTGGGCATGGAGGTCCTCCATGAATAGGCATCAGCTGATTTACTAATGAGAGGGTGATATATAATAATATTAAGGATACAGTTGTCTCAGCCAAATCTCTACAGCATTTAACCTAACCTTACGTTCTTAAATGTTTTAATTGATAATTAACTATGCTCAGCATTTGTTTTGCATATTATTCACTATTTTCTTGCCTAGATTCTGATTTTAATATACCTTTAATAAACAACTCCCACCTTCAAAATGATTGTGTCCTGCATAAAAACCACATAAGCCCTAAGTAATTAATTTACTGTGGGGCTAAGTACAATATTGAGCTAGTATTTTCTCTCCAAAGAGTCCTGGACCCAAGAGCCCTTCAGTTTTACAATTTGTTGAGTTATAACAGTGATTTTACCTGAGCTGATTTTTTTTAAAAAAGAAAAAGAAAGAAAAAAAAAAGAAGCTTTGCTAAAATAAATGCATATTTAACCCCTATCATAGTTTCCACTTACAAAGGCATTTAAACCACTGTTTAATGAAATTCTTTTCCTTTCTTTATTTTTCTCTTGTACATGTTTACAAATGCTTTCTACTATAACGTTTCAAATGCTTTCAATAACAGTGATATCAATTTTATGTACTATTAAGTCCAAATGGAAAAAGGCAATGTTTATAAAATATCTTCCTAAAGTTTTTCAAATAATAGAGTATTATTACTTCTGGTATACTTATGGAATTCAAAAATCTCTAAAATATAATAGATATCAACCAAGATTACCATTATA
>NW_012101887.1:4998490-5005773 GCF_000951045.1 Mandrillus leucophaeus | reverse complement strand
AAAAAAAAAAGAAGCTTTGCTAAAATAAATGCATATTTAACCCCTATCATAGTTTCCACTTACAAAGGCATTTAAACCACTGTTTAATGAAATTCTTTTCCTTTCTTTATTTTTCTCTTGTACATGTTTACAAATGCTTTCTACTATAACGTTTCAAATGCTTTCAATAACAGTGATATCAATTTTATGTACTATTAAGTCCAAATGGAAAAAGGCAATGTTTATAAAATATCTTCCTAAAGTTTTTCAAATAATAGAGTATTATTACTTCTGGTATACTTATGGAATTCAAAAATCTCTAAAATATAATAGATATCAACCAAGATTACCATTATACTGGCAAACTATCCATGTTAAAACATAACTTTTCCCAAAGAATTTGACAAACATTATATTTGGATGCTTAATTTATTGTACCAGGATAACGAAAGTGTTGTTTTCTCAAAAGTTAAAAATTCTATTTTTAAAAATAATGTCAATATGAGAAGCTACATCCACTTATGATCCTCACAATGGCTACAGTGCCTCTGTGATATCTTCAATATATTGTTGGATACTTTCAGTTCTTCTTTATGCACATGAAAAGAATTTTAAAATAAATGTGCCCTTTAATAAGTCATATTATATACTGTGAAGTAGAATTATTTCAACATAATCATGACAAACATGTTTGCCAAATTTATTTTTTCTTGTAAACATTGTGTATGAGAATTGCTGGCTTTTATTATCACTTATCTTTTATCAATAATATTTTCATGTGTTTTGCCATGATAACAACCACTTGAAAATTGTATATAGCATAATTGTGCTTTCTAGTGTGCAGTGCACAGTAAACACTAAAAAGCAGTAGGATTGTCTACCTTCATATTTGATTTCATCATAACTACCATGCAGATTTTTTTTTAAGGTTTTACCTCTTCTCTCCACCAAGATCTCAGCGATTGGTGCAGCTTATACTTGTGGTCTGTGCCTTAAACAGAATACATCTGATATAAATGAGAATCAACGTCCTATTAAAATTCACAATAAGGACTTTAACTCCAAAATTTGATTTAAGAAAAGCGTTATGTCTGTGACATTAAGCAGAAACATAGAACTAGAGGCTCATAATAGAGTTGTGCTAAACATAGTGTCATTTTGGTTATCACCCAAATTCTACTGGCCAGTTTTCATTACCGAAGTAACTATGGCCAACTATGAAATACACACATGTCTGTGTGTGTGTGTGTGTGTGTGTGTATATATATATATTTAAAAAATAGAGAACTGCGTTTACATATATACACACAAACATGCACATGCAGGTTGAAGGGAGTTCTCAATGGTACAGTTTCATGGATGTTTCCTGTGGCAGTCTCTAATGTGCCCCGATAGGTATTGGGCCTGAGTAACTCATTACTCTTGTGGTGGATTCATTCCCATCCATGACCAGTGTTTACAGTTTGATGCTAATAAGAAAAAGGATTCAGTCATGATATTAATTGATGAATTTCATGATGGTCATCATCAAAGATCACAGGCATCCATTTCACAAATGCATGTTATGGTTTTTTTTAAACAAAATACACAAAAGACATAGGGTCTTATATAAATGCGTTTTTCTCAAGGAAGATGCCTCTGACTTTCTAATCTAGGTTATAAGATTCCTACATTGAGAGGGCTCTTGGAAAAAAACTTGCATGAGAGTGAGGGAAACAGGACAGCAAAAGAAGTTCAGCAAAGTATGGCTGGCATAAAGTTGAGCTTCAATCTGATCCCACAGAGGAGCTCCAAAACTTAAGTTATCCCACAAAGTATATCCTGTCTTAAGGTAGTTACTGGACTTCTGTACACAGCATCAGTCATTGGATACAGACTTCCTTAAGGCAGGGAGGTGGGGCTTAATTCCTAGGCTCTCCAAGTAAGATGACTCCACTATCCTAAGAGCAACACTCCAGAAAAGGTTACAGATGTGTGTCATTGCAGCAAAATCCTATCATGACAGCTGACAGTAGACACCCCAAACCAATAAAGGGTTCCCGGGAATCTAAGCATGGCACCTATGAGTCTGTGGCAACTGGTTTTATTCTCTAGAAACTATAAGCTCTGTAATAGCAACTGCAGTTTCAGTCTTGTTTAGGATCTGAATGATATCAGACACATACTAGAGATGCAAGATATATTTATGATTAAAATGAATAAATAAATGAATCAATGGCATTAGCAATCATGCTTTTACCTACTGTAAATTCACTGTCATTTTAATGAGAATTGGCCCTGTATGCAGGTTGAATTTACCAAAGTTCCAGCATAACATTTCAGTGTAAAGAAAAGCTCATCAGATTGGAAATACATCCAGAATCGTTACCACAATTTTCAACTTAATCTTTATTTTTCAAAATCTGTTGACTCAGTATTTAGGTCAATACATTCCTTTTGTAAGTAATCGGGAGATAAATGATACCTGTTTATCTAGCAAATAGGTTAGGTACACAAAAAGGCAAAGAGATCTATAAGTCAAAGAAACGTCTTGTCTTGTAATGTTAACATTAGCAAGCCAATGAATTGGTTAATTTATGTGATTAACCTGTCACTATCCACTGTTAATGATCAGTGGCACCTATATTTATTTATTTGCAATATTAATGTAATGCATTATATACTGTTTTTCACTTAGAATTATGTCATAAACATTTTGGTTTCTCTACAGGTCCTTCATATTTATAGTAATGGATATACAACACACACATGTAAACACAAATATATGTATGCATGTATATTCTAATAGATTGCACTATATGTTAGTAAAATATTTTATTTTGTTCATATTTTGCTATCATTACAGAGCAACAGTGAGCATATTTAAGTGTATTTAAGCTTCTGTTAGATTGCTTATGTGGGATAAAATTAGGAATGAAAATATGATATTCAAGTCTCAAGCAATTTAACTTCTCTGCCATATTACTTTTCAGAAACTCTGTATGAAATTACAGAGTTGGCAGTAATAAACAAATATGGCAATTTCTTTGCAGTATTGCCAACATTGAATGTTTTGGTTTTTGTTTGTTTATTTACTATCCTTACTGTGGGAAAAAAAAAAATCTTAAGATTGCCTTATTTTATATTTCTTTGATAACTAAAGAAGCTAGAAATTTGTCCCATTTATTTATCCATTGTATTTCCCATGTATAAACTATGATATTGTTTGCCCATTAATTTACTTAGGATCTTGAATTTGTTCTACTAATTTGAATACACATTATTGTTATATTGAGGAAAATACCTATAACATGCAACAAACAATATTATTATTCAATATTATTATGAAATAATAATATTTAGGTTACATATTTCTTATTTCCCAGAAAATGAATGTGCATATATATTTCATCATAATTTCTCCTAATTCAAAACAAAAAATTGTTCTGCCAAAGTATTTTTAATTTCTGTACCCCATTACTTGCTAATTTTTCTCTTGTTTAATGCTCATTTTTAACTATTGAATGCACCTATCATTATCTTATTTTATTTTGTTTATGTTTTCATAATACCATCTGTTGAAGAGACTATCTTCTCCCCATTGTGTATCTTGGCACTCTTTTTGAAAATCAGTTGACTGTATATTATATTGTGACTATTTTTCGCTGGACTTGCACTAAGCAAAATTCTTATGTATTATGTTAGCTTTTTGGAACCATTATCTTTTTTCCTTTGACAAGTTTCCTGACTGTCTTTCTTTAAAACCATTACTTGATGAGTCTAGTTGCTCACCCTACATGAACACATTCTTGTCCATTATTTTGACAAAACAAACTTCTTACTCATCTCACTGAGAGAGATAACTGGCAATTATATAAAGTACTAGGAATTTGAATGCAGTACTCTACTAAAAGAATATTATTAACATTATGAATGAATACTGATTTTTTTCTCCCCTTTAGAAATCCAAAGATCATTATTAATATCAGAGACTCTTTTAACATAATATTAAGGTAAAAAGTTAAATAAGAAAATAACAGAAATAATTTACTGCATGTCTAAAAGTAATTGCTAAAACTTAGAACCAAATCCTACTAAATGGATTTTATTATATGAAATAAAATAGTTTTTCTTTGCTAAACCGAAAGCCAGTATTACATTCAGTAGCAACATCTATGCATGAATCACAGTGTATATCTCTATCCAAGCATCTTATATAAACCATTCTAATCTAAATCTTTACATCAAAACTTGAACTTAATAATATAATTCTTGATTTAAAATAAACTTGAAAAATGTTTATTTAGAAGAACATGTGCAGTATTACTGAATAAAAAGAGACCTGCTCCTGTCAGACAGCAGAACATATTATTTAGAATAAAAACATAAAACACTATACAATTTGTGCACCATTTTAAACACTGAGTGGAACAGAAGGTAAAGAACTAAAATAATAATTACATACCAACTCTTGTTATATGATAATGTAAACTTTCTGAGGAAAAATATTAAGACACAATTACTACATAAGTATATTTAGAACAGTTATGGAAAAATGTTATTTCCGTCTCTTACCTCTTAATTTGAAATATATGCAAAACCAGCATTAACATGGAAATTTACAGTGAGAAACATCCACATTCAAAAAGAAGAAATATCTCAAATAAAATAACCTAACTATACCTTCAGGAACGAAAAAAAAAAAAGAACTAACTAAGCTCAAAGTTAGCAGAAGAGAGGAAATAACAAAGATCAAAACAAAATTAAACAAAACAGAAAAACAATTTAAGAATCAGTGAAACAGCTGGAATTTTTTAAAAATCAACAAAATTGAAAAGAAAATCATAAATTAAAGAAGAGACATTATAACTGATGCAACAGAAAGAAAAAGCATAATAAGGGACTATTATAAAAAAATTATATACCAACAAATTGGATAACCTAGAAGAAATGGATAAATTCCTGGAAACATACAACATACCAAAACTTAATCATGAAGAAATGGAAAACTTGAACAGGCCAATAATGAGTAAGATTGAAAACGTAAATAAAAACCTCCTAACAAAGAAAATCCCAGAACCAGATGGCTTCACTGGTAAATTCTATGAAACATTTAAAGAAAAACAAACACCAATCCTTCTTAAACCCTTTCAAAAAATTGAAGAAGAGAGAAACTTCCAAACTTGTTTTATGAAGCCAGCATTATCCTGATACCAAAGTCCAAGACAATGTAAGAAAAGAAAACTACAGGCCAATATCCCAGATGAATATAGATGCACAAATCCTCAACAAAATAATACAAAACTAAATCCAATAGCACTTAAAAAAAAATCATACAGCATGATCAAGTGGGACTTATATCTGGGATGCAAAGATGGTTAAACATATGCAAATCAATTAATGTGACTGAAGGATGAAAATAACATGATCATTTTGATGAATGCAGAAAGGCCATTTGACAAAATTTAACACAATTCCTAATGAAAATTTTCAACAAACTATATATAGCAGGAATTTACTTCAACACAATAAAGATCATATATGAGAAGCCCATAGTTAACATCATTCTCAATAGTGAAAAAATGAAAAGTATTTCTCTAGCTTCAAAAACAAGGCAAGTATGTTCACTCTTACCACTTCTATTCACATTGTACTGGAAGTTCTAGCAAGAGCAGTTAGGCAATTAAAGTCATTTCAAATCAGAAAGGAAGAAGTAAAATTACCTTGTTTGCATACAGCATGATCTTAAATATTGGAAGTCCCAAAGACTCCACACACACAAAAAAAAGTTAACACTAATAAACCAATACAGGAAAGTTGCAAAATACAAAATCAACACACAAAAATCAGTAGCATTTATATATACCAGCAACGAACTATTCAAAAAGTAATTAAGAAAAACATCACATTTATAATAGCGTAAAAAAGAATAAAATTCTTAGGAGTACACTCAACTAAGAAGGTAAAAGACTGGTATATTAAAAACTACAATCAATGATGCAAGAAATTTAAATTGATGCAAATACATGGAAAGATATCTTGCTCATCAATTGGAAGACTTTAAATAATGTTTCAATGTCCATACTACCCAAAGCAATCGACTGATTCAATGCAATCCCTATCAAATTCCCAATGACACTTTTTGCAGAAATAGAAAAAAATCTTAATATTTTTATAGAACCCGAGAAGACTGAATAACCAAAGCAATCTGGAGAAAAAAACACATAACAGGAGACATAACAGTTAATGATTTCATAATATATTACAAAGCTATGCTAATTAAAACAGTGTGGTTCTGATATAAAAAGACAAAACAGACACATAAGATAGAATTGACAGCCCTGAAATAAATCTATGTGTATATAGTCAACTGATCTTTGACAAGAACGCCAAGAATACACAAAGGGGAAGAAAACACACAATGGGGAAATTTCACATATATTGTTGTGGAAACTGGATATTCATATGCAAAAGAATGAAATATGGCCCTTACACTACACAAAAAGAAAAACGGTCTCAAAAAAGCTTAACAACAATGTAAAAAGTGAAAATGTAAAACTCTGAGAAGAAAACATAGGAGAAAACCTTCACGACATCATGCCTGGCAGTTATTTCTTGGGTATGACATCAAAAGCACAGGCAACAGAAAAGCTAAATGATAAGAACATATGGACACATAGAGGAGAACAACACACAGTTATTGGAGGGTAGCGGGTGGTGATGAAATTACCTGTGCAACAAACAACCATGACACAAGTTTACCTATATAACAAACCTGCACATGTACCCCTACATTTAAAATAAAAGAAAAGGAAAAAATAAAGGGAGACTATATCAAACTAAAAGCTGCTGCACAGCAAATAAAACAATCAACAGAGTAAAAAGGCAGCATACAGAATGAGACAAAATATTTGAAAGCCATATATCTGATGAGGGGTTAATATTCAAAATATGCAAGGTACAACTCAACAGCCAAAAGACAAATAATCTAATTACAAACTAGGCAAAGGACTTGAATAGATATTTCTCTAAAGATGACATAAAAATACCAACAAGTATGTGAAAAAATGCTCAACATCACTAGTCTTCAGGGAAACGCAAATTGAAACTACCATATAATAGCACCTAACACCTGTGAGAATGGCGATTATCAAAAAACAAAAGATAACAAGTTTTGGCAAGAATGTGGAGAAATTGGAAGCTTCATGCATTCTTGTAGGAAAGGCAACTGGTGCAGCCACTATAAAAAACAGTATGATGGTTCCTCAAAAAATAAAAATGGAATTACCATGTGATCCGGCAATCTTACTTCTGGGTACACATCC
>NW_012101887.1:4995262-4997230 GCF_000951045.1 Mandrillus leucophaeus | reverse complement strand
CCTGGCCCTGAAGTATTTTAAAATGCAAAACCTTTCTTGATTATACCCGCAACCATGTAGGAAGTGTTTGGTCCCTTTTTCACTTTCAAATATGTATATATTTATTTCTAGTAGGTATAATGGAAATACATAGGTTTAAGAGCTGAGGGGACAAAAAAAACATATTGAAATCCTAAGTCTGCTACGTATTTGCAGTGTGAGTCTGAACTGAGGATTTTTGCACCTCTGTTCTCTCATTTGATAAATGGAATACTGCCATTTCCCTCACAAGGTTGGTATGTGTCTTTTATGAAAGAATATGTGCTAAATCTCAACAAAGTTCATTTTTACTCTTATGTAACATTTTTAGTGTTTGCATTTATAGCTACCATAAAATTTTAGTCCTGCTATAATATTTTGTCAGTTTACTTGAGGTCAGAGACTGTGTTTTATTAATTCTAGTATCTCATTTGACTCAGTGAGTTTGGGAAATCAGTTGATGTGCTCCAACCTCTGGAAATCAAAAAGACCAGAAACTGCTTGCCCAATTAATTCCTAAAAGTCAGTGTTTGTATACTGGCTGGAGAGTCTGCTAGAGTATTTGTACCCACTGTGCATTATCCCTGATACATAGGCATTAATTCTTCAAGAGATGTTTATTGATGATGTTTGAAAAAACAAATGGATTTTGTTGCCTCTCTCCAATTTGGAAAATATATAATGGTTTTTTTTTTTTTACAGTCTTATTATATAAAGTTTTTATTCCTTTATATGTGATATCTCGTTAGTGTTGGTGTCAGTCTGGATGGTGTCTTTCAACTCTTTGTAACTTTGAAAAATCACCAGGAACTGCCCTTACTGGCAAGTCCATGTAGACCCACAACACACAAGTGAAAAGTAAGTTGAATGATGATTTCTAAAGAAAATGGGCCACTTGGAGAGCTACTCCTGGGGCATAAATCCAGGTTGGAGAGCTCAGCCTTGCACAGTCCAGACTGCAGCTGCTCTGGAAGGTCTTCACTATGGGATAGTCCTGAGATTCTTATGAAACAACATTTTTATGTTGGTCTCTCATCTATTTCTAGTCTTCTGTCATTTATCACAGTCTCTAACAAAATTACTCCAAGAGGATTTTCAAATCTCTGGTAAGAGCTATGCCATGTTCAAAGTATTTTCCTAAGATAATTACAGACAAAATTTCTTGGGCATTATTTTAGAGTTGGGAAGACTGGGTTGAAGAGAGACCAATAATTTGGTATTGTCAATTTTTATTCATGCCAGATCATTGGGGAAATAAACTTTTACACTGCAATTAACAATCTCTCTTTGAATCAAGATGGTAACGCTAGAGAGGAGAGGAAGGGTAAGAAGTGATTCGGTTAATGCTTGTTACAGTTGTTATTACTATTGTTTACAGCTGTTACTCCTACTGTTTCTAAAAAAAAAAAAAATCAAAGCATGAAAATCTTAAAACATGTTCATAATTGTATGGAAAAATTGAACCTCTGCCCCTATGTTTTCCTGTGGTCTTAGAGACAATCTATTATTATTGTTAACATCAATTAAACTATTTATGTTTGCCCATAGTCTGTAGCAATCCTACCATGTTCTCTCACAAATAACAATGTTTCTAAATGTCCAAAAGATGTAGCAGCTAAGCCATACAAGTTCACCACAGAAGGGACCTGCATGTTTTCAAAACACACACACACACATACACACACACACACACACACACACACTTTCTCTCACACATACCAATGAATGTTTTTCTTTTCTTTTTTTTTTCCTAAAAAACCAATAGGTATTAAACATTAATTAACTTACATTCTTAAAGAAAGGCAATGAAAATCTATTTGCAAATCCGAAATATATTTTGATCATACCTAGAATTGTTGACATTATTTTCAAGAGGATAGTGTCCCAGGAGCACAAGAGGTTTTATTATTCTTCTATAAATATTATCTCACATAACATTTTGTTAAATAT
>NW_012101887.1:4993082-4994652 GCF_000951045.1 Mandrillus leucophaeus | reverse complement strand
TTTTTTTTTTTTTTTGTACCCCAGTGGTGCCTGGAATGCCAGCGAGACAGAACCATTCACTCCCCTGGAAAGGGGGCTGAAGCCCGGGAGCCAAGTGGTCTTGCTCAGCGGATCGCACCCCCACAGAGCCCAGCAAGCTAGGATCCACTGCCTTGAAATTCTTGCTGCCAGCACAGCAGTCTTAAGTCAACCTGGGACCCTCTAGCTTTTTGGGGGGAGGGGCGTCCACCATTACTGAGGCTTGAGTAGGTGGTGTTCCCCTCACAGTGTAAACAAAGCCTCCTGGAAGTCAGACTGGGTGACTTTGCAGTCAGCACTGCAAAGCTGCTATAGCCAAACTGCTTCTTTAGATTCCTTCTCTCTGGCTAGGGAATCTCTGACAGAAAGGCAGCAGCCCCAGTCAGGGTCTTATAGATAAAACTCCCATCTCCCTGGGACAGAGCACCTGGGGGAAGAGGCAGCTGAGGGTGCAGCTTCAGCAGACTTAAACATTCCTGCCCACTGGCTCTGAAGAGAGCGGTAGGTCTCCCAGCACAGTGCTCAAGCTCTGCTAAGGCACAGACTGCCTCCTCAAGTGTGCCCTGACCCCCCTGCCTCCTGACTGGGAGACACCATAGACACCATCCAGCAGGAGTCGACAGACACCTTATACAGGAGAGCTCTGGCTGGCATCTGGTGGAAGCCCTTCTAGGACAAAGCTTCCAGAGGAAGGAACGGGCAGCAATATTTGCCGTTCTGCAGCCCCCACTGGTGATACCCAGGCAAACAGGGTCTGGAGTGGACCTCCAGCAAACTCCAACAAACTTGCAGATGAGGGGCCTGTTAGAAGGAAAACTAACAAACAGAAGGCAATAGCATCAATATCAAGAAAAAGGATGACCATGCAAACACTCCATCCGAAGGTCACCAACAGCAAAGACCAAAGGTAGATAAATCCACAAAGACGAGAAAAAACCAGCAGAAAAAGGCTGAAAATTCCAAAAACCATAATGCCTCTTCTCCTGTAAAGGTTCACAACTCCTTGCCAGCAAAGGAACAAAACGGGACTGAGAATGAGTTTGAAGAATTGACAGAAGTAGGCTTCAGAAGGTGGGTAATAACAAACTCCTCTGAGCTAAAGGAGCATGTTCTAATCCAGTGCAAGGAAGCTGAGAACCTTGATAAAAGTTTAGAGGAACTGCTAACTAGCATAACCAGTTTGGAGAAGAAGATAAATGACTTGGCGGAACTGAAAAACACAGCAAGAGAATTTCATGAAGCGTACACAAGTATCAATAGCTGAATTGATCAAGCAGAAGAAAGGGTATCAGAGATTAAAGATCAACTTAATGAAATAAAGTGAGAAGACAAGATTAGAGAAAAAAGAAGGAAAGGGAAGAAACAAGGCCTCTACGACATATGGAACTGTGTGAAAAGAACAAACCTACATTTGATTGGTGTACCTGAAAGTGACGAGGAGAATGGAACCAAGTTGGAAAACACTCTTCAGGATATTATCCAGGAGAACTTCCCCAACCTAGCAAGACATGCTAACATTCAAATTCGGGAAATACAAAGAACACCACAAAGA
>NW_012101887.1:4992486-4993032 GCF_000951045.1 Mandrillus leucophaeus | reverse complement strand
ATTTCATTTTCCAAATTAATGCTAACCACATAAATTATGTAGTCCTTAGTTATGCTTTAAAATATTGTATCAATTCCTGGCAGAAAGACATTTTCCGCTTTTTATAAGTTAATCAAATAATATTAAGTAGTTGTCAGTAACATATTTCTTTGGATCTCAAACAAGCATCTAACTATATAGAGTAGTAAGTAGGGAAAAATCACTTAAAAGGCAATCCTATAAGGCTAAAGTAGAAAACTGTACAAATCAACATATATATTAGCTTGAAATGGAAAATATAAATTAATTGTTACAAAGCAGAAGCTCACAAGTTGGCAAGAAAGAATGTCATAGAAACAAACCTATTACAAGCTAATCTGAAACCAGCCAGATGCCGTCTCCAGTAGGATTAAAAATTTAAAAAATTTAATTATTTTCCAATGAATAATTATATAGTTTATTCTCCTTTCTTGACCTTTCAGTTAAAGTTAAAATCTTATTGATGACAATAATAACAGATGGCCATTTGAGCAGACACAGAGCTAGTTGCAAGTGTTTTTTTTTTTT
>NW_012101887.1:4988048-4989711 GCF_000951045.1 Mandrillus leucophaeus | reverse complement strand
AGGAGAATGGAACCAAGTTGGAAAACACTCTTCAGGATATTATCCAGGAGAACTTCCCCAACCTAGCAAGACATGCTAACATTCAAATTCGGGAAATACAAAGAACACCACAAAGATACTCCTCGAGAAGAGCAACCCCAAGACACATAATTGTCAGATTCACCAAGGTTGAAATGAAGGAAAAAATGTTAAGGGCAGCCAGAGAGAAAGGTCAGGTTACCCACAAAGGGAAGCCCATCAGACTAACAGCGGATCTCTCTGCAGAAACCCTACAAGCCAGAAGAGAGTGGGGGCCGATATTCAACATCCTTAAAAAAAAGAATTTTCAACCCAGAATTTCATATCCAGGCAAACTAAGTTTCATAAGTGAAGGAAAAATAAAATCCTTTCCAGACAAGAAAATGCTGAGAGATTCTGTCACCACCAGGCCTGCCTTACAAGAGCTCCTGAAGGAATCACTAAATATGGAAAGGAAAAACTAGTACCAGTCACTGCATAAGCAAACCAAAATGTAAAGACCATCGACACTATGAAGAAACTGCATCAACTATTGGGTAAAATAACCAGCTACTGTCATAATGACAGGATCAAATTTACACATAACAATATTAACCTTAAATGTAAATGGGCTAAATGCCCCAATTAAAAGGCACAGACTGGCAAATTGGATAAAGAGTCAAGACCCATCGGTGTGCTGTTATTAGGAGACCCATCTCATGTGCAAAGACACACATAGGCTTAAAACAAAAGGATAGAGGAAGATTTACCAAGCAAATGAAAAGCAAATAAAGCAGAGGTTACAATCCCAGTCTCTTATAAAACAGACTTAAACCAACATAGATCAAAAAAAGACAAAGGACATTAAATAATAGTAAAAGGATCAATGTAACAAGAAGAGCTAACTCTCCTAAACATCTATGCATCCAGTACAGGACCACCCAGATTCATAAAGCAAGTTCTTAGAGACTTAAAAAGAGACTTAGACTCCCACACAATAACAATGGGAGACTTTAACACCTCACTGTCAATATTAGATGTATCAATAAGACAGAAAGTTAACAAGGATATTTAGGACTTGAACTCAGCTCTGGACCAAGCACACCTAATAGACATCTACAGATGTCTTCACCCCAAATCAATAGAATACATATTCTTCTCAGCAGCACATAGCACTTATTATAAAACCAACCACATACTTGGAAGTAAAACACTTTTCAGCAAATGCAAAAGAATGGAAATCGTAGCAAACAGTCTCTCAGACTAGAGAGCAATCAAATTAGAACTCAGGATTAAGAAACTCACTCAAAACCACACAACTACATGGAAACTGAACAATCTGCTCCTGAATGACTACTGGGTAAATAACAAAATTAAGGAAGAAATAAATATGTTCTTTGAAACCAATGACAACAAAGACACAACGTACCAGAATCTCTGGGACACAGTTAAAGCAGTGTTTAGAGAGAAATTTATAACACTAAATGCCAACAGGAGAAAGCAGGAAAGATATAAAATGGACACCCTAACATCACAATTAAAAGAACTAGAGAAGCAAGAGCAAACAAATTCAAAAGCTAACAGAAGACAAAAAATAACTAAGATCAGAGCAGAACTGAAGGAGATAGAGACATGAAAAACCCTTCAAAAATCATTTGAAAAAACC
>NW_012101887.1:4935489-4987496 GCF_000951045.1 Mandrillus leucophaeus | reverse complement strand
ATTCCAAACAATAAAAAAAGACAGACTCCTCACTAACTCGTTTTACAAGGTCAGCATCATCCTGATACCAAAACCTGTCAGAGACACAACAAAAAAAGAAAATTTCAGGCCTATATCACTGATGAACATCGATGTGAAAATCCTCAATAAAATCCTGCAAACTGAACCCAGCAGCACATTAAAAAGCTTATCCACCAAGACCAATTCAGCTTTATCCCTGGGATCCAAGGTTGTTTCTAAATACACAAATCAATCAACATAATCCATCACATAAACAGAACCAATGACAAAAACCACATGATTATCTCAATAGATGCAGAAAAGGCCTACGATAAAATTCAACACCACATTATGCTAAAAACACTAAATAAACTAGGTATTGATGGATGATATTACAAAATAATAAAAGCAATGTATGACAAACCTACAGCCAATATCATACTGAAGGGGCAAAAGCTGGAAGCATTCCCTTTGAAAACTGGCACAAGACAAGCTTGCCTTCTCTCACCACTCCTATTCAATATAGTATTGGAAGTTCTGGCCAGGGCAATCAGGCAAGAGAAAGAAATAAAGGTATTCAAATAGGAAGACAGGAAGTCAAATTATCTCTGTTTGAAGATGACATGATTGTATATTTAGGAAACCCCATTGTCTCAGGCCAAAAACTCGTTAAGCTGATAAGCAACTTCAGCAAAGTCTCAGGATACAAAATCAATGTGCAAAAATTACAAGCATTCATATACATCAGTAATAGACAAACAGCAAGCCAAAACATGAGCAAACTCCCATTCACAATTGCTACAAAGAGAATAAAATACCGAGGAATACAATTTACAAGGGATGTGAAGGACCTCTTCAAGGAGAACTACAAACCACTGCTCAGTGAAATAAAAGAGGACACAAACAAATGGAAAAACATTCCATGCTCATGGATAGGAAGGATCAATATTGTGAAAATGGCCATGCTGCCCAAGGTAATTTATAGATTCAATGCTATTCCCATCAAGCTACCAAAGACTTCCTTCAGATAATTAGAAAAAAACTACTTTAAATTTCATATGGAACCAAAAAAGAGCCAGTATAGCCAAGACAATCCTAAGCAAAAAGAACAAAGCTGAAAGCAACATGCTACCTGACTTCAAACTATACTATAAGGCTACAGGAACCAAAACAACATGGTAGCAGTACCAAAACAGATATATAGACCAATGGAACAGAACAGAGGCCTCAGAAATACCACCACACATCTACAACCATCTGACCTTTGACAAACATGATAAAAACAAGCAATGGGGGATAGAATTTCTTATTTAATCAATGGTGTTGGGAAAACTGGCTAGACATATGCAGAAAACTGAAACTGGACACCTTCCTTATATCTTATACAAAAATTAAATATGGATTAAAGATTTAAATGTAAGACCTAAAACCATAAAAACCCTAGAAAAAAACCTAAACAATACCATTCAGGACATAGGCAATGGGCAGAGACTTCATGACTAAAACACCAAAAGTAATTGCAACAAAAGCCAAATTGACAAACAGTATCTAATTAAACTAAAGAGCTTCTGCATTGCAAGAGAAACTATCATCAGGGTGAACAGGCAACCTACAGAATGGGAGAGAATTCTTGCAATCTATCCATCTGACAAAGGGCTAATATCCAGAATCTACAAAGAACTTAAACAAATTTACAAGAAAAGAAAAACAAACAACCCTATCAAAAAGTAAGTGACGGATATGAACAGACGCTTTTCAAAAGAAGACATTTATGTGGCCAACAAACATATGATAAAAAGCTCATCATCACTGGTCATCAGAGAAATGCAAATCAAAACCACAATCAGAAACCATCTCATGCCAGTTAGAATGGCAGTCATTAAAAAGTCAGGAAACAACAGATGCTGGAGAGGATGTGGAGAAACAGGAATGCTTTTACACTATTGGAGGGAGTGTAAATTAGATCAACCATTTTGGAAGACAGTGTGGTGATTCCTCAAGGATCTAGAACTAGAAATACCATTTGACTCAGCAATCTCATTACTGGGTATAAACCCAAAGGAATATAAATCATTCTACTATAAAGATACATGCACAAGTATGTTTACTGCAGCATTATTCACAATAGCAAAGACTTAGAACCAACCCAAATGCCCATCAATGATAGACTGGATAAAGAAAATGTGGCACATATACACCATGGAATACTATACAGCCATAAAAAAGGATGAGTTCATGTCCTTTACAGGGATATGGACGAAGCTGGAAATCATCATTCAACAGGAACAGAAAACCAAACACTGCATGTTCGTACTCATAAGTGGGAGTTGAACAATGAGAACATGTAGGCACAGGGAGGGGAATATCACACAGCGGGGCCTGTCAGGGGGTGGGGGTAAGGGGAGGAATAGTATTAGGAGAAATACCTAATGTACATGATGGGTTGATGGGTGCAGCAAACCACCACGGCACATGTATACCTACATAACAACCTGCACATTCTGCACATGTATCCCAGAACTTAAAGTATAATAACAAAATTTTAAAAAGATTTACTGTAATGCTATAGTAATTTTAATTTTAAGATTTACAATACCAATGTCCTGACTGGTATAAATAAATGTTTAAATAAATAAATAAATAAGCCTATTTTTTTTTTCAGAAGAATTAATAGAGATACAAGAAATGAGGAAAATTTAAGATCACCATTAGTTAGGCAATATCCACTAATGAATGCTATAATTTGTATTGGGTGAAACTTTAAGGAGAAACAGGATAGTTCCACAACTTCTACGTGTCTTTTCAGAATATTTATAAGTTATTATGGTGGCCTTAATATATATTTTCAAAAATATTTATACTCCTTCCTGCAGGAGGTGAAATTCAATTCTCCTCTCAAGTGTGGGCTGGCTGGATTTCATGAGTCGCTTTTAAATAGAATATGGAAAGTTTTTAAAATAATAATAATTTTACAGTAGAGAAACCTGGCTGGTAGCACTTTCACCAAGTGCTTATGGTTAACATTACCAATAATAAGGCATGTGATATTAGGTACCTAATACGATGCAGTGAAAAGGTCCTACCACCTCTGTGGGATTCTTTCCAATAATGCATAACCTCAAACTAATCATGAGAAAACGTCACACAAACCCAAATGGCTACAAAATACTGATCATTACTCATCAAATGTGAAGATCATTGAAAGACAAGGAAAGATTAAGGACATGTCATAGATTTGGGGGGACTACAGAGATAGGAAGACTAAATGTGATGTGGTACCTTGCATTAAATCAGGGAATAAAAAATCAGTAGAAAAACTGGAAGAAACCAAATAAAATCTCTAGTTGAATTAATATGATTGTACCAATGTTAATTTCTTAGTTTTAAGAAATACACCATGGTTATGTATGTTGTTAACAATTGGGAAGATTTATGAAGAGCATACATTAATTCTTTTACCATGTTTGTAAATGTGTAAATCTAAAATTATTTCAAAATAAAAGACTAAGAAACCACATTTCCCTTTCTAAGTTATAAATAATAAAGCATTAAAGCAAAAAAAAAAAAACATTCTCTTTGCTTATATTCTCCATCAAAGGAGTTAATTATAAGTAAAACACAATCCTTAGATAAAACTAAAATTTTTCCATTTTAATTAAGTTAGTAGCATCCCACAGTGACTAAGAATTTAGTATTGCATATACAGTGTGAAATGCTCTTATCCATATGAAATGCATTCCAAAACTCACAGTGGAATGAAACCACAGATAGTCCTGAAACCTATATATACTGTTTCTTTCTATACATACATACCTATGATTAAGTTTAGTTTCTAAATTAAGCATAGTATGACATTAACAGCAATAACTAATAATTAAATAGAAGTATTATAACAATATACTATAATAAAAGTTATGTGAATATGGTCTTTTTCTTTCTCTTTCAAAATACCTTATGGAACAGTAGTATAGTACTGCAGGTAACAGAAATTGCGGAAAGTGAAAGTGTGGGGAAGGGGCGACTGCTGTATGTTCTTGCATTAGAGATTTTAGGGTATACTCTTGAAGAATATATTTATCGTTTTTGTCAA
This sequence comes from Mandrillus leucophaeus, assembly GCF_000951045.1. NCBI lineage: Eukaryota > Metazoa > Chordata > Mammalia > Primates > Cercopithecidae > Mandrillus > Mandrillus leucophaeus. Next base: position 4,983,406 of record NW_012101887.1, on the reverse strand, counting down.
TGTTTTCCCAGTTTTCCCTTACTTTGATAAAAACATATTGATTTTTCTTAGAGAATTCCTCTCATGCTCAGTTCATTTGATTTTGCATGAGGCAGGATCAATCAGGGCTAGACAGGATTCTAGGATGAGCAGCACATCACTTTTGGTGGCTCAGCCAAGGCCAATCCTAGAACATTTTTTAAGGGCCTGAAAAACAACTACATCTCATTCCACTGAACTATTACTAGAGGATTGATAAAATCTTACTCATGGAGTTATTTGAGCCCACAGGATGGAGTCTGGAGATGAAATCAACACAGTGGAAAGCAGAGCCAAGGGAAGAAATGAATGGGAAAGAAAGAAATACCTGGTCTTGATGAGATTTTTAAAGCCAGTTCATTTAGCTATGTCTTAAGATAATCATCCTTCTGGAAAACTGACCCCAGACTTTTCCATTTTATAAGATGACCAATTTGTGTATTCTCATTTTATAATTTTTGGTGGGACTGAAGTTAGGCTACATGCAATCTGTATCAGCAAATGTTCTTTAAATTATCGATGCTAACATACCATGTAAAATAAACCTAAGGTAGTTGTGCCCGTTTTTAGACAAGAGATGAAGTAATAATTTATTTTGAATACACTTGATTTATTCCATATCCATTCCATTTAAAAGTGGAGTATAACAACCTCATCTTTATCTTAAGTTGTATACAACACACAAGATATTACAAGACAACCCATATCAAGGGTACCAATAAAGAACAATGCAATCAACCAATCCTGTAGAAGTAATAGGTAACTATATGCGCAATATTCAGTAACTAGAGATAATATGCCAGGCAGCATCTACAAATGAGCCCAAAATGACTTAGCTCAAAATCAAGTATCTTCACAATCTCACCTAGGATGTAAGTAAATAAATAAACTTCTGTTTCTGAACCAAATTAAAGAAGAAGCCATACAAATTGAGGTTTTACAGAAGCAAGACTTTAAGCAAACAACACCATGCCCTTGCACTTATACCTCCACCCATCTACTCAGCAGAAACCGCATGAATTAAGGAGCGTGTGTATATCTCCCACTTGCCTTCTCATGATTCTATGCCTTCAGTTCCATCCAATTCCCCGGTTAATCTGAAATGCCACATGAAGTACATAACTCATAAAGTATAAAAAATTGACTTCTCCATTCTTAAGTGTTATTTCATGACATACTCAAAAGAAAACCAGTGCTACTGAGAAAAGACCTCTAAACTGAGGATATAATTAGTGGACTCCTTTCTTAGAAAACCATAGCAGGTAGGATAAGATTACATCCATAGCATGCAGGTGACATGATTGTAAAATCAGGGCCTATTGGATTCTTTTCCAAATGAATCAATTTATCATTCTTTACATTTCTTACTCTCAACAAACTCCTTACCCTCCTCTCACCCTTATTTACCCAAATGGTTCACAAATCAACTTGCACAGAACTCTACGTGGAAGATTTACAAAGGCGTGATAAGAGGACTGGCAGTGCTCTTCAGTTCACTCTTTGAGAAGGAAGGGCATGTGGAAATGGCACTGATTTGAATGACATTTGGAGTAATGGCCTGCCATTCTGCTGGCACTTTTAGTGTTAAGCAAGTGATCTGCAAAGTAAAGTGGATTCACAGTTAGAGTCAGCACCAGTGCACAGGTCGCCCGTAAAAATAGAAGATTCCATTATTCTTCAGGCTCCCTAGAGGGAGCAAGGTCTCTAGCATCATTACCGGGACTAAATCTGACTTTTCTACCTCCCCTAATTTCCTCCTAGTAATTATAGGTCAAGCACTCTTTTGTAAATTATAAAACCTTTGTTCTTATCAAAAATGAATAGCTGAGGAAAAAATTATAAAAAGAGTCTAAGAGAAAAAATTTCAATTAGAAAACCAAGCTAATTTGGTATGACCAAAGACTGTCAGGCATACTGACAGTGCTCTATTATGCAGTCATTTGGGCTCTTTCAAATTAGTTATGTTAATGTCCTGTGAGTGAATGTAACACTTGGATGGGACAAGATTTCTGCAATTAATTTCTGCAGTCAGTGGAGAGACAAGCAAATTTATTTTCCCCCTCTCTGGGAATTGGTAGTGGAGGGTGTGAGGTAGCGAAAGTGCATTTAGGAACAGAGTACAAGCTAAACACAAGCCCTAAATAAAGCCGAAACAATGGGAGCCAATGCCTCCTCATTCATTCAATTGACAATGTTTTGCAGCTTAAACCTGTTTTATTAATTATGTTTGACATTTCCTTAATTAGTTTCATTTACACCAAATCAATCCCTACTGCTGTATGGCATCATTTATCATTTTGAAAAATTTGCATACTGAGTGCTGACTTTTCCTACTTAATTATACATTAAAAGTGTCAAGCGCACTTGCTGCCTGGCATTATCTGCGGCAGAAAGGTTTGTGGCTGGACGGTGATGGTATTAATCATTAAGAGCCCCCAAGTGCTGCTGGGTAATATCTGGGGAGTAGAGTGGCTCTCATTTTAACGCTAGAGAGCAGAAGTGCTTTTGTAAAATGACCCAGAGCAAAAACAAAATAAATGACCTAAAACATCCGGTGTACTATAATGCTTTGCTCTTTCAATAAAAATATGCTTTGGTTGGAAGACTTACTATTAACTATTCATTTTCCGTAAATTTAAACACTATGAATCCACTAATAGTACATTTGTGGTCTCTGCTTGGACCTGAGAACAAGATATTTGGGTTGAATGTACAATGGTGGCCTGGTAGTATACTTCCAATATATGCCAACTCAAATGTGTTACTTTACAAATGAAAGCTGCAAAATATAGTATGCCATTAATACAGTGATTGATGTTGCTCATTTCGTTTCTACTTATAAACTTTCAATGAATAAGCAACTATTTTCCACAGAACACAACTGAACACAGAATATGGTTTACAATTTAATATTGTAACAGAACTTCACTTGTATACCATAATCATTTTCATTCTTACAAATTTTCAGTGAAAAATATGACTCTTCAATTTTAAAGCACAAAGCATGATTGTGAGCAACAGTAATGAAAGAGTTAACAAGAACCTGTTTGTAAATTGTATACCAACTATGCCTTCCTTCATGTCAGAACCCAAACTTAGTGCATTTAATATTCAAATTCATTTTCAAATGCTTGCCCATTAACATAATATATGCCACTTTGCAAGCCTGGTCAGAGAAATCTGTAACTAAATAATTTTCAAGTTTCCTTCATATCAGATGCATTATATGCAGTGTGAAATTATTTCCCCACTCTATCCCTTTGCTTAACAGCAGAAAAGCAACACACAATATAGTGGATATTACTCCAAGTACATTACATTCTTTAGGAGCTACTATATATGCAGGAAAGTTTATAATTCCTAATTTCAAGTAAGCATTTAATTGCATAGTTTGTGTATAATTGTAAACTTAATATGCAATTGCAATGCAGCACTATTTAGAACCTAGAAAAAGGGAATGTATAAGGCACAAATATATTTATGCAAATATAATAAATAACTCATTTGTGTTTTCAGTTAAATGTCCTGTGTTTCTAATAATTCCATCAAGTGTACTTCTTTCATATAAAAATTCAGTAGTGAAAATATACCTCTAATTTAAATGCGTAATGTTGGAAAACACCAAAATTATCCAAGTATCTGGAGACAATTCAGTTCAATTTTAAAATAAGGCTGAAACCAATAGAATAGTTTTTATATACCTTGTGTCTCCTAAATTTTATACCTTTAAATTCATACATATTTTTTCTTACCATTTTAAGCCATAATCCTTCATTCTAGGTACAGATTTTAAAAGGGCAAATAGTTTTCCTTATCAGGAAAGAATAATAAAATATCATAAATAATAATGATGATGATAATAAGAGATAATGTTTTAACACTTATTATGTTCCAGTCACTATGCTAAATGTTTACTATTTATTATCCTAATCCTCACAATAATCTGATGAGACAGATATATAATTACCCAATAATCTGATGAGACAGATATATAATTATCCCACTAAGGCTTCCGGCTTTAAGTAACCATTCTAAGGTCACAGGTGCGTTAAAGGGCAAAGTTCAGGGTCACGAGAGTTCCCCTCTAAAGTCCATGTTTCCAGATTTTGCTGAACTACATCTGCTCATAATCTTCCATGAACCTCTCAATGCATGTGTGCTATGGTAAAAAGGATACCCGCTTTTTGAAACTGACTGATGTGTTAAATCTATCACTTACAATTACATGATTTTGGTGATCTACTTAAATTTCCTGGGTTCTTTTTCATTTATAAATTGGACACAGAGTACCAATTTCATATGAGTACTAGTCACATCATAGTCGGTAAGTGACAAAGGTGATTTGTGCTTTCCCTGTCAGATGTAAAACACCTGTTTAAATTGGACCCCTCAATAAAATTTAAGTCTACTTTGTTGGTTTGGCTCATTGTGGTCTCCCAAGGGCTTAGAACAAAGTGGCCACATCCTAGAAATTCACAATTGTCCATGATTGAATCTATGCAAGGTAAATATTTTATTCTCTGCAAGTGAACCCCTCTGTCATTATCAAATAATCTTCCTCACCCTGGTTCTCACAATACACCCAGAATCTAGTTGGCTTGGGAAAAAAAATTACCTTCCTCTTGTCCATTTCTCCTCCACTGCATTCTTACTCTATGTCTAAGGCCAGGGTACTTCTAATGCTCCCTCACCTGTGAACCTGCTTAGTGGAAACTGGGGTAAGGGCAGAAGTTAATTTATGTTCCTAATCTAATCAGAGCTATCTCAGAGTTAAACTCAAAGAGGAAATCAAGACTGCAATTCTTCACAAACAGCATATTCTGTATTACATAGCAGTGCAATAGTTTTAATATGAGTTGATAACCTGATCCAAAGACAAAAAAAATTTACCCAGGGTAATTAATATCTGATTACAATATTTTGGAAGGTATTTGAAATAGAAAATGTTAAGATTGTAAAAGTAGATTCTTCCTGGCACTGGATTTTATTTCATGTATTTAAAAGAGAAAGTCTTCAATGTGTGAATTGAAATTCAAATAATCACACATTGAAATAAAAGTATGCATGCATGAGTCACCTAAATATAAAGTGAGTTTATATACACATCCCACAAAGCTTTACTTGCTTCCCTATATGGAATAGCTACAGATACACGTGGCCTTTCAAGAACACATACACACACACACACACACAACACACCCACAACACAAACACAGTGTGTGTGCACATATATATGCATATTACATATACACACACACGTTTTATATACATATATATATATTCTACAGTTCAGAGACTCTCTCTTTAAAAAATTAGCAAAACTCATTTACTTGGCTCTTACAGGATTCATTAACCTTTGTCTTCTTCTAAGAAACCAGGAACTATTCTAAAACTGACATTGTCATTAAAAACCAATAGGAAGTCACCATTTTTAAATTAAAGTCATTAGATAAGTTTTTCAAGAGTTAAAAAAAGATTGGAAAAAAATTCAAATGAGAAAAATAATTTTGCTTTGGGTGTAAAAAGACCCCAAGAGGAATTTCTCAAGTTTTGTTAGAAAGTACTCTTGTGCGATCAGAATATCGCTATGAAAATTCAACCCGGTGTTTTTAAGAGTTTAACTCTTTCATGCTTTAAAATGAAACAACTCTTTAATAATAAGTATATGATTACCATGTTATACAATAAAAGAAAAATAAATATTGCAAAATAGGGCTAAAATATTTTACAGAGGCAGACTTCTAAGAACCACATAAATATTTCATAATTTGTTAATAGTTCATTAATTCTTAATTACAGAATGGTATAATAATTACACTCCCACTATCAAAGAAACACTAATATCCTTCTTAGTTTTTTGATAATTCCTTAAATCGTGATGTAAACAAACTATATAATTCTTCATATGTGAACAATCTTTTTCTATTGTCCAAATGTCACATTTATTCTAGCACTTTTGCCTAGACCTATCTATACTATGGATTCCTACTAAGAGAAATGGCTTCTGTTTAGATGATGACCACCTAAACCTAGAAGTATAAGCGGTAATTGTGGAAGTTTTAAAGAGTGTGACGTTAACCCCAGCCATAGCTTTATAACTGCCATTCTATAACACACTAAACTTGGTAATATTGAACATGACTTTGGAATATAATTTCTACTATTTCTCTTTCATATTGAGTTAGCCAGAGAAGCACATAAACTGTAGCGTAATAATAATTCCACTGTCAATTTTCTGTATTTCTCTCACTTACTCCTGTCCTATTTCATATTGTTATCCCTTAATGTTACTAAAATAGCCTTCAAAGAAAACATACTGCCTCTAGGCAGTTTCTGTGTATTTCTATGTATATATACCCACTACTGGATTATTTTTTTTAATACCATGATCATCCTGCAACTTCCCATCTCAGAAACACTCCCAACTTTTTTTTTTTTTTTTTTTTTTCCTTTTTTGAGACAGAGTCTCCCTCTGTCACCCAGGCTGGAGTGCAGTGGTGCGATCTTGGCTGACTGCAAGTTCCACCTTCCAGGTTCTCGCCATTCTCCTGCCTCAGCCTCCCAAGTAGCTGGGACTACAGGTGCCCACCACCACACCTGGCCAACACTTCCAACTTTCCATGTGATTTGCCAATTGTTTCATCCTCCAGTCAGCTAAAAACACTCTCTCTTAAATTTTTTTTTCTAGGTTTCCTACATCACTGAGGCTTTTAATATACATTTGCTCTAGTTCTGAATACTATGCCATTTGCTACCTGCATATACAGTTTTACTAATTGTGAAATCCTCAATTGAAAATGATATCTTCTTTCTCTGGTTTCTTACAGCATTGCAAGCACCATATATTAGTGTTTATAATTTATCCTATAGCATTGTTTGTTACAGTTTACTGTTTGCATATGTTCTCCCCCATACTACATCACGAGTTTCTTGGGAGATGATACTAAGATTTACTTTTCTTCATATATCAGAAACACCATGGACATTGTGATTGATATGTATTTATCTGTATCCTCATCTACACTATGAGTACCTTAAGGAATGATACAATGCTTAGCATAATTTCTGGCTCAAAATCAACATACATGAGATTCTGTTTGAAAATTAAATAAAACAAAATTTCCCTTTTGTTCTGTTATTTTTTGCAAGACTAGATAAAACTATTATAGAGAGAAAAATAAAGCAAAGTATTACTATAAAATGTTTTGTTCTTCAAAAACTTGCCATTTCAATAAATCCTTAAGAAATTTTATTTGGAAGTCAAACAGCTACATTACAAGTTACTTTTATTATGTAATTACTGTTATGTAATTTTAACATTTTAAAAGTGGAGTACACCTGTATTCAACTCTTTCAATTAAATATTTTACAAGAAAAACATAAAATGACTTTTTCAGCTCAGATGACTTGGAATGTTTACAAATGTTTACTGTCTTAACAATAGGAGACAAAATCAGACACTTCTGAATACAACACTTTCAAAGGACACAATAGAAATCAAGAATACAATAACACAATCAGGAAGCTTCTGAAACAATTGTATGTCAAATTGTGTACTCAAATATTGCGTGTCATAATTGTAGGTTATTTAATATGGCTCAGTCTATTTCTAAATTCCTGAGTCTTCAAAAGCCAGGCATAAGTAGTAAGCAATGAAGTATGTCTCAAGAGGTAAGACTAACCTGAGGTTGGCTGCTTTCATGTCAAGAGTTTTGGCAAATAATGCTTTATTAGACAAGTAAGTAGCAGTCCAACGTGAACAACAACAAAAGTAATGAGAAAATAATGAAAAAAACATTTTGGTAGAGTGCTTTTATTTTGCCTGAATAACTTGCTAAAAAATCTAATTTTTCTTTAAAATGAAAGTATAAGATAGCCCTTATTATTCATGAAGGTTAACCTAACTTTCCCTGTATGAAAAGAGAAGATTTAGCAGATTAAAAAAGGCAAAATAATTACACAATTAAAAAGGTATCAATTGTTTTGCCTTTTCTTTTTAAGTGTAATTAAAAAGTTTTATTAAATGTAATTAAAAAGTTATCATTAGCATGATTAATATTAAGTCAAAAGCTACAGATTAAAAATATTTTAAGATAAAACATCAAATCTAACGTTGAAATTGAGAATGCCAGCTTTTCCTTTAAGTGTGCATGACTTAAATTTATTTTAATTTTCCAAACTAGTCCATCCTCTTAGGACTTTTCTGACTAAGATGAGATTTAAAAATTATTCGATTCAATTAAGAGAGAAGGAAGGAATAAACCAGTCAGGCAGGCAGTTAGGGGAGTCCTTAGCAAAACTCCTTCAAACCAAAAACAGCCTGAAAATCAAACTGCAGGCCCCAGATAAGAAGAAGCCCTTGTCCTTGAATGGAAACACCTACTCTGTGAACCCAGATGAACAAATTCCACTCCTTTTTGGATGCAGTTCAATCTCCTTGGTGTGCCTTAGTCTTTTACTTTTCATGTATTTTACATATATCTACCTTTTTGTGATTGGCCACAGTCTGAGTTTTCTTTTCTTTCTTTTTTTTTTTTTTTAATAACCATGTGACTGGGAACCATGAAACTGGGAAGTTTTCACTTACACAGGGTGAATCATTGCTTCAGCCCCTGATTGGTCCTGGGCCAAGGTCCCAGGTTAAGCCTTCATCTCTGCCTCCAATTGGTTTTTTACACTATTATACCTCTTTCTGAGTAGTGCTTTCTCCATGACAGCCTGCAGACCAATCAGCACACTCCTCCCCCTTCCCAGTCCATGAAAACCCTGGACTCAGCTTCATAGCCAGCAAACCTCTTTAGGGTCCTCTCTCTTTGCCGAGAGCTTTTCTGTCACTTAATAAATCTGACTCTGCCTTACTCTCTGGTGTCCATGCACCTTTTTCTTCTTGGTTGTGGGACAAGAACCCGGAGCTTACCATTGGTGGGAGTTAAAGAGCTGTAACACTCCCTCCCAACAGCCAAACAACGTGACTGAAAAAGCTGCAACACAATTGGACTAGGCAAAAAGACAAGGTGTTGATTTATTATTAAAAGTTCCCTGGTAGATAAGAACTCTGGAACTCAGTGTACTCAAGATATTCATCTCTTATTCTGTGGTGGCCCATATGGGCAACAGTGGCTTTATTGAACTTACTAGTACTCTAAGTAGCTCAGGCAAAAGTTCTAGAGTTCTGACTGTTTACAGTTTGTGTCACATACCCAGTCCTGAACCAATCAAAGTGGTGCCGAGGGTAACACAATATATCCACTGGACAGGTCTGAGAATTTCACCAGTCTGCAAGCAGGGGCTAGGGTCAGCCCTGTCTCAACCATATGAAATCAGTTTGATCCACCTAAAGAAACATTACCACCAATAAGATGAACATAAGAGAGAAATAATTTCTAAAAACACAAGGAAATTGATAGGTATGTATATACATATATACAAATTGGGAAGCTTGAATTCCCAATTTAAAAGTTAGCCTTGATGTTTTACTTCCAATTTGTTTTACCTGCACCTTTTATCTTAATATGACTCATGCTTATACATATACACACACACACACACACATATACAGACATACACACTCACATGGTATATATACACACATTGATACCAACCTATATATATTTATCAAATATATATTATAGATAGATGTTTATATATTTTGTTTGGTGATTATGCACATACATAATTGTTTAATGAAAATAAACATTACATTTCATAAAATACCTAAGACTGTACCCACTTTCCTAAATATATTAAATATATTAATAGTATTTTTGCTTCCATATTACATTTGGCTATGTATTAATATCATAAGCTTACTAAGTTCTGAATATAATTTAGGAGTATTGACCAAAAAAATAAAATATAGTCTAGTCTGTTATTGGACATGGTTAAGAAATGAGGATCTTGTCGGGCATGGTGGCTCATTCCTATAATCCCAACACTTCAGGAGGCCAAGGCGGGCAGATCACCTGAGGTCGGGAGATTGAGACCAGCCTGACCAACATGGAGAAACCCCGTCTCTACTAAAAATATAAAATTAGCCGGGTGTGGTGATACATGCCTGTAATCCCAACTACTCAGAAGGCTGAGGCAGGAGAATCACTTGAACCCATGAGGCGGAGGTTGCAATGAGACGAGATCACACCATTGCACTGGAGCCTGGGCAACAAAAGTGAAACTCCAACCAAAAAAAAAAAAGAAGAAAGAAAGAAAGAGAAGAAAAGAAAAGAAAAGAAAAAGAGAAAAGAGGATCTTTAAAATAACATTATCATTAATTTCTTTATGTTTGGTTGGTGAAGTCCTCACCTTGAATCATTGCCCTCTGTTGGCCACTTCCAAGATCCAAGCATGCATAGATAAATTTATAGACTGGGAACGTTTTATTTGCAAGCATGCACAGGAGAATCCTGGGACATAATTTAAAGTGTGCCCATTCTGGGGTTCTGCTATATGTCTGGCATGTTCTGCTATATGTCTGCTACATATCTGACAAACTGGGGATGGGTGGAGAAAAGTTTTAGGGAACCAGACATGATAAATTCAAGTCAGCATCATATCGCCAGTCATGCCAGATAAGAAGGCACTCAGTACAAGATGGTCACTCATAATTGATCCATTGCTAGTAGAGTTCCTGGATGCATGACCAACAAAAGAAGACTAAAATAAAAATTGGAAACCTGTAACACTTTGGGAACACAGGATCATTCCCTCAGGTTCCTTAACAGTACCATCAGAAAAATATAAAGAAAGTCCTCTCAATTCCACCATAGATCACCTCTAAGTTTGGGTCCAAGGTAGTCAACAGTGGAAAGGACTGCTATAAGCACCTCAGTGAAGCAGAGGAAGCATAGACTTGTGCTGTGCAGTGTAATGTGGGGTAGCAGCAGGGTTTGTAAGGGATGCAAAGAACAGAACTGCTGTTGCCTCATGGAGCTGTGGTTCAGCAATAGAGCACATCAGTGCTGGTTAAGTACCTGGAGACCTGAGAAATTCATCCATTTCTGAGCAAATATGAGCTTCACTTGGGGACATACGAGATATTCAAGGAGCATTTGCACTTCTGCCACTTACTAGCAGTAGGACTTTGAGCAGGTTAGGAATCTCTTCTATGTCTCAGTTTCCTCATCTATAAAATAGAGATAATAATAATATTGGCCAGATGCAGTGGCTCATGCCTGTAATCCCAGCATTTTGGGAGGCTGAGGCAGGCCAATCACTTGGGGTCAGGAGTTCAAGACCAGCCTGGACAACATGGTGAAACCCCATCTCCACTAAAAATACAAAAATCAGTTGGGTGTGGTGGCATGCACCTGTTGTCCCAGCTACTCCGGAGGCTGAGGCACGAGAATCACTTGAACCTGGGAGGTGGAGGCTACAGTGAGTCAAGATTATGCCAGTGCACTCTATCCTGGGTGACAGAGCAAGACTCCATCTCAAAAAAAAAAAAACAAAAAACAAAAACACAGTAATAATATTATTGTTGTTGTTGATTTGAGGATTGTTTTAATATACTTGCCAAGAACTCACATCTATTATCCATTTTTATTGCTACAGCTATTGTTTACATTGTTTCTCCAGTAATTTTGGGTCTCCAGTACCTTTGGAGACAAAGCAATAGAGTGGAAGGAGCATGAACTTGGGAGTTTACAACTCTATTACTGTCTATGTGAATTGGGAAAAGCATATAACACTTTAATCTCAGTTGTCTTATCTATAAAATAATCATAATACATCTTTTCCCCAAGAATTATTGAGGAAAGCCATGATAAAATAATGAAACAAGTAATACTAATCAAAATTTTGTAAGTACTTATTGTGTACCAAACATTGGTTCAAGGGGTTTAATTCATGAATTCACATAATCTTTCCTCAAAGGAACATTATGAAGTAGGTACTGCTATTGTCTGTTTTACAGAAATGGTAACAGAGGTGCAAATCACCTTCCCAAGGCCTCACAACTAGTAAGAGACTAAAGCAGGATTTGAATAGAGCTTCTGGTTAAAAAGTAAACAGCCTTAAATGCCATACAATACCACCTCTCAATGTTTGGAAAACTGTAGGTGTTCAGTAAACAGCAGCTGTCATTATTGTTCGGGTCTTAGTATATCCTGATTATTCTATAGATGTTCAGAAATACTTGTCAACAAATAAAAAGTATTGAATTAGAATAAAGTATTGTGCTTTATAAGCCAACTTATTTCATATGTACTCAAAATATTCCACTCATGGTTGACATTTTAAAAATATTTGATAACGCATCACAGAAATTTTTTCTCAGTGCTTATTTAAACAAAATTTCAATAGTACTACTCAGGAGCAGCTTTGTTTTCATGTGTAGTCAGTCTTTGTCCATTCAGGCTACTATAACAAAATACCATAAACTGAGTAGCTTATACACAACAGAAATTTATTTCTTACAGTTTTAGAGGCTGGGAAGCGTAAAATCAACGCGCCAGCAGATATAGTGTCTGGTGTGGGCCCATTTTCTGGTCCATAGGTGGTGCCTTCTCCTTGCGACCTCCCATGGTGAAGGGGCCAATGAGTTCCTTTGGTCCTGTTTTAAAGGAGCACTAAAGCTATTCATCAGGTCACAGCCTGTCAAAAAGCCCAGTCTCTTAACACTATCACCTTGGGAGTTAAGGTTTCAACATATGAATTTTGGGAGGACATCAGGAGAGATCAGGTGAACATAACAAAAATAGTTTTTTCTAGGTATCTGTATACACTCTGTTGACTCAATCATGTTTTAATAATGAAAAAATAACATCTCTATTGTATATTTATTTCCTTTCTAAAATCATCTTGAATGTATGTAATCTCATAGAAATTGTGGCTATTTCAAAATGATCAGTAGATAAAATTTATTTTGGATGTTTCACTTAACAGATAGTCTACTTATTAGTTTATGACCATATATTATTATGAGTAATTTTTCTTTTAGAAGTTATAAAGAAATATTAATTATGCCTAAGTCATCTAAAGATGCTCTAGCTATCAAAATACAGCATTACATAGACACACATTTTCATGCTAAATTAAGATTAATTGTAATAATGACCTAAATCTTGAGCTCTAATTTGATTTTAAGAATTATAAATTGCACGGGGCATATTTTAGTTGTTCAGTTAACTCTTTAGAAAATAATGTGTGAACCAACTAATGAGTATTATTAGACAACTATTTTTTCACAAATAAGTTGTATGCTAAAAAATTTAGATTTTTTGATGTTAAAGTATGTTTAAATATAGGTATTAGGTAAAAAGTTAGTTGAAAAAAAAAGCCCCAAAATGAAAAATATTGATGGAAACATAATTCAGCACATTTAATTTTATATTATTCATATCCTTAGAGGTAGAATCTACATAGGTAAAGTTAATCAGATGCTGGTCTAAAATAGTCCCTAAAATAATTTTAATTCTCTTTAACTGTTTCCCTGCTAATATTTACTCTAATTCGATTTGAATTCTCCTCTCTCTTTCTTCCTCTCTTACTCAGGAACACACAGAAATTCTTTATACTTTAATTTTTGTCCTAAAGAGAATTACTTCTTATTAACTCTTTAAGCATTAAAAAAATAAATTTTGTACTTACAAGCTTTTTTTTTTTCTTTTTTTTTTTTGGCTAACTGCTTTGTTGGCACTAAAGTTAAATAGCCTAATGCCAAATTCTCCATTTTAAAACAGCTTGTGCAGATTGCCATTTTTCCTACTTGAATTTAGTTTTTATACTAAAAAGAATGTGTATTAACAATCAAAATTGATTACTATTAGATGCTCCTAATACAATTTTGAACTTAAGAGCACCCCTCTCCCTATCAGCACCACCCTGAGGTGATCCACACACTGACCCTGGAATACATTTACCAGGCCCCCATACACAGGCTTGGCATTCTGTCGTAATCATTCTTTTCATAGCACAATTTGTGGGTCTCTGTGAAATGCAGCTATTGGTAGTTCTGCCTGAACTCAAATGAAGTGATATTGAATTTCTATTATGCATGTGCCTTGGAAACCTCACAGCTCTCCATAAAGATTTTATTCACACAGCAGATTTGTTGTGACTTAGATAGTTTCAGACAATTTTAGATTTGAATGGACATGGCAGAATCTGACAGTATAAAAAAAATCAGGAGAAAGAAACATGTAGAACCAAATGATATATTAAGCAACCTCCAGAACAAAGCAAAGAGAATACTTGTGATTGTAGTAAACAAAACCAGAAAGTATGTCTTTGAAGGGCTTCTCATGGGGGCTAATCTTTGTATATTGCATATATGAGCCGGTGATGGAACTTGTCAACTCCTTTCATCCTACAAATTAAGTTTTGATAAAGCCCTCTTCCTTATATAACCTTCATGTGTTTGAAATAAATTGTACATAATAAGACACATTCTAGTTTTCATATATTTTCCCAATAGTATAGGATACAAATACAAAATAGAAAATAAACGCAATTGCGAACAAACATTCATTCCTCAACTAGAATTTAAGGGATTTAATTGGCAAAGTACGAGGAGTAATTTTTGTTGTAAATATAATATATGGAAAGCAAATAACAGCAAAATTAATTCATGGCAAAAGGAGGAAGAGATGAGTTAATATACTTAGGTAAAAAAATAAATGTAATATGAAGTTTTCTTCATTAGAGAGTGCACCATGCATCAGTCATAATTGAGGCTCTGCAGAAATAACACTGAACAATGTAGACAATATTCATTATTACATGGAGCTTATTTCCTAATGGGAGAAAACAGTTAATAAATAAGTAAATAAACTGAAGAAATAATAATTCTAGGTAGTAATAAATGCTATGACAAATATAAAATAGAGTCATGGGACAGAATCTATCTGTGCTAGTAGCAGGGTGTGCGGGGGAGCTACTTTATTTTTGATGGCCAGGAAGGGTTTCAAAAAGAGATGATGTGCGTTGAGCCATGAACAAGAAAGAAATCACAGGTAGATCTGTGAGCAGAGCACGCCAGATCCACATGATCACACATGCAAAGTCCCTTTTTAGCCTAATTTTTCCATCAGATGGAATTTCTTCAGACCACATATTTACATTACTTTAAAAATATTTCATCTTTGGAAAAGAAGTTGGACACAGGGTAAGAAAGAACGAGGAGAGAAATACAAAGGAAAATACCTAGTAGCTATTTTAGGTGTGTCAAAACATGTTTGCCCTGATAGATATTAAGAACTATATATACCTGGCCACATCTCTACTAAAAATACAAAAAAATTAGCCGGGTGCGGTGGCGGGTGCCTGTAGTCCCAGCTATTCAGGAAACTGAGGCAGGAGAATGGCATGAACCTGGAAAGGTGGAGGTTGCAGTGAGCCGAGATCATGCCACTGCACTCCAGCCTGGGTGACAGAGAGAGACTCTGTCTCAGGGGAAAAAAAAAAAAAAAAAGAACTATATATACCTAAGGAAAAAATCAAGATAAATAGTACATGTACTTATTTACTTTTGGAAGCTTTAGTTCTGACCCCAAATCACTCAGCCATTTTTTTTTAACCATGATCATTCTCTATTTTCCCAAGTAATGTTTATGTGTTTGATTTCTACGAGTATTCATTTTATGTGAGTTATTTAATAAAACCCACCCTGACAACACTTACTAGCTCTGCAAAAATTATCCAAGAACTGTACTCTCAACATTCTCCTTCATTCCCTCTGCTCCTCTCTAAATTAACCTCCCAAAGTTATGATACTCTGCCTCTTTCATGTCACAGAGGAGGACTATATGATGTATTACTTCATACTGGGATGTTAGCAGTTTATTTATCATATTTGAAAAGAAAGTGAGAGAAAAGGTAATTGTCAATACAAAGTAACATATGTTTACATAAGATATTTCAAACATCCAGCAACCCTGACAGAAAAGATATTTCTAAGTAAAATATCATGCTACTGCCCTTCAAATCACACCATTATTCAACCTGCATATAAGCATGACTTTGGGTAGAAATTGAGATGAGCTCTGATCCAGAAGATTTCAGATAAGCGTCCTCAGTCTAGAGGACCTCTCAATTGGCCAAGTTTGTAGATATGAATTTTAATTACCGGTGTTGGAAGTGGAACCTGGAGGTGATTGGAAGATGGGGGTGGATTACTCAGGAATGACTTAGGACCATCCTCTTGGTATTTTCCTGGTGATAGTAAGTTCTAGTAAGATCTGGTGGTTTATAAGTGTGTGGCACCTCCCCCCGACCTTCCCACTTCTGCCACGTGATGTGCTTTTGCCTTCTGCCATGATTGGAAGCTTCCTGTGGCCTCCTCAGAAGCACATGTCCTGTACAGCCTGCAGAGCTGTAAGCAAATTAAATCTCTTTTCTTATAAATTACCCAGTCTTAGGTAATTTTTATAGCAATGTGAGAATGGCCTAATACATGAATTAAATGGATCTATGATGTAGATTTGAACTTGACTTTACAAGGAAGGAATTTTTATAACCTTAATAGTTTTAAGCTCTTTGAGGGCAAGGACAATACCTATCCCAATCGTGTCATACATTCCCCAATAAAATAGCATTTGGAATTGTTAAAGAAAGGTTCCACTGGACAAGGTAAATAGGTAAAGAAAAATTTAATCAAGACTATTAAAATAGGGAAGAGAGATTGAACTCACATCTGCTGAGACCCTGAAACCAAAGATGGGAGAAACTTTAAGCAGCAGAGTGAGCTAATGGAAAAATATTGGCGGATGTTAGGGAGGTGACTGACCATTGTGATTAAGCCATTCATATTTGCTAATTGGCATTTATTTAAGTAAGGCTCCTCCAGTCCCACAGAGACTGAGAGACAGGGTGCTCTTTCCTGATAATTACATTTCAAAGGGATGGCTTCCAGGTCCTTGAGAAAGACATTCCTCGGTTGTAAAACTGGCAAGAAGTTAGGAGAGGATTTATATATCAAAGAGAAAAAATTTACAATTGCAAATTTCCTAAAGTACATGCTCCAGGAAAAAGATGTTTAGGAATCTATAGTCAGGAAGAAACCTGTCTAAAGTTAAGTGAAATGAAGAGGAATCTTAAGGCCATCTTGGTTAAAATGCAGTACTTTCTCAATAAATATTTGCTGAATAAATGAATGAATACACCTTCTAAATATTTTAGGACTCTAGTCAGACTTTGAAAACTTCTAACCACAACATATCTGAATAAGTCATTATTTTAACATGCCCTTACCTTATGAATTCTATAAAATCTAAATCTTTCACACCACTTTATTCTGTTTATTATAATGCTCAGCATATAATATATTGATGGTAATTAATAGCTTAAATACATATGTGTTGTCTATTGGGCTTAAATTTTTATATTTAGGCCTCATGTTTTCCGTTATCTTACTGTGTTAATTTTCTTTTTTTTCTTTTTTTTTTTTTTTGGCATGGCAGCCAATTATGAGATGTTTTAGGACTAGGATAATTTCAATTCTCATTTGAAATGAATTATTTTCTACAAAAATTAATGGAGGGGAAGAAACTTACTCTTTTAAAGTGACCACTCAATCTAACTATTTTATTTGCCCTTCTCCACTGAGAACTATGCCCGGTTACTTAATGAAATCTCAAATTACCAAATAGAGTACACTCTCCAGGGTCCAGAAAGTCAATAAAATGCAATAATTTGCATTTCCTCTTCAAAAATTCAAAGAATAAATGTTTATTTTGGCATTTAAAATGTTCTCACAATCTCAATTTATTGTTCTTTAGAATAAAACAATGACCTGATGGCAAGACAGAGTAAATGCTTCAACAAAACCCAAAGAGTAATGTAGAGTCACTTTCCTGCCTGATTTACATGGAACAGAATACTGCGTGCCAGGACCATTGAGTTTTACCCTCCCAGTAGTGCATCTGAGAACAAATTATGATAATCTCAAAATCCTATTGATGCTCAAAGATATTTCATCAACTGAAAAAGAAAATTACAGTAAAATGCAGAAGATTTTTTTTTTTTTTTACTACTTAGAGGAACTCAAGTTTATATGAATAGGCCTCATGTGGGGAGTCTTTTGAAGCTAGGGACTTCAAAGAAGATCACAGACTTCCAGTGGGTTAATCACTTAATGCAAGAGTGGGTAGACGGAATTACCACCATTCAGTCAAGCTAAACTTATCCTTTTCTTGGGAGATAGCAAGAAAATGCCCATCTTTTAGTTCCCAACAGTACTCTAGTTGAACACGTCTGTGAAGTTGCTCTGCTTACAAGTTATTTCATATAAGTCAAAATGGAAAGAAGTTCCAAATGGCTACTAGTGCCATTTGATGCACCATTTCACTTAGGGGGCATTATCTTTCTATTTGCTGCAATTATTAGGTTTTGAGCATTAAAACACACCCATTCAACACGTAACAGATTACCAAAAAAGAGCAGCAAGATTATATAAAGTTAGATTAGAAAGAAGGTTGGACTTTCTGATTACAAAAACAATTTTAGAAAGAACATTGTACACTGATGCTCTAAAACATAGAAGTCATCTGAAATGACCAGAAACGAGTAGGAGATGGAAAGGTGGGTATGATGTCCACCAAACTCACGTCCAATGATCATCAGTGAATGTAAAAAATCACTTCATATGATCATAAAGGAACAGGTAGAAAATCAATAAGCCTGTGAAAAATAATTCCATATGTTCCAGCCTCATAGTTTAGTAAAAGGTTAACAAGTAACAATAATAACAAAACGTAATCAGAAAGCCCTTAGAGAAGGTCTTGAATGGCGACCAGGTGTATGGGGCCAGACTGTGGGTTGACGCCATCTTTTTTATTTACAAGGACGATTCGGTGACACCTGTGGTCAGATGATCTTCAGGAAGGATGAAATTGAGTTTATAGGCCGGGCGCGGTGGCTCACGCCTGTAATCCCAGCACTTTGGGAGGCCGAGGCGGGCGGATCACGAGGTCAGGAGATCGAGACCATCCTGGCTAACACGGTGAAACGCCGTCTCTACTAAAAATGCAAAAAATTAGCCGGGCGAGGCGGCGGGCGCCTGTAGTCCCAGCTACTCGGGAGGCTGAGGCAGGAGAATGGCGTGAACCCGGGAGGCGGAGCTTGCAGTGAGCCGAGATCGCGCCACTGCACTCCAGCCTGGGCGACTAAGCGAGACTCTGAAATTGAGTTTATTTATGATCATAAAGACCTGTTGATAATGACTAATAAAAGGAAAGACAGAAGCATTCTTTAAACATATTACTGCTACATCTGTAATGGAAATGGAATTGTAATAAAAATGGCAGTTGTGTCACAATGTAATATGCAATCAAAAAGTATATAGATACTATCACTTTTACATATTTACATTATAAATGTTTATAGCTTATGATGTGTAACTGTATTACGTTATGTGTAGAATATAAGTGAAAATTAAAATGGAAATAGAGTAGGAGTCCTTTGTCTGATACTCTATAAAATGTTTTTTTGTTGTTGTTAGGGGAAAGGCTAAGCTACAGTAACAAAGACCCTCCTTCACCCCCACAAAAAAATTCAGTAGCTTAAGTAAGATAAAAGTTTGTGTATCTCCTACATAATAATCCAGATGTAAGTAGTCCTGGCTAGCTGAATGGCTCTTCTCCATGAAGTCATTCAGGGGCCCAGGTTTCTTCCATCCTGTTGCCCCAGGTATTGTCCTTATTTGAAAACTCAAAGCTGAGCCCCCACAACATCTATGTTCCAGCCTGTAAGAAAGTAAAGAGACAACCTAGCATATTTTGACTTAGCTTTTAAGAAAATGACCTGGAATCTACACACATCACTTCTGCTTATACCTCATTAATGCAAACTCAATGTCATGGCCACACCTAGAATACTAGTTTGTAGAGTTCCACAGCAAAGTACCACAGACTGGATGACTTCAATAACAGAAATTTATTTTCTCACAATCCTAGAGGCTAGACATTTGAGATCATAGTATTTGCAGGGTTTATTTTTTCTGAAGCCTCTCTCCTTGGCCTAGAGATGTCTGTCTTGTTCCTTCATCTTCACATGGTCTTTCCTCTGTGTGTGTCTGTGTCCTAGTATCCTTATAAGAACACCAGTTATATTGGATTAGGACTCATGCTAATGACCGCATTTAATCTTAATTACCTCTTTAAAGACCCTATCTGCAAATACAGTCACATTCTAAGGGAATGGGGATCAGGACTTCAACATGTGAATTTTGTGGGGACACAATTCAGTCCATAAAACCTAACATCAAAGGAGGCTGAGAAATTAGTTAGTAGTTGAATGGTCACTCAGCTAGATAAAACTTCCATTCCATTGCTAAAAGGAGGAAGACAAAACTAAACATTGGGGGATATTTAGCAGCATCTGTCACATTATTACAGAATTAATAAGTACAAGACCAAGTTTATATCCAGTAAAAACTCACCAACCAAAAAAAAAAAAAAAAAAAAAAAAAGGGAAGGATATGTAATTGATAATAAAACCCAAAAGCAATGAAGGGGATTGAACAAAAGAGAATGGCAGACGAAATCCCCAGGTCAGGGCCTTGGAGGAAGAAATTTTTTGCTGGGCCCCAAGAAAGAAATCCAGCTTCAATACAAAGCCCTGCCTAAAAGAAACTCAATTCCAGCAACAGTGAGACCATTTCAAGTATGAAGAGTGGGACTTAAGACAAATGTAACATCTGGATACATTTCTTAAGCATTAGGAGGCACAGGTCTCAGGATGTTAAGCCAGTCTCCTCTGATCACCACAAAAAGTGAATGTTATTTGAGTCATCCATTAAAGGAATTTGACCAATTCTATTACTCCCTTTCTAAATGAATGTTTGATCATGCATACATGAGATGTTCCCAATCCAGAAATTTTTTAAAAGAGTTTTACTAAATGAAATTAAATCTCTGTGCTTTGTGTAAATTTGCCATATGAGCAAACTATAGTGATATGCTGTTTATAAAAATTATTGGGTGAACATAAGAGAACGAAAGATGGTAAATAAAACTCCTTTCATGTGTTAATCAGAATAGTTTCTAGCTAAATATTGGTGTTTTATTTTTGTTTCTTAATAAATGCCCAAATGTGTTCAATAGATTTTTAAAAATTCCTCCACAAGGATAAATCTGAAGTATAATTCAGAAACCTGCACATAACCTTCAATTTCTTTTCCCAAGTCCCATGGCAATTCTATACCGTGAAACCATAAACATGTGAGCCCAGTTACAAATTGTTAATTTACGAAATTTATTTGGATGGATATTTGACAGTTTCTTTCTGCTGTGACTCATGTTTGAGTACATGCCAGGAGCACCCTTTGCCTTTTACTTTACACATACAGAAAGAAAATGGGAGCATAAGGCACTTTTCCTAAGAAATATTGTGATTAAAAAATAGTTATACAGCAAAAAAACAGTTGCAAACACATAGTATCATTCATTGCTAATGAGTTAAAAGGATACCACAGTGCACATATAAATCACTATACAGTATCTTGCAGTTTATTTAAATTTATTGTGCCTCATTATAACTGAGCTATGCACCTTTAGGTCTGAGTTGATTAGGAATGCGATAGCTCAGAATAGCTTTTAATTCAGAGAAACATGGCCTGACCTTTACCATAATCCTGTGTGAAACACACTATAGTTTAGACATTAATAATGATGCAACCTTTTTTTCATACTGGTGAGATGCTACTTAAAATTTGGTATTATTAGTTAACAGGCCCAGGCCAATACATCAAAACCAAATTACCCTTCTGTGTATAACTACAGTACTTAATTCTGAGTTCTTCATCTCTCATAACTATTACTTCCTCTTTAAAAATGCTAAAAACCAAAATGTAATAGTGTCATGTCATAGCAATAAGTCACAGATACAAACCAAAGGCACTGCTCCTCACTCCCCATGGACTGCCACTGTATGCCGTTAAGGAGTTGTGCTTCATGATATACGTTTTAACAGCGAAGTCATTGCTTGTCTTTGACCTTTGTCTCTCAATTTAAGAATGCCATTTCTTTCAACCACCTTCCAGTAAGTCAACTAGCACAAATAATAGAATTTCCTTACCATTCTGGTTCACATGCAGCTGAAAATGCAAATTGCAGTTACAAATATTCAGTTTCTTTTAAAAAGTTATTTATATCATTTATCACTATAAATACAGCAAATAATAAAGACATTTACAGAGTTTAATGGATCTAATAATTCACCAAAGCTCATAATAGAAAACAGTGTTATCCTATGCCACCCATTCTCACCCCTTTTCACTCTTGCTTGTCATTCCCCAGAGGAAACTTATTTTGGTTGTCTTCAATGTTTCCCCTGATATTTAGCTTATATTCCCAAATAACATGTTTATATTATTAAATCTCAATTTTTAAATTTTGAATATTATATATTGACTTTCTATAAAAAGAAAAATAAGATATAGCCCTTTTGGAACACTGTTGCTTCAAACCTTAAGATTTCCCTTTGTTGTCATTCCTGGGGATTTCCTCTGCCATTCCCCTGTGTTCAATCGCCTTTCAGAGAATCCCTTTCTTTGAGTTAGAATTTCCCTCCTCTCTGAAAAACAGAAAAACAACACAAAG
Organism: Mandrillus leucophaeus; assembly: GCF_000951045.1. Lineage (NCBI taxonomy): Eukaryota > Metazoa > Chordata > Mammalia > Primates > Cercopithecidae > Mandrillus > Mandrillus leucophaeus. The sequence goes on along the minus strand of NW_012101887.1, from coordinate 4,960,856 downwards.
GATTAAATGAAACAGGAGTCTACTTACCATGGACAAAAGAATGGTCCTGCAGTAGAACGGAAACTATATTGTTAGGAAATAAGGACCCTAAGATTGCATTGCTTTGCTGTGCTTGCTTTTTATTTCCTGGGACACCAGGTTGTGATACAAGATGTCTGACGGAGCTTCAGCCATTACGTGTATACTACGGAAAAGAAAGGAAAAGCAAGTCAAACTCACTACCTCAAATGGCCATGCCTACCTTCAAGGAAGGCATGATAGGAAATTTGTCTTTTTTTCAGTTATTCTGTTGCTAAGAAAGGAGAGTGGGCAATATTGTGAGATACTGTATCATACTATATCATCTTTCTAGATTATTTTAGTGCAGCATATATTGAAAGAGCTTTGGGAGAAAAGGTAAGCTAGAGATATATTTCTTGAAGCATTGCCTCTTAAAATGTCTTTATTTTCACACTCACATCTGATTGAAAGATTGGCTGGGATTTAAAACCAGATTGTATATGTTTTGTAGAATTTTAAAAGGTATTTCATTGCCTTCTAGCTTCCAGAATTTATTGCAGGAAGTCCAAGTCTGTTCTGATTCTTAATTCTTTGTTTGTGATCTGTTTGTACCCCTGTCTATGAGCTTTTAGTATAATCTCTTCACTTCAGTATTCTACAGTGCCACAATAACATGTTTTATGTGGGTTTTGTTCCATTCATTCCTTATACTCAACACTGGGAGGGTCTTTCAGTCTTGAAATTAAAGTCCCCCGTCCCACCCCTTCCCGCCCCCGCCACTCCTTTCTGGGAAATGTTTTTACCTTATTTCTTTGACATTTTTCTCACTCCTTTTTATCTCCTTTCTCTCCTTTTGGAAGCTAGACCCTAGAATCGGTCAAAATGAATTGTATTGTGTTGGAGTAGAAAGCAATCCCAAATATCAGTAGTTTAATACAGCAGATGTTTATTTCTCACTGATACTATGAGTCAAAGAGACTAGCCAAGTACTCAGCTCCACATCATTCTTACTCAGAGGCTAAGGTAACTGAGTCTCCACCCTCCGAAGGATCTCAGGACTGAAGTAGGGGAAAGGCAACATGGCAAGCCACACTCTGGCTACTTCAAAACTTCCACCCAGAAAGAACTCATGTCACTTTTACTCACGTTTTATCAGTCACAGAAAGTCACAGGCCCATGCTTATCTGCAAAAAAGAGAGGAGGTGCAGTCACACTAGGTCCCTGAAAGGACAGCCAGAATCTTGGTTAACAGCCTTAGGAACTGTAACAATTTCTTGGAAGGATACTCTAATTTACTTTTTATTTTCTCTCTTTTACTTATTATGGAGACTTAGTTTATAAGCAGTGAACTGTATAAAACTTAATTATATATCTTGATAAATGTTTGCATATGTAAACACTGTGTACCATAACCCATATCAAGATAAAAAATATTTCCAACACCTCAAAGACTTCCTGCTGCCTTCTCTCAGTCAACATCTTCATAGGTAACCAACAATTTGACCTCTATCATCAAAGATTAATTATGCCTGTTTTTAACAACATACAAATAGAATCATGTATTATGTACTCTTTTGTGTCTGATTTCTTTCATTCAACCACATATCTGTGAGATTCATCATTAATATTGCAAATAACAGAATGGTTTTCTTTATCATAGTGTAGCAATTTGGTTATATGAAAACAGCACTCTTCATCCATTGAACTGTTTTTGAGCATTTATGTTATTTCTTGGGCTATTATGAATCAGACTGCTATAAACTTTACTGTACATGTCTTTTGGTGAATATATGTCCTCATTTTCACTGCCTTTTCATTCAGGGTAGATCATAGGGCATTTAGGTATAGGAGTACTATCAGTTTTCCAAAGCAAGTGTACCAATTTGTAACACCTACCAACAATACGTAAGAATTCTGTTCCTCCCTTTCTCCTCCTGATGCTTTCATTTTCATATTCTGGCAAGTGTGTAGTGATATATCACTGTGGCTTTAAATTTCATTTCCTTCGGGACTAATGAAGTTGAGCAATTTTTCATAGGCCTACTAAGCTAGTAGTCATCAGGGAAATGACTCTAGGTGGGAAGGGGCTTATCAGCTGAAGAGCCTCAGTGTGCAGGATTACTGGAGAGCAATATCTAAATAGCTGTCCTCTTGGTTCTTCCAGTTTCTCCCTGAGGAACCTTCCAGTCTACACACTAGGAGATATAAACCTAGGAGTTGAGTACAGATCCACCATGTTCAAACGTGCCCATTGTTCCTGAACCCAGAGTCCTTCTGGTTTGTCCTCCCAGAAAAATAAACATCCAGACCTCTGCTGGAGTTGAGGAGGGAGTCTTCTGCTGGTGATTTGGAGTGCAGGTAGAGTAAGTGGCTTAATTGCTTTGTGTTACCAGCTTTCAACATTCTTCCTGCTTTTGCCCTGCCACCATCATATCCAACATGCAGTTGTTGCCAATCCCCAAATCCTTGGAATAAATCAAATTGTTTGTTGATTGATCCTCAGCATGAAAACAGAACTAAAATTGAGATTTTTCTAGTCTTAGTGAGTTGCCACTTGTCCATTTTACATATACTTTAAAATATTATGTTGATCTTTATTACATGATGTTTTCTGTCCTCTTGTCCTTGACTATTTTCTTTTGCCTTATATATTTCTTAATATTTTTTATTTATGCCATCATTTTAATGGTATTTGAGTAAAAAAACATGTGTTCTACATTTGGATTTCTAATTTGGATTCATTCTTGCCTCTTTGGCACAAGATAAATTACATTCTAGAAATAAAACAAAGCAACAAATGAGCTGTTTCTCTTAAATTGAAAGTGAAAAATAATTAATCTTCTTAGCTAAAGTTCAACAAGTCTTAGTTTATCTATTTTTTCTTTCACACTCATAAAGCATTTTATATAGGTTTTGAGAAAACCAACTCTCAAATTCACTAAATTAAAAACAAGACTTTTTAAATGACAAGTTGGCAAAATATTAGATTATATTGAAAAAATCATTTTTCTAAACTGCTAAAAATATCATTTTTCTAAGTCTCTTCAAATTTGGAGAGTGGTCCTTAAAATTTCTTTTTTAAACATAGATAGTGTTATTTATTGCCATTAGATTAAACAAGCCAGTCTAGCTGGTCAGGCAATTTTCTCCTTTCACCACTACTCCATGTTTTATCCCTTCTGAGAATGTGCCCTTAAATGGAAATTTCCCTCTACAAATTGACAAGAAAATGTCTTAAGACTAATATCAAATAATAGCTGAATTCTCCAACTAGCGCCATTTGAGATCCATTTTTATTAAGATACAAATATAAAACAGAAAAAATAATATAAAACCAGTGGAAATACCATGTATTATTTAAGCCATGGTTTTCAAATGGAGTAAGAGGGGAAGAGGAAGGCTGGTAGAGAAATTCATTTGCTACTTACAAAAAAAAATCTGTCATTTCAGAAATGTACGCCACTACTTCCTCTCTCAGTCACCTCATTATATGAAAAAAAAATTAGTTGCAAATAAGTAACTTTTTCTACATTACACAACCATTTGAACCAGAGTAAAAATAATCTTTTCTAGAAATCCCAACCAAGTGTATTAGTTTTGTTTTTTCCATTTATGACCTATGAACATTTAACATCAATTTTCTCCTCTTTTTCAATTGCTTTGACTAGTCCTCCCAGAAAAATGTTAAACAGCAGTAATTTGGATAGCTATGTCTTGCACTTGACTTCAGTGGAAATGTCCCTTGTATTACCGTATCAGTCATAATTCTGAGTTTTGGGTTGAGATGTACATGTTTTACATGCTATCAACTTACTATTACTTTATAAAGAACAGATACACTAAAAGCCCAGACTTTACCACTACACAATATAACCATTTAACAAAACTGTACTTATATCCCTTAAGTTTATATAAATAAAAAGTAAATAAAGAACAAATAAATAATAATTTTAATTAATAATTGATGCTGAATTTTTAGCATCTATGAAAAATGATAACATGATTCATCTTCATATGTTAAATTATATTAATGGAATTTCTACTCTTAAACCATCTTTGTATTTCTGCTGTGGATCCCAGATGGCTGTTTTTTCATGTATTTTTAACATGCTTCTGTATTCTATTTGCTAATACTTTATTAAGGCTATTTTAATTGACATTTATTAGTTCATTATATTCTTTTCTGTGCTATTTTTTCTGGTTTTCTTATCAAGGCTTTGCAGACTTTGTCAAAGAAATTTGAAGTACTATTTGCTTTAAGTCTGTTTGGAAGATTTTGTTTATTTTTTTGAGATAAAAATTCTACATTTAAAAAAATTTTTTAAATTTCCATTGGTTATTGGGAAAAAGGTAGTGTTTGGCTACATGAGTAAGTTCTTTAGTGGTGATTTGTGAGGTTTTGGTGCACCCATCACCTGAGCAGTATACACTACACTCAATTTGTAGTCTTTTATACCTCACTCCCTTCCCACCTTACCCCCGAGTCCCCAAAGTCCATTGTGTTATTCTTATGCCTTCGCATCCTCACAGTTTAGCTCCCGTGTATGAGCGAGAACATAAGATGTTTGGTTTTCCATTCCTGAGTTACTTCACTTAGAATAATAGTCTCCAGTCTCATCCAGGTTGCTGCAAATGCCATTAATTCATTCCTTTTTATGGCCAAGTCGTATTCCATCATATATGAATACTAGCTTCTTTATCCACTCATTGATAATGGGCATTTGGGTTGGTTCCACATTTTTGTAATTGTGAATTGTGCTGCTATAAACATGTGTGCAAGTATCTTTTTTGTATAACAACTTCATTTACTCTGGGTAGATATCCAGTAGTGGGATTACTGGATCAAATGGTAGTTCTACTTTTAGTTCTTTAAGGAATCTCCACATTGTTTTCTATAGTGGTTGTACCATTGCCACCAGCAGTATAAAGTGTTCCCCGTTCACTGCATCCATGCCAACATCTACTATTTTTTTATTATAGCCATTCTTGTAGGAGTAAGATGGTATTGTACTGTGATTTTGATTTGCATTTCCCTGATCATTAGTGATGTTGAGCATTTTTTCATAAGTTTGTTGGCCATTTGTATATCTTCTTTTGAGAATTGTCTATTCATGTCCTTAGCCCACTTTCTAATGGGATTATTTGTTTTTTCTTGCTAATCTGTTTGAGTTCATTGTAGATTCTGGATGTTAATCTTTGGTTAGATGTATAGGTTTTGAAGATTTCCTCCCACTCTGTGGGCTGTATGTTTACTTTGCTGACTGTTTCTTTTGCTGTGCAAAAGCGCTTTAGTTTAATTAAGTCCCGGCTACTTAATTTTGTTTTCATTGCATTTGCTTTTGGGCTCTTGATCATGAAATCCTTGCCTAAGCCAGTGTCTACAAAGGTTTTTTGGCTGGGCGCAGTGGCTCACGCCTGTAATCCCAGCACTTAGGGAGGCTGAGATGGGCGGATCACGAGGTCAGGAGATCGAGATCATCCTGGCTAATGTGGTGAAAGCCCATCTCTACTAAAAATACAAAAAATTAGCCAGGTATGGTGGTGGGCCCCTGTAGTCCCAGCTACTCGGGAGGCTGAGGCAGGAGAACCTGGGAAGCAGAGCTTGTAGTGAGCCAAGATCACACCACTGAACTCCAGTCTGGGCGACAGAGCGAGACTCTGTCTCAAAAAATTAAATTAAATTAAATTAAATTAAATTAAATTAAATAGAAAGGTTTTTCTGACGTTATCTTCTAGAATCCACCATGATCGAGTGGGTTTCATACCAGGGTTGCAGGGATGGTTTAACGTATGCAAGTCAATAAATGTGATATACCACATAAACAGAATTAAAAACAAAAATCACATTATCATGTCAATAGACACAGTAAAAGCATTAGACAAAATCCAGTATCCTTTTATGGTTAAAACTCTCAGCAAAATTGGCATACAAGGAACATACCTCAATATAATAAAGGCCATCTATGACAAACCCACCGCCAACATAATACTGAATGGGGAAAAGTTGAAAGCATTCTCTCTGAGAACTGGAACAAGAGGATGTCCACTTTCACCATTTCTCTTCAACATAGTATTGGAAGTCCTAGCCAGAACAATCAGACAAAGAAAGAAATAAAGGGCATCCAAATCAGTAAAGAGGAAGTCAAACTGTCACTGTTTGCTGATGATATGATATCTACAAAACTCTAAAGAATCCTCCAAAAGCTTCTAGAACTACAAAAGAATTCAGCAAAGTTTCCGGATGCAAAACTAATGTACACGAATCAGTAGCTGTGCTATGCACCAGCAATGACCAAGCTGAGAATCACATGAAGAAGTCAACCCCCTTACAATAGCTGCAATAAAATAAAATAAAATACTTGGGAATATACCTAACCAAGGAAGTAAAAAAATTCTACAAGGAAAACTACAAAACACTGCTGAAAGAAATCACGACACAAATGGAAACACACCCCATGCTCATGGGTGGGTAGAATCAATATTGTGAAAATCACCATACTACCAAAAGAAATCTACAAATTCAATGCAATTCCTATCAAAATACCATGATCATTCTTCACAGAACTAGAAAAAACTATTCCAAAATTCATATGGACCCAAAAAAGAGCCCTCGTAGCCAATGTAAGACTAAGCAAAAAGAACAAATCTGGTGGCATAACATTACCTGATTTCAAACTATACTATAAGGCCATAATCACCAAAACAGCATGCTGCTGGTATAAAAATAGGCACACAGACCAATGGAACAGAATAGAGAACCCAGAAATAAACCCAAATACTTAACAACCAACTGATCTTTGGCAAAGCAAACAAAAACATAAAGTGGGGAAAGGACACCCTATTCAACAAATGGTGCTGGGATAATTGGCAAGCCACATGTAGGAGAATGAAACTGGATCCTCATCTCTCACCTTATACAAAAATCAACTCAAGATGGATCAAGGACTTAAATCTAAGACCTGGAACTATAAAAATTCTGGAAGATTTTAAATAGTGAAGAAATTATGCGTTACTTTAAGTTTTGGTAGAATTAATCTGTAGGAATATCTTGGTGTAATGCTTTTGGGGTGGGAGTAGCTCTTTTGAAAGTGTGTCTCCGATCTTATATAATTTCCCTTTTTGAGTTTTAAGTCTCTTTTGCTATAAATTTTGAAAATTTTTATTTTCCCAGAAAATTTTATTTTCCCAGAAAATCATCCAGATACAGAAATATATCAGTATAGAGTAGAGCAAAATCGCTGATTATTTTGCCATCATAACTCCTTATTTTGTTTTGTGATTTTCTTTTATTATATATTAAGTTCATGCATATATTCATTTAATTAACAAATATATATCTGCATGAACCACAAATTGTTTAAGTAACTAGAATGCAATGATGAATAAAAGAAGGTGGGGAAAGAGAGAGAGAAATACCATATTTTTCTGTGTGTGTGTGTGTGTGTGTGTGTAACTTGTGTGGGATAAATAATTAACATATATTTGCAGTGTTTTACATATAGTTTCTAAATTTTCTCAAATGAATTTGAATGTCATCAAAGCCTATTGTACTGTTTGGGGGAGTGGGTATAGACAGGAGAAGTATGAAGCTGAGACAGTTTTTTCTAATTAAAAAACCAAGTCTCTTTCAGTGTCAGATAGTTTAAATGTTTAATATTTTCTGAATTATCTTTCTTGCCTACTGATATAGTTTGAATAGATGCCCCCCACCAAATCTCATGTTGAATTCTGATCCCTAATGTTGGAGGCAGGGCCTAGTGGGAGGTATTTTGGTCATGGGTACTGATCCCTCACAGCTTGGTGCTGTCCTAATGACAGTGAGGGAGTTATTGTAAAATCTGGTTGTTTAAAAGTGTGTCACCTCCCTCCACCTTTCTCTTGCTTCTGCTTTCACCGTGTGAAGGGCTCGATCCTGCTTTACTTTCCAACATGAGTATAATCTCCCTGAAGATTTCCCCAGAAGCCAAGCAAATACCAGCACTGTGCTTGTACAGCCTGCAGAACTATGAGTCAATTAAAACTCTTTTCTCTATGAATTACGCAGTATCAGGTATTTATTTATAGCATGCAAGAATGGCCTAATACACCTATCTTTGATATTTTTCTCTGGAAGGTACCTATCAGGTGCATCCTCCCTCATAGAAAATATTAAAGATATTTTCTGATATGACTTCTGGTCCTTCTGTGGTTTCTAGAGTTTTGGTATTTGATTCAGTCCAAGTACAGATGCTGGCACCTGCTAAAATACCACTGATCCTGCTTATTGTTGAGAATCCGTGCTGTGACCCTCTGCTGAAGTCTGCTGATTAAAGTTGATGAGTTCTGCATTAAAATGGTGCGTGCTTTGGAGATGGAGTCGGGGATTGTAATCTCAATGTCCTACTTCTTTGCTAATCTGACTCTATTTCATTTCCCTCTGGTGCTCCCAGGTCTTACCTATATCACCCACCAAACCCTCATCCTCATCCCTCTACTATAACTTTGACAACGTAGTCTACCTTTTTCTTTCAAAAATGTATAGATCTCCTAAAGCATCTGTAATAAGCCTATATCACTCAACATGCCATTACTTCCACCCAACTCCCCCAATTTATTGAAGATGTCTTTATTTGATAAACTATCTAAATCTTTCGTTCTAGGTCCATCATTAGTCATGGCAAATTCAGGATCCACAGGCACAACCCATCTCTTATTTGCCTATTATGTCAGAAATCTTGATCTGTGAAATGTCACTCTCCTCATTGTAATAAATATTTTATACCATTGCACTATTTCTAGGTCTTGTTGATTCTGCCTTGTGTATTTTGTCTACTCAAAGACTTATTTCTGAAAATATCAATCACCCATATGTATATGTCTACATATGCTTCATTCATTTTCATTATTTTATGGAATTTTATCCTACAAATATATGTACAATGTTGTATATGTCCCTTATCCCTTACCCTGATAGTGTACCTATGTATTGTGAAAAAGAAATCACTTCCAAATTCTTTAGATGGGATTATTAATCAGATGTTTCCCCTAATTATATATACAAGTTAAGTGCCATATTTTTGCTCTTTTGTTTCCTATTTCCCTTTCTTTGTGTAATATAATGTTGAAATTGTCAAGGTCTTCAGTCTTTATACATTTAAAACTTATAGAGATTTCCCTTTGATCTGCATCCACAGTCACCAAGCAACATTGTTATTATTTTGACTCACATGTTTGGCCTTCAAACCGAGAACTAACTTTGGGGCTCATGAAACTATCCAACACATTTTTCTCACTAAAAATTAAGAGACCGAGAGGCTTGTTTCTAATAAAGATGATGTAACAGGGACTGGATTTACTCCATATGAAATGACAAAATTATAGACAAAATATATGAAGTAATGGCACTTAAGACATCAGAATTCAAGTCAAAAAGAACAGTGAATTGTAAAAAATGATGAAAAGTGGGGATAAGCTCTATATTCCCCTCACTTATTTCCTGAAAAAAGTTCCCAGGCTGCAACTTCAAGGAAATAAAGATACATGTAACTGGAATCTCTCAAACAATACATAGAAAGTTAAAGGGTGGAAAAAGTATGTGATGCAATAATGGCTGAAATTTTTCTAAACATGATAAAAATTATAAAGTACTAGGCTAAAATACTCAGCGAATCCCAAGTACATTAAAGATGAAAAGAAAACTACACTGAAACTCATCATCTTCAAATTGCTTAAAACCAGTGATAAAGAGAAAAATCTTAAAAATAGCTGTAGCAAAAGACACGTTACATATAGAAAAACAAACATAAGGATTGTAACATATTTCTGGTCAGAAACAAAAGACACTGGAACATCTTTAAGTACAGGGCAGGGAAAGGAGTTGAAATTTGGCCTGTAATTTTTTTAACCAGTCAAAATATCTTTCAAATATGAAGGTGAAAGAACGACATTTTCAGATATATAATATTTGTAAGAGCTCTTCATTACAGATTTGCACTGTAAGAAATACTTTAAAAAGTCCTTTAAACAGAAGAAAATGTGAAATTGAAATCTAAATCAACATAAAAAAATGACGTCAACAGAAATGGTAACTGGATACATATAAAGATTTTTTTCAAGTACTTAAATTTCTTTCGAATAGAATTCACTCTTTAAATAAAAAATGGGAACAATGCACTTGGATTTTAATAACATGTGTAGATATAAAATGCATAACAACAACAGCACAAAGTCCAGGAGAGGAAAAATGAATGTATATTCTTTTAAGGTTTTATTTTCTAAACCTAAAATACTGTAATATTACTTGGAGGTAGAATGTGATAAACTAAAGATGAACACGATAAATATTAAAGCAATCACTAAAATATACAATCAATCGTGCTAAAACTGTTTGTTATGTTGAGTGATTATTTTAGTATAGTCAGTAAATAAAATATTGGTTTACTGAAATAAGCCAAAAAGAGGATAAAATAAATCAGAAAAGATACTTAATGCAAAATAAGACAGAAAACAAGGAAAGAAAAAACAAAGAACATATGGGACAAATAGAAAAGAAATAAAAATATAATAAATTAAAATTCAATCGTATCACTAATCACATTAAATAAAAATAATATTAAAAGCCCATTTAAAAGGTGGAAATTATAAGACTGGATAAAAAGACATGACCCAGCTATATGATACCTACAAAAACTGTACTTCCGGGAGTTCCACTCCTGGGATGGGAATATGAGGAGTGCTGTAGACTGCTCCCCAGCTAAACAAGCAAAGTTGGCAAAAACTATTTTTAAAAAGTGTTTAAATTATCAGGAAATTGTCCTAAGAGCTTATGGCAAATCAAGAAACATTTATCCAATAAAATCTATAAAATTGTAATTTTATGGGTTTTAAATATGTTCCCATTTTTTAGCCACAATGCACTTTCTTCATATCCCCTATCTGACTTGCCCCATATCAGTTTCTATGAAACCTCACTCTGGGCAGGTGTGGCTAAGAAGAAAGAGCTCCATCTCCTCTCAGTTCTTAATCAAAGACTATCCTATCGTACTGGGAGGGCCAGGCAGCCAGCATTTCTCACCTCAGTCAGCTCCACGTTGAGTTGCTGAGTACAGGTAAGAGGATGAAGACTCCCTTCCTCCACCCAGGCCCCCACCCATAAGACAGAGGCCCTACCCTAAGAATTGCATGCCAAGAAATCCTGGGGACCTGATCACCCTCACCCTAACTCCTTTGTAGAGCAGAAGCTGCATGCAAGAAAGAGAAGTCAAGAAGACCAGAGGCTACCACCAGTGCCCAGAGTAATGACTTAGATACTTTAATCAGGGGAAGAAGCAGTCCATAAAAAAAAATAGAGTGCCCCAAAGGAACTGATTTTATTTGAAATGGCATGAGGAAAGTTAGGCTAAAGGGTACTGTAGATAACAATAGATTCTCTTGACTAAGAGCAATAAGCTTAATCATAGACCAGCCAGTTCACCAGGAGAAACAAGGAAAGCTAACAAAAGCAAAGCTCAAAGACTGGCCTCAAAAACTACCTCTGCCAGAATTTAATTGGATCAAACTACCAAGCAATTTATGTCCCAGGACTTTATCAAAAACAATGAAATAATCAGCCTGTAATTAGTGGAGACTGAGTACTGGGCATAATACCACATGAGTCAGACACCTTAAAAAAGACAGAGTAAGCAAAAAAACAGTAGAAGAAAGACCCATGAAAACCACTGTCTTAGCCTGTGCAAAACCCCAAGACTGCACCTTCTGAGTAGCAACACCAAAGGCTTCACATTGTGGAGGAACTAGACTTTACTACATTCGTCTAATGAATTAATAAAATAAGAAAACAAGAACTGAAACCAGCCCCAAAGAGAAAGGAAGGGAATCTGTGTCTAGAGTTGCTACATTACCTAAGATGTCCAAGTTTTAACAAAAATATATGAGACATGAAAAGAAACAGAAAATTGTACATACATATTAGTACTGACAGATATGAAATCTAAAGAACAGAGAAAAATAGAATAAAGACAAATGAATAGAATCTCAGAGAAATGGAGGACTCCTTGAAGGAGCACTAGCATACACATAGTGGGAAGAACAGAAGGAGAAGAGAGAAAGAAAAGGGAACAGAAAAACATCTGAAGAAATAATGGCTGAATATTTCTCAAATTGGCTGAAAAACATTAATTCACATATAAAAGAAACTCAACAAAATCCAAATAGAAAATTTGAAAGCAGCAAGCAAAACAATGACTCATCATATACAAGGGAACCCCAATAAAATTAACAGCTGACTTGTAATCAGAAAACATGGAGGCCAAAAGGCAATAGGATGACATATTCAAGTGCTGAAAGAAAAATAAAATTTCCACTAAGAATCTTAGATCGTGGCCAGGTGCAGTGACTCATGCCTATAATCCCAGCACTTTGGGAGGCCAAGGTGGGCAGATCATCTGAGGTCAGGAGTTTAAAACCAGCCTGCTCAACATGGTGAAACCCTGTCTCTACTAAAAATACAAAAATTAGCTGGGTGTGGTGGTGCACACCTGTAGTCCCAGCTACTCGGGAGCCTGAAGCAGGGGAATCGTTTGAACCCGAGAGGCAGAGGTTGCAGTGGGCCAAGATCATGCCATTGCACTCCAGCCTGGGTGACAGAGCGAGACTGTCTCAAAAAAAAAAAAAAAAAAAAAAAATCCCAGATCCAGCAATACTGTCATTCAAAACTGAAGACTGAAGATGAAATAAAGACATTCAGGTAAACAAAATGAGAGAATTCATTGTTAGTAGAATCACTTTATAAGAAATACTAATGAAAGTTCTTCAGACTGAGAACAAGTAACCCTGGGTGGAGGTTCAAATCCATGCAAAAAACAAAGAGCACCAGTAAAGGTAATTCTATAATTATAAAAGATAGTATAAATCCATATTTACTCTTCTTATTCTCTTAACTGATTTTAAACTATTGTATATGTGTATATAATTATATATAATTGTGTATACATAAATAAAATTATATGTATATAGCATATGTTTATAAACCATATAGTGTAAAACTACATTTTAAATTTATAAAAAGTGATTAAAAATTGTTTTAAATGTCAATTTTAAGAATAATAAGCTAAGCTTGTTTGTTTTTAAAGAAGGGTTGACTAAAAAATTATTAAGTAGGAGGAAAAATTATTCTTGTACATGCCTAGGTGAGTCAGTCTCAGCTACTTTAACAAAGTATTATGCATGGGGTGGTGTAAAAGTAAGAGAAATTTATTTAACACAGTTCTGAAGACTAGGAAGTTCAAGATTAAGGCACCAGTAGATTTCGTGTCTGGTAAGAGTTCATTTTCTGGTTCATGGAAGGCATCGTCTCATTGAGTCATCATATAGTACAAGGGGCAAATGAGCTCCCCTGGGCCTCTTTTATGAGGGCAGTATGAGGCATTCACCTCCCAAGGCCTCACCTCAATACCACACCTTAGGCATTAGGATCTCAGTATATGAATTTTGGGATGACACAAACACTCAGACCATAGTAATACTGTATGTCACATACTACATCTTGTTAGATGTTATAGACTTTGTATTTAACTGCTAAACGTAAGGCCAAAATAAATTATGATTTAAAAAATAATAATAATAAAGATTTTTCTACCCACGATGTTGGCTTGCATTTGATATATTTTGTGAGAAAGGGAAATAACACAACAACAATCAACTAATAAAATGGCCCAAAAGAAATCCAAAAGAAAATATTCTCTACTAAAAAGAGTGTTTACAATTATTACTGAACTGATGTATTTACAATTTGCTGATTATACTAGTGAATCATGAACTATATATACAATAATTATGATGCAGAAGTTCCCTAAAACCTGAAAAATATTAGTTTTTTATCCTAAGGTTTATGGATTTTCTGTAACCTGAGGAATGCAACTATTTTTAATATATATGATTTAACTGGTGTTAAATAATTCTCTCTTTTTTGTCAGGAAATATTTCATTGCATCTTCATCTTTGAAGGATAGTTGCACTCATTTATAAAATTTGAAGTAGTTAGTTGTCTTCTTTCAACACTTGAAAGATGCAGTTCCATTGTTTTCTGGTTTTCTTCATTTCTACTCAAAAGGAAGTCCTGGCCAGGGATGGTGGCTCATGCCTGTAATACTTGGCTTTGAGAAGCAAAGGCAGGATGATCACTTGAGGCCAGGAGTTCAAGACCAGACTGGACAACACAGCAAGACCCCGTGTACAAAAACAATTTTTTTTAATTAGCCAAGCATTTCGGCATGCACCTGTAGTCCCAGCTAGTTAGGAGGCTGAGGAGAGAGGATCCCTTGAGCCCAGAAGTTTGATGCTGCAGTCAGCTATGATATCATGCCACTGGGCCACAGAGAAAGACCCTATCTCTAAAAATAAAAAAGCAATTCTTAGTTTTGCTCCTGTGAAGTTTGTGTTTTTTCTTTCGGTCTGCTATCAAGAGTGTTCTTCCTTGTCTTTGCCTTTCAATGTGTTTTAGTGTGATGGGCTTAGCATCTGTTTTTATATCTTTAAATATTACATCTGCCACATCCTGTTCTCTTCTTACAGGACTCCAATTAAATATATGTTAGATACTCCAACCGTGGCCTGTTGTTTCTTCCTCTTTCCTGGTTTTTCAGTAATTTTTCCCTCTTCTTCATCCTGGATAACAACTGACATTTCAGCTGACACTAGCCATCTTTTATGACATGTTCATTTTATATTAAACACAAAAATTGAGTTATTCAATTCAGTTGTTTTATATTTCAGGCCTATAACTTTTTATTCTTTTTAATATGGGTATCTGTTTTCTTCTTGGATCAGTCAGAAGCTATGCTGACCCAAGATTAGGTTGCAGTTTTTTTAAGGTTGATTCTCTACTTTTGATTCATTTAATTTCCTCTCACCAGTCCCACTGCCAACATTTTTATAAGCTCTAATCACATCATGCCAGAATTATTGCAATACTTTCAAGACTCAAGACTTGCTTCTTCCAATTTGCCACACTGTACAGAATGCTTTTTAGACAAGGCAAATCTAATCATGTCACCCCCTAATTAAAATGCCATAAGGGCTCCATATTGCTTATAATATTGCAACTAGGACATAACCCTTCAGGTCCAAAAGCATGGGTCATTTAGTAAGGCCTTTCTTCCTTGGCAATTCCTAATCTATATAATTTTTTGTCTTCTCAGCATTTTGAAGTTTCCAAAAACCTCTCTCTGCTTTTCAGAATCTTTATGCATACCTCTTAGCTTGAGGAATTTAAGAATTCATCAGTTACCTCAAGAGAGAAGATTATGAGCATTGGACATTCTTTTGTACTTGCCATTTATCCAGGATCATGCTCTCTCAAGTTCTGATTGCTTTGGCAGCCTTGAACCCTATTGTGTTGTGTTTCCAGATATGGGATTATCAAAAACTCAAATTTTCTGTTTGTCATGGCATTCTCAGTCTTTTACTGGACTCCAATCCCTCATCAGACTCTTGAAAGCGTCTTCACAAGAAAAACAGAATATCATTAATTATCAATTCTCTCTGCCTTTCTTCTCCTCTAGTTTAACTTAACCATGCAGCAATTTATTTTTCATTACCCCTTGTCTAATCACATGCAGATAATATTTATTTATTATTTGTATATATGACTAAATACCTTTTGAAAATTGATAGACCTTGCCACAATAGTATCTCTAGAGACTACAGTTATCTCAATTCTTCATAAACACTTACAAATATATAAATACACATATACATATATACACACATACATATGGATACTCTCTCACACACATACACTGTGATCTGAATCATAGTGTTAGTTCCAGCCTTTATCCATCAACTTTACCCATTTATATAAAATCCAATTGAATGTAGACTATGGTTGTTCTCTCTGTGATACTCTTATGATTGACTTAGGTCCTCACTGTTCACCTGAAATTGCCCTCAGAAAAGTAATGAATGACCTTTTCATCACTAGATAAATGAGAATCTATATTTTTTCATATTTTTAGTATCTTCTCAATGACCACATGGTTAATCTTTATTCCTTTATGTATTCCCTAACATTTCCAGGTTTCTGAGGATGTACTGAATCTTGGTTCTTTTTAAAGCAGTCAAAACCTTGTCACTCTTTCTTTCGATTATTCCTACTTCCCCTCTTGTGTTACAGAGCTACATAAAGTTCAAGTGAATGTCTTACAGATTCAAAACCTGTTGAAGATCATTGCCATGTCTGATTTACTTTTGTGTCTCAACAGTGGGTTGCAAGTTGCAGATATTTATTAAGTGAATTTAATTACATAACAAATATGAACTTCTAAAAAAAACCTGAGTGTCCTCTATGTACAACAAAATAGTAGAAGAATAAACAATTTCCATTTGGCAACAATCTGTATTAAATATTTAAAATCTCAAACTAGTGAGTAGTATAATCAGAAATAGGTTTTAGAAAAAATCAGTTGAAGAGTGGTATGTGGTTTAACTAAAATTAGAATGTTAAAAGGTATTTAATGTTTCTTTGTCAACACTGAACTATTTCTTCAAAATGAGAAATTGCTACTAAATGTTGGTAACAATGACTTGCCAAGAACTAAGGAGACACCTATCTGGATGCTTTTCTGGTTATTTAAACATTATCTATTCAGTACTGAAATTATTGTCTTCCTCTTCCCACCCACAAGCCTGCTTTTCTTCTTTCTGTGTCTGCATCGGTGAACAATACCACAGTCCAGACAGTAGTCTGAGATGGAAACCTGAGAGTCATACTTGACTATGTTACATACTTTACTTCCTACAAACAGCAATCTCTGTGGATTCTACTTCCAAAATACTCTTGACTCCATCTTACTTTCCCCATTCCCACTGCCAACTATTTCAATAAACTCCAATCACATCACACCAGAATGACTGCAATACTCTCAAGACTCAAGACTTACTTCTTCAGACCAGCCTGGGCAACATGGCAAAACCTGTCTCTACAAAAAATACAAAAATTAGTGTGGCATGGTGACACAAACCTGTAATCTCAGCTACCCGGGAGGCTGAGGAAGGAGAATTGCTTGAATCTGGGTGGCAGAGACTACAGTGAGCTGAAATCACCCCACTGCACTACAGCCTGGGCGACAAAGTGACTGCACCGAGTGCTCTTCAGAAAAGTCAAATCTAACCGTGTCGTCCCCTGATTAAGATGCCATAAGACTCCACATTGTTTTTAATATTAACTTTAATATGTCTTACAAGACTCTGCCTGATCTGCTCTTCTTTCCCTTTTCAGTATATAACTTGTTACTTTTCCACACTCAGTGTTTCAGACTTAGTGAACTTCATCAAGTTTTCTAAGCCAATCATGGGCCCTTTAATCTGTGGGATTTTTACACTTGCAGGTCCTTTGCCTGGAATTCCTTTCCCCGCCTCTTCTCTGATTAATTCCTACACATTCTTCAAGCCTCGACTTACATGGAATACTCTTCAGAAAGCTTTCCCAGACTCTAATGTTGGAGATAGCTGCTTCATAAATTATCTCATAATCAACCTGCCCTTACACATAATTTGCTATATTGCACTGTAATTTTCTGATTACTGATTTTCTCCTTACAATGGTCTTTAAATTTCTCAAATAAATCTTTATTATAATTATATACATGTGCTAGGTGATGTACATATTTTTATTCATAATCAAATTCATCAAATCATCTTTAGACTCTTCAATATTATCTTACAAGTAATAATATAAAAGAAATATATTTCATGTTACTTTTATTTTCCTCAAATTACATATTTTTGTTTAATGTCTCAATAAGACTTTAAATTTATTGATGAATTTACTAATTTTTATGCTCATTATTTCTTTTTGAATCTCATTCGTTAATTCTAGTTTGAGTTTTGTCTTCCTAAATAGCATCCTTTGCCATTCATAATACCTATCAGGGTGCTTAATACATAATAAATGTAACAGGCATGTTTGGACCATTCTCTCATTTGATGGCCTATCCTCCTGCAGCAATGATTCTAGCAAGAAGAGGCGGCTTCACTTGCCAGGTTCGTACAACCGTGATCCTTCACCTCCCTTGTTTGGACCTGAACAATGGGCTGAGCAGATTAGATTCTTTGCAGAATTTGAATTGTGAGATACAAAGCCCAGGAGTCATTTATTTGGTGGTGGTCCTGAATCAGAAAAGTCATATTTGTCAGAGAGTGGGGTCTTGAGTCATGTATGCTGAAAAGCTAGTTAAGACACGTTTACAGGGAAAATGAAGACAACAGAGGAAACACAAAGAGAAAACCAGAGGTAAGAGAATTATGTTCCCTCAGAGAGAAAAAAAGAGATCAAATAGCTGTTTTAGTAATAGTATCTTTGGCTCCCTGTCCCTACCCAAATCTCATCTTGAATTGTACTCCCATAATTCCCAAGTGTTGTGGGAGGGACCTGGTGGGAGATAACTGAATCATGGGGACAGTTTCTCCCATACTGTTCTCATGGTAGTAAATAAGTCTCACAAGATCTGATGGTTTGATAAGGGGAAATCCGTTTCACTTGGCTGTCATTCTCTCTCTTTCCACTGCCATGTAAGAAGTGCCTTTCACCTTCCGCCATGATTGTGAGGGCTCCCTAGCCATGTGGAACTGTAAGTCCATTCAACCTCTTTCTTTAGTAAATTGCCCAGTTTCAGGTATGTCTTTATCAGCAGCATGAAAATGGACTAATACTAGTAACTATTTTCCAGTTTCTAATTGTAGCTCCTCTCGAAATCTAGCTGTACTTCCTCCCCTTGGGTTCTGTGACATGCCCTGGTAGTTCTTTTCCTTAGACTCTTTAATTTAAAGCATCCTCTTTCTGGCATCCAAATGTTCCCTAAATGAAGCTGTAGTTTAAAAATGTTTACTGAATAAACATGGGAAGGAAGGAGGGAAGGAGGGAAGGAGGGAAGGCAGGGAGGGAGGGAGGGAGGGGAAAAAGCTAAGAAAAAAGAGGAGGAAGAAAGAGAAGTAAGAAGAAAGGTCCTTATTTCACAGGGCTTATTAAAATTTAACTGGGGAGCCAAAAAATAAATGTATAGAAAAGTAGTTTCATAAAGCATAATTTTTATCATTTTTGAAACAGAACTGTTATAAAACTTCCATACTATTAAATAGATGCATTATATTCTTCAAAATGAGTTACTTAATTTTTGAGATAGAGCCGAGTTAAAGTATATGTTTGAATTTTGTACCACCAACACTAATGAGCTCAAAATGTAATTGTGGCACATGAAATAACTTTTTCACTTATTTTTCAAGCAGTCTTATTTTCTTTTCAGGTAAATAACTTTATACATTAAATATATTCTGTCAGTGAAATCTTCTCAGGAAATATATTCAAGGTAAGGGCCAAATTAACTTTATAAACAAACAAACAAACAAACAAAAACCTCTTAGTTCTCAAAAGTAAGTGCTTTTCCCAAGGAGTGGAATCAGAGAACTTATTGAAGAAAATGGGATTTTAGTTATGTCTTAAATTATTTTTTATGGGCAAAGATAGGTGAAGACCAAAACTCATATACACAAAAGCTAAAAAACTACAATGTCTATGTGTGCTTTCCTTTTATTGAATTTCAAGATTTGTGAGTTAGTATGAGATTGTGGGGAACCTTGCAAGCTAAATTCAGGAGTTTATTAGGCAATAAGGCAACTTTGAAATTTGAGAGGCAAGGAAGGATGAATGACACATGATAAAATATAGATTGGATGCAGAAGTCAGTCAGCAAATGATATAAGTAGAATAAATGAAAATTCTAAAATAATCCTATTATGAATTGTTTGGACACATATTACATCTTTGGGGATTATGATCCTTTCCTCGCACAAACTTAAACCCAGTTGCCAAGAGCTAGGCACAAAGCACTTCCCTGGAAAGGTATTTCTGACTGATACAATTTGGCTGTGTCCCCACCCAAATCTCATCTTGAATTCTCACATGTTGTGGGAGGAACCTGGTGGGAGGAAATTGTATCATGGGGGCAGGTCTTTCCCATGCTGTTCTTATGATAGTGAGTAAGTCTCATGCGATCTGATGGTTATTATAAGGGGGAGTTTTCCTGCACATGCAGTTTTTGCTTGCTGCCATCTATGTAAGATGCTTCTCTTTGCCTTCCACCATGATTGTGAGACTTCCCTACCCACGTGGAACTGTAAGTCCAATTAAACCTCTTATGTAAATTGCCCAGTCTTGGGTATGTCTTTATCAGCAGCATGAAAACGAATTAATATAGTAAGTTGGTAATATAGTAAGTCCCCCCACAGTAGAGTGGGGACTGCTGAAAAGATACCCAAAACTGTGGAAGCAACTTTGGAACTGGATAACAGGCAGAGGTTGGGACACTTTGGAGGGCTCAGAAGAGGACAGGAAAATGTAGGGAAGCTTGGAACTTCCTACTTGTTGAATGGCTTTGACCAAAAGCCGGATAGTGATATGGACAATAAAAGTCCAGGCTGAAGTGGTCTCAGATGCAGATAAGGAACTTGTTGGGAACTGGAGCAAAGGTGACTCTTGTTATGGTTTAGCAAACAGACTGGTGGCATTTTGCCCCTGCCCTAGAGATTTGTGGAACTTTGAACTTGAGAGAGATGATTTAGGGTATCTGGTGGAATAAATTTCTTAGCAGCAAAGCATTCAAGAGGTAACTTGGGTGCTGTTAAAGGCATTCACTTTTATAACGGAATCAGAGCATAAAAGTTCAGAAAATTTGCAGCCTACCAATGTGATAGAAAAGAAAAGCCTATTTTCTGAGGAGAAATTCAAACTGCAGAAGTTTGTATAAGTAACAAGGAGCCAAATGTTATTCCCCAAGACAATGGGGAGAATGTCTCCGGGGCATGTCAGAGGTCTTCACGGCAGCCCGTCCCATCACAGTCCCAGGGGTCTAGGAGAAAATGGTTTCCTGGGCTGGGCCCAGAGTTCCCGTGCTGCATGCAGTCTAGAGACTTGGTGCCCTGTGCTCAAGCCACTCCAGCTATGACTAAAAGGAGCCAAGGTACAGCTTTGCCTGTTGCTTCAGAGGATGAGAGCCCCAAGCTCTGGCAGCTTTCACATGGTGTTGAGCCTGTGGGTGCCCATAAGTCAAGAACTGAGGTTTGGGAACCTCCACCTAGATTTCAGAAGATGCATGGAAACATCTGGACGTCCAGAAAAAAGTTTTCTGCAGGGGCAGGGCCCTCATGGAGAACTTCTGCTAGGAA
Source organism: Mandrillus leucophaeus (assembly GCF_000951045.1). Classification (NCBI taxonomy): domain Eukaryota; kingdom Metazoa; phylum Chordata; class Mammalia; order Primates; family Cercopithecidae; genus Mandrillus; species Mandrillus leucophaeus. The sequence goes on along the minus strand of NW_012101887.1, from coordinate 4,939,661 downwards.
AGTGCAGAAGGGAAATGTGGGATTGGAGACCACATACAGAGTCCCTACTGGGGCAGCACCTAGTGGAGCTGTGAGGAGAGGGCCACCGTCCTCCAGACTACCGACAGGTCAGTGGTAGACCCACTGAGAGCTTGTAATATGTGCCTGGAAAAGCCACAGACACTCAGTGTGATCCTGTTAAAGCAGCCAGGAAGGAGGCTATACCCTGCAAAGCCACAGGGGTGGAGCTGCCCAAGACCATGGGAATCTGCCTCTTGCATCAGCGTGAGACATGGAGTCAGAGATCATTTTGGAGATTTAAGATTTGACTGCCTCACTGGATTTTGGACCTGCATGGGGCCTGTTGCCCCTTTAATTTGGCCAATTTCTCCCATTTGGAACAGCTGTGTTTACCTGATGCCTATACCCCCATTGTATCTAGGAAGTAATGAGGTTTAAAAAAAAAAAAATTACAGACTTATAGGCAGAAAAGACTTGCCTTGTCTCGATGAGACTTTGGACTACGGACTTTTGAGTTAATGCTGAAATGAGTTAACACTTTGGGGGACTGTTGGGAAGGCATGATTGGTTTTGAAATGTGAGGACATGAGATTTGGAAGGGGCCATGGGCAGAATTATATGGTTTGGCTGTGTCCCCACCCAAATCTCATCTTGAATTCCCATGGGTTGTGGGAGGGACCAGGTGGGAGGTAATTGAATCATAGGGGCAGGTCTTTCCCTTGCTGTTCTCATGATAGTAAGTTTCACAACATCTGATGATTATTATAAGGGGCAGTTTTCCTCCACAAGCTCTTTTTGCTTGCTGCCTTTCATGTAAGATGTGGCTTGCTTCTCCTTGCCTTCTGCCATAATTGTGAGGCTTCCCCAGCCATGTGGAACTGTAAGTCCCATTAAACCTCTTTCTTTTGTAAATCGCCCAGTCTTGGGTATGTCTTTATCATCAGTGTGAAAATGGACTAATACAGTGACAAACTCCACCTCCAACCAGGATGGGCTAAAATGGCTGTCCTGACCATCCGTTCATTCTTTGCAAGGTATCATTAAGACGTATTTTACTGCCTGCCCTCCCTACTAACCTGAAAGCTTTGTGAAAACTACCACTCTAGTTCCAGCAAAGCTTACATTGATTAGATGTGTAATACTTCTTTTCAGTCAGAGATCTTGTTGTTGGGCAAGGTCGGAGACCTCTAAAGAGTAATCTGGAGTCTGCTTCATGTCCTATGGATGAGGCCTATCATACCTCATAGAAGAGATAAGAAAGAAAGTACCACACCTTGCTGCTGCTGAAGCACCTGCCAAGAGCTCCGATGTGGTGGCACTTTGCCTGGTTTCTTTCCTGGAATTCTTCCCCCCCAGCATACTTGATTTATATTTTAAAATGAGCCATTCTCTTAATTATTGAGCATTTGTAGAACATCCTGTGCTTACAGAGCACTCTAAAATATCTCATAAATTATTTTCATCTATGTAAAGAAAGATGATATTTGTGATATATTCATTCTTTAGATGGAAAAACTAAGTGAAAAGATTACCATACTATCAAACAACTAGCCAGAAAAGGGTTCATTTATTCGTATCTTCTTTTAAGACACAATAATTCTCCAGAAATTATAGCTATGAGTTTTGTTTTGTTGCTCTGTACAGCCTCAGACAGTCTTTCTTTGGCTTTCAACATAAGCAAAAGAGAAATATGCACTTTTTCTGAAACATGTGCTAAATAGAAAGTTCAGAATTTCTCCATTCAGTGGCAAGCTTAGCCTTCAACTGCTCATAAATATTGAAGCAATGATAATGTAATACATTAGTTTCAGTAAATACTAGTGAGAAATATATACTATAATACTATAGGTGTTCACTTGAATTTTTTCAAAAGTGTTTTCATCCCATTTATGTTAAATATGCTACTTCTTGGTGAGTATTTTATTTATTATATAAAATATACCCACCACAAAACTTTAAACTGCCTTGAAGCCTGAGTTTCACTCATTTGATCAAAAAAATTATTTCTAAGTTTGTATAATATGTTCTAGGAAAATAAGTCTATAGCTTTTCTACTCTGCCAACAAAAATTACATCAGGATTCCCACAATAAAATTTTTGTTGCTTCATAAAATTAGCTTTCTCAGCATGTTTTATACATAAATTATTGCTATTTAATAAATAGATTTTTTCTAAGTGTTCAAAAATTTAAAACTATATATATCTGTCAGTGTAAGTATTGTTATTCTTAAGTTTCACATTACTGTTTAATGTGCATTGTACAGATTTGTCCTCAATAAATGATTTGAGTAATGAGATTAACTCTCAACAAAATCAGTTTGCTTTGCTATGTATTTAAAGAAATAAACCAATCATCAAAGAAAAAATAAACAGGCCTGAAAATGTGTCCTTTTGGTGACTACCCAGGGAACACATTTGGAATTGACTATCCCTTCAATTTCTAAGGCATGTTGCTGTTTTCTTAATTCAGTTTTGTGAAAGGTGGAATTAGGCTCCACTAAGATTATTCCATACACAAATTCCAGATATATTCAAGACTTCAGTGGGTTTTGCCCACAAACAAGAAAAATGTGAAAATGAAGTTCAACAACTATTGATATGTCATCAAAACATTTTTTCTCCCAGAAAGCAGAGTCTACTATGCATGTTATCCATCATTACTATTACTCTCTGATCCAAATCTGAAGCTTGCATCTTCATATGGATCTTTTTTCCTTTTGGGTATTTGACATAAAAAAATCATACCTACATAATAAAGAATATGGGATTTTTTTAAATCCAGAGATTGTTTAGAATTACCTATGCTCACTAAGTTCTAATTCTAGTCACGTCTTCCCTATTCCTGAAGTAGCATATACTGTATTTCAGCTCAGGAACAGCATCCATTGTTTAAGCTTTTACTTCAAGTCATTGAAATTATTTAAAGAATATTGGTAATCATCTAAGTTTTCACAGAATAATATCAGATGTCTATGGCATATATTTTACCTGTAAAGTATTCTGCTATTAGCTAAACAGCTTTTGGTAATTAAATTGAAATATCTAACTTTATACAAGACTCTTCTTTTTTAAAAAAAATATATATATTTTTTCCATAGGTTATAGGGGAACAGGTGGTGGTTGGTTACATAAGTAAATTCTTTAGTGGTGATTTGTGAAATTTTGGTGTACCCACCACCGGAGCAGTATACATTGCATCCAATTTGTAGCCTTTTATCCCTCATATCCTTCCCGCCTTTTCCTCCGATCCTCAAAGTCCATTGTGTCATTCTCATGCTTCTTCTTCCTTATAGCTTAGCTCCCACTTATCAGTGAGAAATACAATGTTTGCTTTCCATTCCTGAGTTACTTCACTTAGAAGAATACTCTCCAATCTCATCCAAGTCACTGTGAATGCCATTAATGCATTCTTTTTATGGCTGAGTAGTATTCCATTACATATATATACCACAGTTTCTTTCTCCACTCATTGATTGATGGGCATTTGGATTGGTTCCCAACCAACCATCCACGTTTTTTCAACTGTGAATTGTGCTACTATAAACAGGCATGTGCAAGTATCTTTTTCGTATGACTTTTCCTCTGTGTAGATAGCCAGTAGTGGGACAGCAGGATCAAATGGTAGTTCTACTTTTAGCTCTTTAAGGACTTTCGACACTGTTTTCCGTAGCGGTTGTACTAGTTTACATTCCCAGCAGCAGTGTAGAAGTGTTTCCTGTTCACTGCATCCATGCCAACATCTACTATTTTTGCCTTTTTTGATGATGGCTATTCTTGCAGCAGTAAGGTTGGACTGCATTGTGGTTTTGATTTGCATTTCCCTGATCATTAGTGATGGTGAGCATTTCTTTATATGTTTGTTGGCCATTTGTATATCTTCTTTTGAGAATTGTATATTCGTGTCCTTAGCACACTTTTTGATGGGGTTGTTTGTTTTTTCTTGCTAATTTGTTTGAGTTTGTGTAGATTATGGATATTAGTCCTTTGTCAGATGTATAGATTGGGAAGATTTTCTCCCACTCTGTGGTCTGTCTGTTCATTCTGCTGATTGTAGAATACAGCAAAGTTTCTGTATACAAAACTAATGTATGCAAATCAGTAGCTCTTCTGTACAACAACAGTGACCAAGCTGAGAATCAAGTCAACAACCCAACCCATTTTACAATAGCTAG
>NW_012101887.1:4931339-4933789 GCF_000951045.1 Mandrillus leucophaeus | reverse complement strand
GTGAATATCCCCCTTGCTGTTCTCATAATAGTGAGTGAGTACTCATGAGATCTGGTTGTTTGAAAGTGTGTAACACTTCCCCCTTCACTCTCTCTCTCCCACTCTGCCATGTGAAGATGTCCTTGATTCCCCTTTGTCCTTCTGCCCTGATTGTTAAGTTTCCTGAGGCTTCCCAGCCATGCCTCCTGTACAGCCTGTGGAACTGTAAGTCAGTTTAACCTGTTTTCTTTATAAATTTACCCAGTCTCAGGTAGTTCTTTATAGCAATGTGAGAACAGAATAAGATAGATAGATAGATAGATAGATAGATAGATAGATAGATAGATAGATAATACATATAGTATAATCTGTAATTTACTACACAAGTATACCAGTAATATGGTTATTGTTGCTAGTATTATTCTTACTTCTTTAGGAGTTCCATATATCCCTGACATTATTTTATTTTATATATTGCAGTTGTTATTTCCAATTTTTAAAACAAGGGTTTAATTTAAAAATATTTATTAAGTGTCATATACTAACAAATTTAATTATTTTATGTGTGGCCTCCTATGCTTCACTTAACACTCATATCAATTCAGTTAAATAATGACTATTATTTATATGAATACATCTATATTTATATACAATGCTTTATTCTCTTATAAGATTATACAGGATAAGAGTGCATTAGCTATTTTAGAAAACACATCACATTGTTGGCCAAAATGTAGCACTATAGCTTTTACTGCTTCTTGTTTTGCTTTATTAATTAATATTAAACACCTACTAGAACGTCAGATGTTGCCCTAACCCGTATTTCTGCAGTTGACTTTTTGAACTCAAGTTCAGTATTTACTTGTATTTCTGTTATACTTACATTTGATTATTTATAGCCATCATTCATCTTCTTGAAATCTTAATTTTGTCCTCAAATATTTCCATTATCTCAGGTTGTTTGAAAGTGTGTAGCACTTTCCCCTTCGCTCTCTCTCTCTCTCTCTCCCACTCTGCCATGTGAAGACGTACTTGCTTTCTCTTTGCCCTTCCACCATAATTGTAAGTTTCCTGAGGCCTCCTGGCAATGCTTCGTGTAAAGCCTGCAGAATCGTGAATCAATTAAACCACTTTTCTTCATGAATCACCCAGTCTCAGATAGTCCTTTATAACAGTGTGAAGATGAACTAATACAGAAAAGTTGTACCAGATAAGTGGGGCATTGCTATAAAGATACCTGAAAATGTGGAAGCAACTTTGGAACAGGGTAACAGGCAGAGGTTTGAACAGTTTGGAGGGCTCAGAAGACAGGGAGATGAGGGAAAGTTTGAAACTTCCTAGGGACTTGTTAAATTGCTGCAACCAAAATGCTGATAGCGATATGGACAATGAAGTCCAGGCTGAGGTGGTCTCAGATGGAGCTGAGGAATTTATTAAGAACTGAAGTAAAGATTACTCCTGCTATGCTTTAGCAAAGAGACTGGTGACAGTGTGTCCCTGCTCTAGAGTTCTGTGGAACTTTGAACTTGAGAGGGACGATTTAGGGTGTCAATTGGAAGAAATTTCTAAGCAGCAAAGCATTCAAGATATGGCCTGGCTACTTCTAAAAGTCTATGTTCATTTGCACAAACAAAGAAATGACCTGAAACTAAAACTTATATTTAAAAGGGAAGTAAAGCATACAAGTTTGGAAAATTTGCAGCCTGATCATTCAGTAGAAAAGAAAAAACCCATTTTCTGGAGAGAAATTCAAGGCTGCAGAAACTTGCATAAGTAGAGCCAAATATTAATAGCCAAGACAATGAAGAAAATGCCTCCAGGTCATTTCAGATACCTTGTGGTAGCCCCTTCCATCACAGGCCCGGAGGCCTAGGAGGGAAAAATGGTTACATGTGCCAGGGCCAGAGCCCTGCTGCTCTGTGCAACCTTGGGACATGGCACCCTGTATCCCAGCCATTCCAGTTTCAGCCATGGCTAAATGGGGCCAAGGTACATCTCAGGATTGCTTCAGAGGGAGCAAGCCCCAAGCTTTGGTGGCTTCCATGTGGTGTTGGGCCTGCAGGGATGCAGAAAGCATACCTGCAGAAAGTTGAGGTTTTGGAGCTTCCACCTAGATTTCAAAGGATGTGTAGAAATGCCTGTATGTCCAGGAGTAAGTATGATGCAGGGGTAGAGGCACCATGAAGAACCTCTACTAGTGCAGTGCAGAGGGGAAATGTTGGTGTTGGGGCCCCACACAAGTCCCTACTGGGACACTGCCTAGTGGAGCTGTGAGAAGAGGGTCATTGTCTCTAGACCCCAGAGATGGTGGATCGACTGACAGCTTGCATCATCTGCCTGAAAAAGCCACAGGCACTCAAAGCCAGCTCATGAAAGCAGCCATGGGAGCTGTACACTGCAGAGCCACAAGGGCGGAGCTGCCCAAGGCCTTCTGAGGCCACCCCTTGTATCAGTGTGGCCTGGATGTAATA
>NW_012101887.1:4928765-4929759 GCF_000951045.1 Mandrillus leucophaeus | reverse complement strand
GATAGGTAAAATAAATATTGTGAAAATGAGCATATTGCCAAAAGTAATCTACAAATTCAATGCAATTCCCATCAAAATACCACCATAATTCTTCACAGAATTAGAAAAAAAAATCCTAAAATTCATATGCACCCGAAAAAGGAGCCCTCATAGCCAATGGAAAACTAAGCAAAAGGAACAAATCTGGTGGCATCACATTACCTTATTTCAAACTATATTATAAGGCCATAGTCACCAAAACAGCATGATACTGGTATAAAATAGGCCCATAGACCAATGGAACAGAATAGAGAACCCAGAAACAAATCCAAATATTTATAGCCAACTTATCTTCAACAAAGCAAACAAAAACATAAAGTGGGGAAAGAACACCCTGTTCAACAAATGATCCTGGGATAACTGGCAAGCCACATGTAGCAGAATGAAACTGGATCCTCATCTCTCACCTAACACAAAAATCAACTCAGGATGGAAGAAGGACTTGAATTTAAGACCTGAAACTATAAAAATTCTAGACGATAATATTGGATAAACCCTCCTAGATATTGGCTTGGGCAAGGATTTCATGACCAAGAACCCAAAAGCAAATGCAATAAAAACAAAGATAAATAGCTGGGACTTAATTAGAGCTTTTGTGTGGCAAAAGACTCTTCTTGCAGTGGAATAATCCCAAATACTCAAAAAGCCTCAAAAAAGCACTTACCATGAGACATTTTTTCCTCATATTAATATCGCTAAATATGTCTCAATGTAACATCCAGTTCTTATTTCTACTACTATCGTTTGAAATAAATCAAATATCTTCCTTCAAATAAATACTGACAGACATATGTCTAAACATCATTCATTCATAAATTAATTCATTAAGTAAATAAATATTCAACCTCCACCCTGTAACAAGAACCATTTTTGAATAAAACAAAAATGATCTCTGTGCCATCAGAGCTTGCTCTTTAATAAAGCATTTATCTATTTATTACAGGTAATTTTTTTT
>NW_012101887.1:4906792-4922640 GCF_000951045.1 Mandrillus leucophaeus | reverse complement strand
ACTTTGGACTTGGACTTTTGAGTTAATGCTGGAATCAGGTAAGATTTTGGGGAACTGTTGAGAAGGCAAAACTGTCTTTTGAAATGTGAGAAAGATATGAAATTTGGGAGGGGCCAGTGATACAGTTTGGCTGTGTGTCCCCACCCAAATCTCATGTCAAATTGTAATTCTCAGTGTTTAGGGGGCAACTGGTGGGAGGTGATTGGATCATGAGGGTGAATTTCCCCCTTGCTGTTCTCGTAACAGTGAGTTCTCACAAGATCTGGTTGTTTGAAAGTGTGTAGCACTTCTTTCTCTCTCTCACTCCTGCCACTATGTGAAGATCTGCTTGCTTCCCCTTCACCCTTCTGCCATGATTTTAAGTTTCCTGAGATCTCTGAGTCACGCTTCCTGTACAGCCTGCAGAACTGTGAGTCGATTAAACTTCTTTTCTTCATAAATTACCCAGTCTCAGTTCTTTATAGCAGTATGAGAATGGATTGATACACATGTGAAACTGACTTTTTTTTACAAGAAGTCACTCATTAAGATTTTAGAGGAAGGGTTGATACAGAAAACCAGTTTAGACAAGGAATGAAGAAATTTTTAAGAGCACAGACAAAGAAGTTATGATGAGCTTTCCATGGTCAGAGGCCTAGGATAGGCTTTTACCTTCAAGTTCAGTGAACTGCTTCATCTTTAGTCTCCTATAGAACTCAGTACCCTTGTTATTATGGATCTTGCTGTATTTGAACCATTTGTATATGCATGTCTGTACAGAATACATACACACATTAGCATTCAGATACTTAAGGGAGAATATTTTTTGATGTAAAAACAAGAGCCATCCAAGAGAAAGAACTCTATACCTTCAAAACAAAGTGATGTGGTAGAAATACTTTTGACTTTTGTTTAGGTAGAATGGGAGGTAAAACTGCATAATCAATAAAATTTAGAATGACCCAAAGTTCATAGGTGATTCACTTTGGGTTACAGCAGGAAGGGCAATGAAGAGAATCAAAAGCTTTAAAATGAGTAAAGCTAATGAATATGAAAATGTATACCTCTATAATATGTGTATATTTTGCACCCTAACCTGCCATAATTCCAGTAAAATTACCTGTGAACACTAGTTCTCTATCAGGATGAAAAATACTGAACTAAACATTATTCATGAAGGAAAATTGCAGAAGAAGAGAAAGAAGAAAATCCCTCACCTTTGGGTCATGGGATTGGTGCAGAGCCTTTCTGTTTCCTTTGTTTCACAACTTCTTTACTCCAGATTCCATTTTCCAGATTCCATTTTTGATTGAGTGGTTATTCACTTAGGCAGCTGTGAGGAAAGGGTGGGAATTTTTCTACTCCCTCCTATGAGAAAATGAGAAGGTAACTTCAGCTTTAATAGTCCCAAAGAAGTCGAGTATCACTTTCCCCCACACGGTGCTGGTGGGTAGTCACCACAAATGAACCCGATATTGAACTCAGAGGATAGGCCTTGAAATTTTAGGATGATTTGAGTGTGGGGTATTGCTATGGTTTGAATACATTCCCTCTAAAATTTATATGCTGCCAATGTAAATATTAACAAGTGTGGCCTTCAAGAAGTGATTACTTACAGCATGAGGGCTCCTCTCTCATGAATGCAATTAAAAAGCTTTTAAAAAAGGTTCCACTCAATGTTAGGCCTTTTTGCCCTTTGACCTTCTGCCATGTGAGGACATAGCCTTCCTTCCCTCCGAAGGACTCAGTGTTCAAGGCACTGTCTTGGAACAGAGAGCAGCCTTCACCAGATAACAAAATTGTTGGCACCCTTATCTTGGGCTCCTAATCTCCAGAACTATGAGAAATAAATTTCTGTTTTTAATTGAATGTTCTCACTCATATGTGGGAGGTAAGCTATGAGAATGTAAAGAGATAAGAATGATATATTGGACTTTGGGGACTCTGAGGAAAGGGTGGGGGCAACAAGGGATAAAAGACTACATTGTGTGTACAGTGTACACTGCTTGGGTGATGGGTGCACCAAAAGCTCAGAAATCACCACTAAAGAACTTATCTGTGTAACCAAATACCACCTATTCCCCAAAAACCAATTGAAATAAAAATAAATTTCTGTTTTTGAACTACCCAGTCTCAGATATTCTATTACAGCAGCACAAGTGAACTGAGATGGGTAAACAGATAAGTATCAGAGTAAGGAGGACAATTACTGAACTCTTATGACCTTGTTAAATATGATAAAATATCCACTATTTGTCAGAATTTATTAGAAAATGATATTCTTTAATATATATAAATATATGTATACCTACAATTTTCTGTAGTTTAATAATAAGAATGCTTGAAATCCTATGTGTTGACTTAGACATTTTTGAGGCTGTTAGAATACTAATTAATAGAAAGGTATAGTATAACTTTATATCTGTTTAAACTCTTAATGTTTGAAAGAATTAAAAACATAGTCCAATATCAAAAGATCTAAAATTTTAAGATCAAATACACAAATAGAGTCCAGAGAATAATGCCAAACTGTTCTTCAGTTTTCCTCTTCAGTAAATGATACACAATCTGTCACTATGGAAGGACATTGGGAGATTTCTTCTTTCTTGCTCCTTGTTTTTTTCCCTTCTTCTTACTACCCTGCCCTCCTCATTTGAGTCCTTCTCTCTCTTCTCAGCCCCAATGCAGATATTCTGTGATTCTGCTCCTTTCTGTTTTCCACTTCTTACAGATAAAATGAGGCACTAGTCTTCATGTCCAGCCTGCTGAAAGGAGGGATAAAGGAAACCACTTTTCAAACACATCCTCCTGATGACACGTTTTTGAGACAAACCTTTCTACTGTTACATTGAACCACTTCTTATACTCTTGTTGCATATGCTGTTTTACTGATAAAGAACAACTTTCTTTTCTCCTATTTCCTAAGGTTGCCAAGTTGGCTTTTAGCATCACTCTGGAGCTTTATTCTGATTACAGTGTTTCTGTTCATTTCCTCATTCTTTTCAAACATCAATTTTTATTATTTCAGGAATCAAGAAAGAAAGTTGAGAGAAAGCAGAGTGGAACTCATTTCTCCACAAATATAACACTTGCCCCAAACTAATGACCATGATTTCTTTGTCTATATGATACATGAATGCTTGATGCCATTCTTCATCACATTCTTCAGTGCAATGCCAAGAAAATACTTTAGAGACAGAAACAAAAGGACAGCATAAGTTAGAGTTATACCTCAAAATGGACAGTTAACTGATAAATTTTGTCAACAAATCCAAGGCCAAGTCTGCCCAAAATAGCTCATTTCCTCTCTTCAGGAAATCAATGATAATTTCCCAGTGATAATTAGGTGAGATAAATAGAGGTATTTTTTTTTCTCTGTCACAGTAGTCCATGGCCATTTGATGCCCTCATTTGATGGTCTGCTCAATCTTAAACCATACCTAACTCTTAAGAATAAGATCCCATTGTAGGGAAAGAAAGTCCACCAGCCTAAACACTTTTAGGTTGATGAATGAATGAATTTTCAGTCATTTTTTAATAAAAGCATTTTCAGATATGTTTTTATCTTCTTGCCCTCAGAATATTTATTCAAGAAAGAGTGTGTACATTTTTTATTGCAGTATAACAATTTACCACAAACTTAGCAACTTAAAACAGTCATTTATTTTCCCACAGTTTCTGTAGGTCAGAAGTCTGAACTTTGCTTAGCAGGCTGCTCTGTTCAGGATCTGACAAGGCAGTACTCAAGGTGTGAGCCAGAGCTGCGTCCCATCTGAGGCTCCAGATTCTCCTGCAGGCTGATGTGGTTACTGGAATATTCTTTCTTGACAGCTGTATAACTCAGTGTGGCTTGCTTCCTCAAAGCCAATAGCAGAGAGCATTTCTTATTCCTAGACCCTTTTCCAAAGATTTCACCTGATTAAGTCAGGCTCACCCAGGAAAATCTCCCTTCTGATTGACTCAAAGGCAGCTGACTAGAGGAATCAAAATCACGTCTGAAAAAAAGTCAATTTTTGCCCACATAATGCCATTTACTCACAAGACAGACATCCTCATATTCACAGGTTTAATCCACCCTGAAAGAGAAGGGATTAAACAAAGCTTGTTCTTTAGGGGCAGGAATCTTATGGGACATCCTAGAATTCTGCCTACCATATGGAGAAAAGTTAAATCATTTTAATAGTTCAGCAGCAGAATTTTAGAGCAATCATTTGGCATTCAAGTGTGTCATATTTCCTAACTGTGAAACTGTTAAGAATGAATTTTAATTTTACATAGATTTATTTCATTCTTCAATTTTAGCATAAGCTCTCTCTTTTCCCTCTCTCCTCCATCACTCTCACCCCTCTTACCCAAATCCTTAGTATCACTTATTTTTTCTTGCTGTGATCTTGAGCTGCTGAGACAATCTCCTGAGAGGGCAGGAACACTGGTGTTTTCAGGATCTGGCACCATGCCTCTGCTCTCATTCGTGCATGCAGTTGTGCATATTAAAGAAATAAATCTTTCTAGTGACTACTCTGTGTCAGAATTACCTTCACTTAAATGAAATTATAACATTAACTTGGGATTCCTGAAGAAAAAAAAAAAAAATCCTCACTCCACTTAGATTTGTTCTCCCCTGAAGCCTGTAAACATGATTTGGTATGTTTCCTTTTCTTCTTCTTTTAAGAGATGTCCTTTTCAGAACTGAATAAAATAAAATTGTGAATGCTGACATTTGAGGGTATATCGCCCAAGTCTTTTCCATTCCAGTTTATTTTACACATCACCTTTAAATTATGGCTTCCAAATTATAACCCAGATTGCCTCTGACCAAAAGCATCCAATAATTCCCCTAGTTTATTCAACTCCTGATTTCTGTGACATCTACATCGACAAAGTGAATTCCTGAGGGTTGAGAAATTGTTGCCTTAGTTGTTTTTATATTCACAGATTTTAGCACAACACATGCAGTAAATTGCTTGATACATATTTGCTGAACAGAATTAAATGAGACTGCCCTTTAACCTAGCATTCAACACTCTCCCATACACAAGCATCCCCATGTTTTCCAAAACTTTTCAATTCCTGTTCTTCTTCACTTCCTCAGTGCCTCTGTCAAGCAGGGCTTTTGCTGTGCTCTTCATTCCTCTACATTTGACTTATTTCATCCTGAAAAAACACCATCCCAGTATAATGCCACTTGATCTGTGGACTCTTTGCTGACCCAACTCACTCCCCACCTCACCAGTCGGGAATAGTATTCCCCACCTTTCAACATTCATATGATTTTTTTCTGTAACTCAGTTATGAACCTTTTATGTTCTACCAAACATTGCAGTTATTTATGTTGACATTTTAGTCCTGCTACTAGACTTTATATTTCTTGGAGGTGATATTTTATCTCTCACAGTGTTTGACACACAGAGTAGACACTAAGTAAATAAATACTACTTTAAAGAATCAAAAAGTCTTTGTAAGCTATGGACTATTATTTCTCTCTTCTTAGTACCAAAATTCTTTGCAAAAGATTAATATTTGGTGACCAATGATGTTTTGAGTTTCATCACTGTAATTTCGATTTTCATTTATACTTCACTAATTTCTATTTCATCTTTCCATCCTCATAACCATATATGTTACAACTGAATTAATGAAACCTTGTAAATCTTTTATCAGTAAATGTTTTAATTCTAAACAGAAATTGTAACGTATAACACTTAGGTCATTAGAAATTCCCTTGGCATGTAGTATTATAATAACAAAGGCATTGAAATAGGGCTATTCTCTTTTAAACTTTATTTGAATGATATTTCACGAGAATAGATCTAGAATATGTGACATATACCACCAAAATGGAAAGTCACATTATAACATTTTATTTTAAAATACTTCATTCTTAAAATGTTTTTCTCTAATAATGTATAATTTATAGATCATTTATAGAATAATTTATAGAATATTAGTGTCTAACAGAAGCTCTTGTTTAGTCCACTGATGACTACTTTCCTCATTCCGACCTTCCTATGCTAGATATTTAAATTTTGTTTGCTTTCTTTAGAGGGAACACTTAAACATTTAGCTTATCTAAGGTGCAATGACCTGAATAATAGAAGCAGAGAAAACTGCTAATTTATAAATTTTAAATGGATAAACCTTGTAAATGGATTATGGAAATTTAAACATAACAAATCAGCTGTAATCATGTAGTTAATGAACTTCCACAATTTAACTGTGAACTTTTCAAATGTTGGGTTATGTTTATATTCAATGTCAAGTACATACAAGCCAAGGGTACTTAAGAAACCATTTAAAGACCTTCATAATTTTTGGAGGCTTCTAAGATTTCCTCTGAATTTATAAAATTTTCTGTGTACAAGTCTAGTAATCAAACTTGTCTTAATCTATTTCATTTAAATTGTTATTAAGAACCTGACTTCCTACTACAGAATAAGCTTTTTAAAGGCAGAGATTTGTGCCTTGATATTCATTTCTCTTTCTACTGTTAGGAGTTACACACAGGGTAGTCAATAAATGTCCAGTGAATCAAACTGTGTAGTGCTTCAAACCAAACTACTATTTTTCAATATGATTACTACAGAGAACATATGGAGCATGAACTCTGCCCTAAAAATTCTCATCATCTCTCTCATCATTACCTGTTAAAGCATTTTATCATAGTTTGAATCCTTTAAGTTAGAGGTTGGCTGAGGCCTGGAATGAAGAATGAAAATGTGACAAATGACCACTTATTGGTCATTAACTATCATGATTAGAGCAGCCTGCTTCTCAGAGTGAGGGTCAGCATTAAGAAACGAAACCATCCTTTAGAATATCCTCTTGATAGGAATGAAGCTGTTCATTATCTGATCATTAGGGTCCATGCCAAATAAAACACATTCCTCACACAACCCAAGTCCTAATTGTTCATTTAGTCATTGGCTTAAATGGGAAGCAATGAAAAAAGCCAGTAACTAAGCAACTGTACAATCTTAAGATCTCCATCTAAAAGCCTGGTGATATTTAAAACTAACAGTGTAGTTCAGAATAAATAACTATTGAGTCTAATTTTGAGAGATTATAAGTGACACCCAGTGACACATGCAAACTACAAGTTATTGGTTAAGCTAAAAATTGTAGTAATTTTTAGCATGCTATCTTACTCATTACTGAAATAATACATATCAAAGAAGTAGCTTAAAATACTTGAAAAGACAGTCTATCAACAAAATTACGCTGGCATAAACTAAAGAATTGTCATACATAAGAATGATGAATACGGAAAGAAGAAAAACAGCAAAGGAAGTTGAAGAAATCTAGAAATAACATAAAAATGGGCAAAAACAGTGACAACAGTGACAAATATCTTGATACTATCAACAAGATATGACAAGACTCCTTATTAGGCATTTGAGAATTCTGAGTTCTCATTAAATTTTTACGTTACTTTGTGACCTTGGAAATATCAGTTAAGTCACATGGGCCTCAGTTTCCTCAATAATAAGAAGTGACTATTGCTTCCCCCGTTACCTTATTAAGTGATTGAGAGAAATTAAGAAGCTGCTTTAGAACTGTAGAACTGTTATTAGAAACAGAAAGTCCAGGAGGAGATATGGTAACTTCATTCCTACCCTTGGCTCCTTTCCTTGCACTAATGTCAGGAGGATAAGACATATCTGTTAGAAGGATTTGTATATTAAAAAGAAAACAAATCTTCATATGTTCTTTGGTTCCTTGGTTTTTCTTGTTTAGGTCGTGTGCTTTAGAGGCTGAACTATTTGTTCTCAAAGTAACCTCAGTTTCAAAGTTACCCTTTTAAAATTTCCTTTTCCTCTTCTTTCTGTTTAGCTGTCCTCCTCCTCCTTGAAGGTTATCTGTTGATCTTCAGAGTCAGAAGGATCCAGATGGGGCCCAGTAGTTTCTTTTTTAAAAAAAAGGAAGTCAAAGGCTTAAGGTTTCATTAAGAGTTTCCAATAATGATGACAGAGGGCCTTCGTTTCTTTTAAATTATTGTCTAGTCCTGTTCACAAAGGTAGAAATGAGATCATAAATTCAAAAATAAACCACATCCAAAAATAAGGAATGCATATTTTGTTTTTAGAACTTTCCAAAACCTGAGGGCAGAGGAAGAACACAACGGTAATGGAATCCTAGTGGTCAAGACGCTGCTATCTAGTCTCAAGATATGTGAGTTACTGACTCATTCCAGGGGTTCACAGAGCGTTTAACAAGCCTGGGTCAATGAGGAGTGTTGGATAAGGGCATAAATCAGGGTACTGGAACCAGATCATGCAAGCTAGAATTAGAGGGAAGAGAAGGGAAAAGGAAAATCAAGGAGGTGGTTAAATTGAAAGATGTTTTAGAGATAGTTGTCAAGAAATATATCACTGAGCAGTTTAAAGCATGGGCAGGAATCAGAAATTGACAGAAAGGCAAAAATAAGGATCCAAAATATTAGAGAGTAAAAAGAGCTGCTCAAAGTCTATGACAAATAAAAGAACAGATGCTCCTCATTTAAAGAATTTTAAAAACAGGGAAGATAATAGTTAAGGGGTTCCTAGAAGAACCCAGGGCCAACCTCATAGGCCTTGACCTGTGCAATCACAAATGACCCCTAACTTAGGAAGACTCCATGCTTGAATTAATCCTCTTCTGTTACCATCTTGAAATTCCTAACCTTTTTTTTTTTTTTGAGAGGGAGTCTCGCTTTGTTGCCCAGGCTGGAGTGCAGTGGTGTGATCTTGGCTCACTGCAAGCTCTGCCTCCGGGATTCACGCCATTCTCCTGCCTCAACATTCTGAGTAGCTGGGACTACAGGCGCCCACCACCACCCCGGCTAATTTTTTGTATTTTTAGTAGAGATGGGGTTTCAATGGTGTTAGCCAGGATGGTCTCGATCTCCTGACCTCGTGATCTGCCCACCTCGGCCTCCCAAAGGGCTGGGATTACAGGCGTGAGCCACGCGCCAGGCCGAAATTCTTAATTTTTTAATAGATTCCATTTTTGTTTTTCAGTGGGCCCACAAATTATGCAGCCGACCCTTCAAGGAGCCTTTGTTTGAAGGTATTCTTCCGCCACACATGTAAAACCCCTAAAAAGCTTAGAGCTTCTTTCTGGCTGTTACAATATCAGTTTGACACATGCTTACAGAAGTGAGTAAATTCTCTTAACGGGGAGCAGATACAGAATTTGGCAACAAAAATGGGCAGCAGAAAATGGAGAAATAATATCAAGAAGAAAATTGTTTAAAAAATATCTTGATATCTTTCAAAGCAATTTCCTCCTATAAACTGTCAGGGCACAACTTTTTTTTAGTTTTTAATTTTTGTGGGTACATAGTAGGTGTATATTTTTACAGGGTACATGAGATATTTTGATACAGACGTGAAATGTGTAGTGATTACATCAAGGAAATGGAACATCTATCCCTCAAGCATTTATCCTTTGTGTTACAAGCCAATCCAGTTACAATCTTTAGTTATTTTAAAATGTAAGATTAAATTGCTTTGACTATAGTCCCCCTGTTGTGCTATCAAATACTAGGTATTATTCATTCTTTCAAGTATTTTTTTAATCCATCCCCACTAGTCCCTGCCCCCCACCCCCTTCACAGCCTCTGGTAACCATCCTTCTACTCTCTGTATCAGTGCACTTCTTTTCACAAATATCCCAGGATACAATCAATAGGTTAAGAGCATTTTTCAAATATTCTTTTTTCCTAATTAAAACAAAAAACTTCCCATACACAATAATTATGCCACATTTGCATTGATTAAGCATTTTTAAACAGTTCTTGTTTTATCAGTAAAACAATTTGAAGGATATGAAGAGGTGCAGTTTTTGTTATGACATAAACTATTTGTCAAGGAAGGGAATTTTATGCATTTATTTTTACTCTTCTTTTTACCATTTATGCCAATTGTAAAAAACTAATCGATCGTGAAAATAATTACATCTCCATTTTAAGATGCCAGACTAAAGCAGATGATTTAAAGAAAAGTTTGTTGTATTGTTCAGAGATACAGCATAAAATACTGTTTTTTATAGTGGCAGTAAAGATTTTTTTTTTCTAGCTAACTGCATTTCTCCATTAATCAGCAATTTTGCCTCTGATGGCATGAAAAGAGTTATTTTCTACCGCAGTAAGACTTCAGAGAGTCAAAACGCTCATCTCTTTTAAAATGAATGTTCCCCAGTATTTATTTCCATCCAGACTAGTTTATTTCAGGAACCCATCTAATGGCATGGTTTAAATAACCTACCAAAATTACAGCTAGGACTTAAAAACACCAATCCTATCGGCCAGCCAAAATTCCAGTGTGGTTCCTCAGAAGTTGAATGACTTTCATTGGGCTATTCTGCAAATCTCAAGAAGCAGATCTAATGTGAAATTGACTGGTATTGCTGCCATGCATCTAGTAGAGCATGACCTTCACTCAAGGATGCAGCAAAAGCTGCGATAATGAAACATGTATGGAAACAGTCCTATTGACTTGCAGTAGATTTTTTGGACATTATCTAAGCTTTGGGGGAGTAAAGGATCAAACACTGATTGAAATTTTAATAAGTGCTGCTTTTACAAGAAGAATAGCAAACAAAGTTATTTCCTGATTTGTATAAATTTTTTAAATCTAGGGTAAAGAAAAATAGACCAGGCACATTTACCCAGATCATAGGAATAAAAGAAGAATAGTTACAAAAAGAAATGTTAACTTGAATCTTTCCTGAATATTCTTAAAAATATGTTACCTTTAAGACAATATAGTATCTGTCTCTCTATATATGTATTAATAGATGTTATATATTTATATATATAATATATATTTATATACAAACAACTTTATATAATATATAATTTATTTATAAATATATATTTATATATACATAATTTTTTTGCTAATAGGAGCCAGTGGGATCCAAAGAAAGAAATAGACAGTACACTTGATGTGTTGAAGTTTCCTAAATAACATTTTGTTAATTTGGGATTTATGTCATAATCCCCAAGTTTTGCCCTTAAAACAGAGATTTTATTAAAGTCTTACAGCAAAATTATAATTCTCAGAAAATCTTACCTGCCATCTCTGTCCATCTCATGACAATATGACAACATATAAATACATGCTTGCCTATGAAATGCAGAAGTGTTCACTATATGTTCTGAATGGGGCAGAAAGAAACAGGAGAGTTCTTACATCTGCGGAAGAAACTCAGGGAAAGATCCAGACAGGCCATGGCTGGTACTATCTGCTCACTGAAAAACAAAAACATAGAAAAAGAGGTACAACTTGAAGGTGTCTTTTAGTGTTTCACCATTATAATGTTTCTTTTCATAATGTGTTAATAACTATAAGCCGAACATCTCCACTTGGGGAAAAAAAATGGTTGAACAAATGCTACTTTTGGAGAGTATGCCTCAGGAAATAAACTGCTCTTCCAGTTTCTCTAATGTCTGTATCTCTGCCTCAGTCTTTGAAGGTCTATAGTGTAGTTGGAACAACAAACATACATCACAATAACATTCCCAAACAACATCAATCCAAGGCTTGATATTACAGCAGAAACTCATTCCAAAGGATGAGCTAATTCAGAAAGTATTTAATCAAGGAGGTCAGTCTTGATTGAGGCTTTGAAACAAACAAGGTTTACTGCATCAACAAGAATGTTGACAAAGAAAAAGTAAAGACTTTATTAATGATGGCAAGTTGACTTGAAATGGTGTGAAAGTTAGGTTTAAAGGTACAAGATTTTCTTGACACCCCTGTTAATTAGGTTAATTGTCCATAATGTGTGATATTCATTCATAACCAATAGTTATTGATTCTCTACATTCTAGTCAAAGGATGATCATAATAAAAGTATGTATTCTCCACTCTCAAGGATTTGTAATTTAGATACTAGGGCAATTTTGTACGTAACGTTGGACTTTTTTGTGAACATAATATATGCATTGAAATAAAGCCAATATTATTTACTACATAATCTGTCTTGGAAATAAAATAAATATTTGCTTTTTTGAAATATTTTGAAATAATTTTAACTGAAGTAAGTAAACAAGCATCTATGTTATTAGATATAAACATCCAGAAGGATGAAATTGAGAAGTCACAAAGACAATTTCACTGGGAAGAGTTAGGCTGGAACTGAAGAGACATTTCAAACAATTCCAGCATGACCAGGTCACATGTGTCAAGGAGATTCAGCTCAGTGCTCTTGCCATCATAACAGGTTTTTGAGTTTTTCAGATGTCTATGTAGATCAATGCTAACCAAGTGTTGTATCAAATATACTCTTATGTTTATATATGCATGAATTAAATTCTGAGGGTTATTATCAATAAATTGGCTAGCAAAGAATAAAAATATACACCACAAAATTATTAAAGAATTGTATGCACATAAACTAGAAAAAAATAGATAAACGGAGTTTATCCTGAAATGGATAAATTTATCCTGAAATGGATAAATTCCAGGACACATACACCCTCCCAAGATTGAACCAGGAAGAAATTGAATCCCTGAATAGACCAATAACAAGTTCTGAAATTGAGCCAGTAATAAGTAGCCTACCAACCAAAAAAAGCCCAGGATCAGACAGATTCACAGTTCATTTCTACCAGAGGAACAAAGAAGAGCTTGTCCCATTTCTACTGAAACTATTTCAAAACACTGCAAAGGAGGGACTCCTGCTTAACTTATTCTGTGAGGCCAACATCATCCCAATATCAAAACCTAGCAGAGATACAACCACCACCAAAAAAACTTCAGGCCAATATATTTGATGAACATCGATGCAAAAATCCTCAATACAATACTGGCAAATTGAATCCAGCAGCACATCAAAAAGCTTTTCCACCACAATCAAGTTAGCTTCATCTCCCGGATGCAAGGTTGGTTCAACATATGCAAATCAATAAACATAATTCATCACATAAACAGAACTAGAGACAAACACCACATGATTATCTCAAAAGATGTAGAAGAGGCCTCTGATAAAATTCAACATCGCTTCATGTTAAAAACTCTCAATAAACTAGGTATTGAAGGAACATACTTCAAAATAATAAAAGCCATGTATTAAAAACCCACAGCCAATGTCATACTGAATGGGCAAAAGCTGGAAGCATTTCCCTTGAAAAGCAGCACAAGACAAGGATGCCCTCTCTCACCACTCCTATTCAACACAGTATTGAAATTTCTGGCCAAGGCAATCAGTCAAGAGGAAAAAATAAAGGGTATTCGAATAGGAAGAGATGAAGTCAAATTATCTTTGTTTGCAGATGACATGTTCCTATATCTAGAAAACCCCATCATCTCAGCCCAGAAACATCTTAAGCTGATAAGCAATTTCAGCAAAGTCTCAAAATACAAAATCAATATGCAAAAATTGCTAGCATTCCTATATGCCAACAACAGGCAAGCAAAGAGCCAAATTATGAATGAACTCCATTCACAAATGCTACAAAAAGAATGAAATACCTAGAAATATAGCTAACAAAGGAAGCAAAGGACCTCTTCAAGGAGAACTACAAGCCACTGTTCAAGGACATCAGAGATGACATAAGCAAATAAAAAAATCATTCAATACTCATGGATAGGAATAATCCATATTGTGAAAATGGCCATACTACCCAAAGTAATTTATAGATTCAATGGTATTTCCATTAAACTACCATTAACATTCTTCACAGAATTAGGTAAAAACTATTTTAAAATTTGTCTGGAACCAAACAAGAACCCAAACAGCCCAGACAATGCTAAGCAAAAAGAACAAAGCTGGAGGCATCACACTACCCAACTTCAAACTATATCACAAGGCTACAGTAACCAAAACAGCATGATACTGGTACAAGAACAGACACATAGACCAATGGAACAGAACAGAGAAGTCAGAGGTAAGTGAGATTGACGCCTACCATCAGAGTGAAAAGATAACCTACAGAATGGGAGAAAGTTTTTGCAATCTATCCATCTGACAAAGGTCTAATAACCAGAATCTACAAGGAACTTAAACAAATTCACAAGAAAAAAGCAAACAGCCCCATTAAAAAGTGGGCAAAGGACATGAACAGACACTTCTCAAAGGAAGACATACTTGAGGCCAACAAACATGAAAAAAAGCTCAACACTGCTGATTATTAGAGAAATGCAAATCAAAACCACAATGAGATACCATTTCACTTCAGTCAGAATGGCAGTTACTAAGTAAAAAAAAAAAAAAAAAAAAAGAAAGAGAAGAAAACAGATGCTGATGAGGTTGTGCAGAAAAAGGAACGCTTGTACACTGTTGGAGTGTAAATTAGTTCAACCATTGTGGAAGACAGTGTAGCAATTCCTCAGAGATCTAGAGGCAGAAATACCATTTGACCCAGCAATGCCATTACTGGGTATATACCCAAAGGAATATAAATTATTGTATTATAAAGATAAATGCATTCATATGTTCATTGTGGCACTATTCACAGTAGCAAAGACATGGAATCAACCTAAATGCCTATCAGTGGTAAACCAGATAAAGAAAACATGATACGTATACACCATGGAATACTATGCAGCCACAAAAAAGAAACAAGATCATGTCCTTTGCAGGGACATAGATGGAGTTGGAAGCCATTATCCTCAGCAAACTAACATGGGAACAGAAAAACAAACACTGAATATTCTGACTTTTAAGTGGGAGCTGAATGATGAGAACACATAGACACATAGTAGGGTACAACATATACTGGGGCCTGAAAGTCAGGGGTTGGGGAAAGAGAGAGCATCAGGAAGAATAGCTAATGGAAGCTAGGCTTAATACATAGGTGATGGGACAGTCTTTGCAGCAAACCACCATGGCACACGTTTACCTATGTAACAAACCTGTGCATCCTGCACATGTACCTGTGAACTTAAAAAAAAACTTGAAGAAAAAAAATTAAGCTGACCAAAAAAAAAACAAAAAAGAAATTGATTGTAATTAGCTTGGTCTTCTTTCCCAAGATTCTTTCTCTAAAAATGGTTCCTATAAATGAATGGTATTATTAGGCCTTTAATCTTCCCTTCTGCCTTGTTTGTTATAAAACTATCTAAAAATTTGGCATAAACTTTGTAATAATCTTGTATTTAATAATTACTTTTGGCATCAATATTTTGCATTGAGGCCTCAGAATATTCTATTTATTATATCCCATCCACAGATTTGACTGCATTTTAAAAATTTAATTATAAAAGAAACAATGTTGAT
This sequence comes from Mandrillus leucophaeus, assembly GCF_000951045.1. Classification (NCBI taxonomy): domain Eukaryota; kingdom Metazoa; phylum Chordata; class Mammalia; order Primates; family Cercopithecidae; genus Mandrillus; species Mandrillus leucophaeus. The sequence continues at coordinate 4,907,457 of NW_012101887.1, read as the reverse complement.
TACAGAAATTTTATAAAATGGAGATCAATAAGCTGTGGCAGAGACAGAACTTTCTGGAATTTGCCCAGTATGTACAAAGATATATGTCATAGTCTTTTAGGGTACTCAAAATTATTATAAAATGAATATTCAACAGTATATAAAGTGCATATCTTTATACACTATTGCCAATGCATATCTCCAAAACTTTCTTTGAAAGTAGACTAATTTAATAAATTGGCCAGTTTAAAAGTGGAGCTCTATTTCTCTCCACATGAATTTTATAAATATTTATTTCCACAAGCAATATATAGCATTGTCAGCCTCACTACTTTCACAATAAATGTCATAATTTCAATATTTTTCCACAAGGCAGACAAAAGTGGTATTTACTGCTGTTTAATTTTTATTTATTTCATGAATATGAAGAATAAGACTTTTATCCAGTTAGTAATTCAACAGTTAACTCTACTGGCCACAAAGAATGGGCTGATTAGAAAATATGATTACTAATGCAAAAAATGTTTTTTTGTTTTCTTTAATTGTTTTTTTTTTTAATTTATTTATTATTATTATACTTTAAGTTGTAGGGTACATGTGCATAACGTGCAGGTTTGTTACATATGTATACTTGTGCCATGTCGGTGTGCTGCACCCATCAACTCGTCATTTACATCAGGTATAAC
>NW_012101887.1:4901570-4902003 GCF_000951045.1 Mandrillus leucophaeus | reverse complement strand
TATGGCTGCATAGTATTCCATGGTGTATATGTGCCACATTTTCTTAATCCAGTCTGTCACTGATGGACATTTGGGTTGATAAAAAATGTTTTAAGAAAGCAAACTTCTGTGGGTATAGAAAGCATGTGGGAACTTTGGAGCGGTGAATAATATTCTGTATCTTGATTGTGGTGGTAATTATACAGAATCTGTTGGAATTTGTTGAACAATGTTGTTTAAATGGGTGAATTTTATCATACGTAAATTATAAATCAATAAACTTGGCCTTTTTAAAAAAGATCAAGGCTATGCATATATATAAAATATTGTAATTCTTTTTATTTGTATTTTATTTTATTTATTTTATTTATTATTATTATTATACTTTAAGTTCTAGGGTACATGTGCATAACGTGCAGGTTTGTTACATATGTATACTTGTGCCATGTTGGTG
>NW_012101887.1:4896845-4899844 GCF_000951045.1 Mandrillus leucophaeus | reverse complement strand
GAGAGAGGGCATCCCTGTCTTGTGCCAGTTTTCAAAGGGAATGCTTCCGGTTTTTGCCCATTCAGTATGATCTTGGCTGTGGGTTTGTCATAAATAATATTGTAATTCTATGCAAATTGGTAACCCCCAAAATGAGAAATTAAAATCATGAGGCAAGATTAAAATGTATAAATCAGGAAACCATTTCAAAAATGAAAGATGACTTGAATATACAGATTGAAAGTGTAAAATTGTACCCCAGTAAAAAACTGACACAGAATAATCAGTAAAATATCTATTAGAAAAATAAGTTCTTTGCTCATAAGGAGACCGGGCAGAAAAAAAAAAAATGCTGTAGAAATCATAGATAAACATTTGCAAAGCTGCTACTGCTATTGTAGCTGTATTAAAATGTGTTCCACCTTGCATCTTTCACTGTATTTATGACAGATTTTATATTGTTACCATTTGAGAGAGAACTCTGTAAGTGCTATGGTTTCATTAAACTATTGCTTGTCATATGCTTCCAATATTTACTTTGATACTAAATGGCAGCCAGAGAATGTGAACAACCAAGGTGCATCTGGTTCTGTTTTTAAATAAAGATTAATAAAATCTGTCAGGAAAAAGAAGAAATAAAATACCCATTTCACTACAGTTACTGAGCTTTAAGATAAAACATATCAGGTGAAAATTAAGTCACCTTTATGGCAGGAAAATTAAGCTATTAACGTTTTAAAACTATTATATTTAAAGTAGCTAATTCATAGTACCTAATGTGTAGTAGTTAATTCATTCAATAAATATTTGTTCCAGATGTCATTTTTTTCACAGAGTTGATGTGTACCTAATATCTTCTAAGTACATTATTTGTGATACCCAAAGAAAATGAAAATTCGTTTGATAAATTTTGACAAACAGAACTTTTGAAATATACAATGAAATATGAATGTTACGGATGCAATCAAAATTTGCATGCAATAAGTGTAAATCTTGCATTGTTTTCAGGACATGCAAACTTGTAAGGAGGACAGCTGACAGGAAGAATGATAGATTTTGCAGGAGAACATTTTTAAGGCAGTTAAGGCAAGAGTCCAGAAATTAAACCGGAAATATACTAGCAAAATCAAATAAACCTAAGACATACTTTATTTGGAGGCTTAAGTAGAATTCAGCTATGTAAGGTTGTAATAAACTAGAAAACCAAAACAACTTGGGAAGCATAGGGTGCTAATGCTGATCAGGTTGGTCAGTCGTGGAGAGCCTAGATGACCAGGCAAGTATCACCTCAACACTTGTGCTTCTCATGGAGGATCCCACCTGCCAGAGATGGGGAGCTTCCCCTTGGAGGCACATAACTTCATCTTGTGAAAGATCAGCCACTCTGCTTTCTTAATAAGAAGTCATCTTTTAATCTTCTTGAGCCTATAAGTAAGCTTCCGTGAGAAAAAATGGAAGTTTCTATTCTTAGAATATTTCAAACTTCAATAATTTTCACCAAAAGGCTCATCTGATTAACTGGTCATAATTAATGAAGCTGACCCTAACTTTTCAGTTGCTTAATTCCACTCCAAAGACATGCATCCCATTTTTGTAGTATAAAACTGTCATTGCATTCCAGCTTGCTCTTTCATTTCTTCAAGCAGCTAGAATTATCTCTTTCTGTACTTAAAAAAAGAGTATAGGCATATTGTGAAACATTATTGTCTTGATATAAAATTTGACAACCCCACATTTTCTCCATTTCTTTCTTTGATGGGTTGGGTTGGCACATTATTGTTCTGCTTGCCTTTATTCGGGGCATTTTCAATTTCTCTTCTGCATAGGTAAGTGATATGATGTTCCAGGTGACTGGGTAGTTTGCCATCCTTAAACACATAATTTCCTACTTGGCTTCCCTGTGCCAAGTAGACTTGAACATATTCAATACATCGAAGTGCAGAGAAGAGGATTTCCTCCATTTGCATTTTAAATATTTCATTATCACATGTACCTTACATAAATCTCCATCATTCCCTCTGTCCATCTAACATAAGGTTACACTCTCTGTAAGTCCAGAGAGTAAAACTACAGCTCACCAAAGAGGTCAAATATGAAGCATTCTGGCTGAACTAGATGTAATCCTTAAGTAAAACAAGCCTTTGAATTTCACCCCATATTGTTTACAAAATTTCCCTTTATTGCCTCAGAAATTATAAAACAAATGTATCATTACTTTGATTAACATTTCAATGTGTTCTTGTCATCATTAAATCAATTATTTTTAATATGTAAATGTAGCCAACAGTAAAGATATAAGTACATCTGTAAAAATTTTAAAACATTTGAAACAGAAATTAAATCTGGAAACCTTGTATTAGGATATGCCAGCTATTGATGAGGGAAGGAATTCAGGAGGGCCTTGTACAGCTCAGTCTTTCACTTGACAAAATCTTCTAGGCCACGACTTCTATATGTTGGATCTGAAGAAGGAAGAGACAGTTGTCCAGCCTGAACTGCCACTGAGATCTCTGACATTCTCAGGACTGTTGCCTGCTTCATGAACAAAGGATTTTGATGATATTTCTGTTATTGGATACTCATGCATCCAAACATTGATTGCAAATATGCTGAGGTTTTTAGCGTACAACTTCAACAAATTATACATTTCCTTTTAAAAAGCACTTTGGCAAAACATGTTTTTAATGTAAATGAATTTTTGTTGCTAAGCTTACATGAATATACAACCACTTCAAGAGATCTATATATTTCACTTCTCAGTTGCTGAAATGCACAAGATGTTCAAAGAGGCAATTTCTCCTCTGGTCAATGCATCTAAATTTAATTATTTCCCAAAGGTTTCACTTCCAAATACCATCATATGGGGATTAGGATGTCAACACATGAATTTGGGAGGATGCAAGGACACAAACATCCAGTCCATAGCACCACCACATAATCAAATTCTTTAGAAGAGCAATAAGCAATAAACATCACAGGTCTAGCCTCACCTTTCTTTTCTTTCCTTTCCTTTTTTTTTT
>NW_012101887.1:4846263-4896795 GCF_000951045.1 Mandrillus leucophaeus | reverse complement strand
TTTTTTTTTTTTTTTTTTTTTTTTTTTTTTTTTTTTTTTTTTTTTTTTTTTTTTGAGACAGGGTCTCATTCTGTCACCCACACTGGAGAGTGCAATGAAGTGATCAGGACTCATGGCAACATTGACCTCCTGGACTCAAGTGATCCTCCCACCTCAGTTTCCCAAGTTGGCACTACAGACATGCCCACCACCATATTCAGCTAATTTTTTAAAATAACGTTGTAGAGATGGGGTTTCCTCATGTTCCAGGCTGGTCTCAAACTCCTGGACTCAAGCAAACCACCCACCTCCCAAAGTGCTGGGATTACGGGTGTGAGCCACCGTGCCCGGCCCTAACTTCATTTATTCTTCACATGACACACTTCTGATGGACTTCTTTTCCATAGTAGTTCTCTCTGTTATCGATCTCCAGCTAATTCAGTGTGTATGCTTATATTAGACCTATTCCATTTGTAGAGGAGTTTTTCCTTCCATCAACAAAGTAGGGAACATAAACTACTCATCCCACTTCCTCTAACTGGAACTGGCTTCTTATCTTTGTCTTGGATCCCTCACCTCAATTTCCCTCTTGTAACCTATGCATTGATCAGAGGAGAAACTGTCTTTGAACATCATGTGTGTTTCAGCAACTGAGAAGTGAAATATAGATCTCTTGAGGTGGTAGTTGTATATTCATGCAAGTGTAGCAATAAAAAGTCGTTTTCATTGTGAACATGTTTTGCTAAAGTATTTTTTTAAAAGGAAATGTATAATTTGTTGAAGTCGTATGCTAAAAACTTCAGCATATATGCAACCAATGTTTGAATGAAAGAGTATCCAGTAACAGAAATATCACCAAAATCCTCTGTTCACTAAACAGGCATGAGTCCTGAGAGTGTCAGAGGTCTGGGCGGTTCTGCGGCAGCTCAAGCTGGTCAACTGTCTCTCCTTTTCCTTCCAACATAGAGAAGTCGGGTTTAAGAGACATTATGGCCAGTGAAAGACTGAACTGTACAGGCTCTCCTGAATTCCTGGTTTTCCAGAGGGAGGTCCACTGTTATTGTAATCCGATACAGCAGAGATCTAAAATGGGATATTAATTTACAGCATTCAGAAAATGTCAAAAATCATCCAGAGTAATCTGGTCCTTCTTAGATAATCTATATACATGGTCTTTTGTGTTTCCAGACTGGAAAATTAAAATCAAACACAATGGTGCTGGAGGCATTTAATTCTCAGATCTTCCACTACACTGTGAGAATCGTAAGATTTAGTGTGGCCCTCTTCCTTCATTATGGGAGTAATGTGACCTAAAAAAAATTGTTTCTAGCTAACACACTTTTTGCTACCCTAAATATACCATTTGTTCAACAAGCAGTCAACTCTCACTAGCTTTCCACCCTGCCATATCACGTATCTTTTATTGCCCTCTGTGGCAGGTGTGATAGCAGCTTTTTATTCTTCCTTTTCTTTCTGTCATATTCCTGGAAATGCCAACCCCCTTGCCTCTCCCTCACTGATAAGTAGTTCTATAGACCTGTCACATCTCATGCAAGTCTTTGCTTTGTTGAAAGAACTTGGGACTCCATCCATGGTGCTCCTGCAATAGCAATGTCAGCTGCAAAAAGAAGCAAGAAAAGTGTCTGCCCTCTGGGAGCCTTTCCACAGAGAACAGGCAGCAGCAGGGGTCGGCAGACAGGGACTAGGCCAGCCAAAGGAAGCCTGGGCCAGCCACGCTCAACCTGAGCTGAAATTTCATGTGACTCGGCCCTGTAGAAGCATTTGTTGATTAGAGAGGCCAGCTGGAAACAAATAATCACTCTGGTATATAAGCTTCTGTGAACTTGTAGGCTAATTTACCAAATAAAAATAATGTGGTTAAAATCTATTTATGCTATGTGGTAATGCTTGATTTGGAAAGCACAGAGGCATAAAGATTTCTTTTAAAATTATCTTCGCTTTATCATTCCTTAAATTATTTGTCCCAGCAATTCTAGACACATAAACTGCTGTCAGAGTACTCTTTCTAAGACACAAATGAGATGATAAAATTCTGCTGTTTAAATACTGAAGTGGCTCACATATCCCTTTAAGACAAAGCAATCTTCCCTGCTTACCAACAGTACACAAGGACCTATAATGTCTCCCTTTCCAGCCTCATCTCCTGCTGCTCCTTCATATGACCCCTTTAATCTAGAGTGAAGATCAACCCAAATCTCTAATTCCCCTGTCTCACTGTGCTCCTTGCACCCCTGTCCCTCTGTTGTTCTTAGGTTATCCTAGCAGGTAAAGCACCTAGAGTATACCACTATTTTGACATTTATTCGCCTGTACTTAATGATCTGCCCATTGGTTGGCATCTGCCACAAGAGTATAAATTATTTGAGAGCAGAAAAAGCCTCCTACGGCTCAGTAACCACAGTACAGTACTTGGTAGCATCTCATTAAATATTGGTTGAATTAATGAATGAATGATGATGAGAAATTACTCACCAAAGCTAACTTGTCTTTCGAATACCCTGCTAATTAAGTTAGCTCTGTGGTCAAGAGCAGAATATAGTATAGCTATACACACATCTGGAGAAAATATTTTTGAGGTTTTTTTTTTTTCAAAATAGTTAAAAGAAAATGTAACTTTTGCTCAAACAAAGCAATTCTCAGTTTAAATAATTATTCACCTCAGGGGTTCCTCAAACAGCAAGTACTTCTAGTGTGTTTAAGGTTTTAAAATGATTAACTACAGGAGTACTAGCAGTAAGAGAGAGGATTTTAACAGGAAAATCCAACACCTATTGAAAATAAACCAGATGAAAAGAACATGCTAATGACAATAAAATGTGCCTCTGAAGCATTAATCAAGGGAAATATAATTCAGTTTCCATGTTTGATTTGCACGCATTTCAGAAAAATGCCCATTGTGTAAAACAAAGACAAATCAGTATTCAATTTCCCAGAAGAATTTCTACATGTAAACTCCTAGAAGTAAGATTTATGGTATGTTACTTTTCCTCTTGTGCATGTCAATGATATTGAAATCACCTATGTTTGTGTCTGTTTTCCAAAGGCTATGACATTTTTAAGATGCTGGACTATGTGTTATTTATGTTTGTATCACCAGGACTTAACACAATGCCTGGCACTTAGCAGATATTCTAGGTTTATTGAACTGAACTCTATATTAGATTATTAGTTTTCTATTTAATATGTCACATTCAGTAGACAATCTATTTCTCCCTTCAAAAGTCATGTTTTTATACATAATGCATACTTTCTATCTCCAAAAATCATGCACTATGCCCGAAAATGCCCTAAACATGGGAGTATATATATTTGTTTTCTACCACTTCAAGCTCCCGGAGAAGAGTCCTGAAAATTTCCTTGCACACAATCATGCCCTCAGGTTCACATGACTATAAAGATTGGACTAATCCCTTTTAAAAAGTCCAATTAAGATTACTCATTTGTAATATGTAATTCAAATCTTTAAAAATTAATATAATAAAATGCAACATTAAATTTACAGACAATGGTTTTTTTAAGAACAAACTTTTTACTTGAAAACTGAATATGAAATATTACCTATTGAATGCATTAGCAAAGCACAGAGAACAAGCATTCCATGGTGGCTGCCTCAGGGTATCAAACCATCTCTAACCCATTTCAGATTCCTACTTATAAAACTGTGGGTGGTAACAATCTGGATACATATTTTGCTTAAATTGTTCATAGACACAACATCTGTCAAACAACCAACATGCCTGACCCAATTGTACTGAGTAAGCCCTACAGATTATTTGTCAAACAAATTCCGTAACCCAATATTTGTTTCTTTATTTTAAAATTTAATTGGTATGCAAATAGGACAACAAGACAGCATTTGTGCTGGATACAGTTGTCACTTCAGATTCTGGGAATGCTCATTATCATGCTTACAGATGTTTTCTTCCCACCTAACATCTGCCAATACTACCTAAACCCCAGGAAGTCTACAAACCTGTGCAAACTTCCTCTCACTGTGGGTCTCTTTCTCTGTTATCTGTTCCATGCACACTAATTTTGTGCATCTGAGGCCTCTGTTCGCCAGAATTATGCCTGCTTCCTAACACTTCTGCCTCCAGAGCTTTAGAGTTGAAATTGAACAGACACAGAGCCAATTTATCATAGGATGACATGTGTCATGTTCATGGTATTACCAGAGGAACCCCTGTATGCACTGTATTTATCCTTTTGTTGTCAGCATGGACCAAGACAACACAGGATAAAGAAACGATTACATTTTTAATAATATAATATATGCTTTAAAAATAGAACATTAAATGCAATTGACTTCAAAATGTGGTGCTAGATCATTCTGCTTAAGACTAGAATTTCTTTGTCCAATCATCATCTGTCATTCAGGAATACATCCTACTGAAATGAGAATAACAAAACAAAAGCTTTGGAATACGTTCCCTCAAAAAAAAAGATAACAGTTTGCTCAAACCAACAATTTATTTCTTCTATCTATCCCACTTTGACATAAATTCTAATCATGCCTAATGATGACTTTATCATGAATACAATACAAATTCATATCATGTGGCTTTTGTTAATGAATACAAATATCCAAGAGCATCCTCATTCCATCTTTCACTCACTAATGTATGTATTTTTAACATCCTAATGATGCATCTCTTACTGTGTTTTCTAGATCAAACATAAAGCAAACATATACAGATACAGTAATATTTCAAGCATAAACCTAATAGCTGAAAGGAAAAAGCTTTTCATTTGAACAAAGTTTAATAAAAAGCCCAAAACTTGAGGCTAAACTTAAAACTGTGAAACTGGCTGATAACACAGCAACATCTTCTAACATCTCTACAAAGATCTACATTTTATCAGGAACAAACATTTGTTCATGCCAAACCTGGCATCTAGTTTATTTCAATGTGTAATTAATTTTGATTTCCATCTTTCCTCCAGTTACTATTTTAACATTTGCAAATATGCTCCTCAAAGTAAGAGTAAATAAGACCTAAATGCTAGCACTTTTTAGAATTTATTAATATGTAATTGTCAGGAATACATATGCAAAAGAAAAATACATATGCAAAACACAATACTGTGTATATACAAGTATAATAGCAAACTTCAGCTAAGGGCTTAGCCTTTCTTTCAGTTCTAATGATGGGTTTGCTAGACTGAGCATAAACCTTTACTAAACAATGCTACTCAAGGAATATTTTATGAATATTAATACTTACTAATTACCAGAAGTATTGGTCAGAATCCAATAGCAGGACTCAAAAAATAGTTGGCTAATTCAAAAACAATTGAATAAATGTTGACAAAAAGACAATTTACAAAGATTTGGACAGGATTAGGAAACCAGTAATGGAGGATGAATGACCCAAATACTCTCAAGAACGGGAAGCTATTACCACCGCTGGGCCTGAAAGGACAAGAAGAGAGAGGTATTAACAGAACCCTGGTGGAGGGTTTGCCCAAAGCAGCAGAGGTCTTAGTGAAAAACCTAGCTACTGACAATTCTCAGCCCAGCAGGGAAGAAACAGATGAAATAAATGTTCAAACCATTTCCTCCTCTACCTGTCCATGTTTCACACTGCTTCCCATTGGAAAAATCCAATGGGAAGCCAGAGTTTATGGAAGCACAGGTGAAGTTATGGCACAAAGAAAAGTAAAGATAGATAGAAAGCAAACCTGCTGGGGCAAGTGAAAAATAGCACATTGATCTCTCAGTGGTGTGACTTTCACACACTGCCAAATGATACAACCTCAAGGACCTAATCAAAAAGCATGTTTTAAATCCCTTTATATGTGATTCAGATGAACTCCACAAGTGAAATTAGAGAGATACTGTATATGCCAGAAACTGAAGACTAAATCACCATTATCTCAAACAAATTCATTTTCAGTGGGGACTTCCAGAGTCCCAGGACCAAACTGCTGAGCTTCTGTTGGCACAGAGACTTTTGAATGTCTGGTTATCTCTAGCCAAGGAAGAAAGCACGATACCAAGGCTAGAACATCCTACTCGTAACAAATGTCTAGAAGAACATTACGGGCTCTCTTCTTATAAGACATAAAGACCATTTCTGTTTGAGTAGCCCTCAAGGGAGTTTTAGGGCAGTTTACAAATACATCTAGCTCTTTAACCTAGTATTGACTATTATCTGGCTTCAGCATCCCTTTTCCACTTCCATCTTGCAATTTCAACACCACTTTTGTTAAGAACTTCTCACTCTAAGCACTTTACTAGAAATTTTCACATACATTATCTCAATTCTCACAACAAATGGTGATAGATATGATGTATTCCCATTTTATGTATTATCTGAGACTCAGAGAGATGAAGTAGCTTCCCTGAGCTTACAGAGCTATGACTAGAACCTGAATTCAATGTCCATGATCTATACTTCAAGCCTACTTTCCCATGCTTGTAGTTACGATGGGTCAGTCACTCTTGCCTAAATAGGCCATGCAACTTTAAAACTCTGTACAACTCATACTTTGACCTATAAAGTACTCCCTACCGTCTTAGCCTAACAGGCTTTGGACAGAGATTTGTGAAACATCTACTTTGTGCCAAAGTGGTAGGCAGTAGGAATACAAAAATGAGTAAACATAGAATCTCTGCAGTTAAGCAGTACTGGACTACTGATGGATACAAACTATTCTTGAACAGTCTGCTCAAATTCCTCCTTCATGGTGAATCCTTCTCCAGCCTAAAGTCAAGTATCTTCCCCACTGATCCTCAGAGGATGAATATATTTGGCATTAACCATCCAGAACTTTGTGCCCTTTTTACATATTCACAATCGCAACAACTAGACTATGTTCAGTTATGTCTCTGTATATATCCTTCACTGAAACTTTTCTGACTCCTTAAAGTAAGCACTTAGTAACAAGCCTTCATTCAGGAAATATTTACTGAGTACCTATGAGGTCCTAGGCACCATATTAAGTTCAGAAATAACTGGTAGAGAAAAACACATGATTCTTTTCCAGGAACCCCTCCAGAAAATTGTGTAGTTTCTTGGAATATATGGACATGGAGTAGGCATTTATAATACAATATAATCGACCTTATAAGATTGAAACAAACATTTCTCGTTTGTCTCCATAACTCCGTAAAGAGGGCCACAGGGCTTGAGGATGGGCATAAAGCTTGCATGTCCTACCATCTTCAAGAAGCCTCATAATAAAAGGACAGAGAATACCAAATATGTTACAACACAGCCAATGTCTTGAAATCTTTAATGGCCTAAATTTGTTGTTTTTTATTAAATCCAATCTCAGTGCTCCTAGAAAGGAATTAAAGGTCTGTTCTTTACAGAGGCCAAATAATAATCATATGTTTTATAGTTTTTAATAATACCATTTATAATCAATAAAATTTATAAGGTCCAACAGGTATTTCTATGTGTTCTTTAATAGGTACTTCTTTGAAACATTGAAGTTTATGAAAGACCATGAGGGTTTATGAGGTTAAAGCGTCTATTCTTTCTAAGTGGACATGTTATGTTAATTACACACATGCCAAATATCCACAGATACATAAAACTCAGTAAAAATTCTAACAATCTTTCACATGAAAAGTCATAGAAAATATAACATTTTAAGCAACATAAGACATGATTTGCCCCAAAATTTATATTTGTGCTATAGAAAGCAAATATACCAGATTAAGCTGAAGTTTAATATTCTTAACTTCATTCATTCAGAGCAGATGAACATTTACCTTGTTCCTACTTGTAAGCAATGATTTTCATTCATTAAGCAGCAAAAGCACTTCTTTCTGCAAGAATGTAGTGAGCCAGAAACAACAGAAATGAGTATTTGTATTATTATGTACATAAACATATTGACTTTGAAAAGATTAACTTGTGGATCAATAAGGGAGAAATTCATTATACCAATCAACCCCAAGTAACTAGAACTAAACAAGATGCATCAGTCTATGTTGAAGCAGAATTTACTTCGGTACTGCCATAGCCTAAAACAAACCATAAAATGAAATCATCACATTGTACCAGGAAATTTTGCATAAACAAATCTGATAGATTTGAATATGTTAGGGCTGCATGTATACCAGCTTCTCAGCTGTATGAAAAATGTTGAGATCAATGGATGCTGATGAGCAATATTTAAATGAATTTCTAAATGACTATAATAAAAAATTTAGTTGACTCAACCCCTGCTGTTCTGGGCTGTAAAGTTATGAGCTCTATTTACCTGAAAGCATGTATGCCTATTAGACTTGGCAGGAGTTTCTCAACCTTGGTATTAAGTAGAATATCTGTTTAAAATGAACCAAGCGTCAGGCTATATCAAGTCTGTTACTTCAGGCTGGGATAAAGCAGCATGCTAACCTCATGTACATGAATGCAAAGAGCAGGAGAGAATAAATCTTTGTAGCTTTTCTTAACCTTTGTGAGCTAAAATTTTTTATAAAATGTGGCTGACAGAAAAATATAGCAAGTTTACTTTCACAGGTATCAACTATAAAATGTCTGAATAAAAAGTAACATAACATACAGCTGGATGAATTAAAAGCATATAAATTGAAGAGATTATTTGTTGAGTGGAGAAGCTGAAACCAGAAGGGAGCATTTTCTTAAATAGGAAGTCACTACAAAGGGGTATAATCTGTATGAGGAGAAAAAAATGAAGGTAGAATATTGGGATGGGAAGGAGATTTAGCACTCAATATCATCAGATGTGATATACCAGCATTAGGTAGAAAACAATTTGATTAATACTGAAGAGTAGTACGAAATCATACAAATGAGCTGAATTGAAGGCAGGAGAGAATCACAGAGAAATAAGAAGCAGAATGTGGAGCAATGGGGATGACAAGGATTTAATAGTAGAGACTAGGCCTGAGTTTGTCTTCCATTGGCACCACAGGATATTGAAAGTACAAATGTTTATCAGGTTACAATAAAGGCAGTATTAGTTCATAAATGGCAATATAAAAAGGAGACAAATATTCTTGAAAAAAGAAAAAAATACAAGCAGTAAGTAGAAATGACTGTACCAAAATCCAATATAGCAAAAAGTGGGCTTATAGGCTAACTCATTTTTGTAACATTAAAGTAATTAACTATTACAAACAGGATAAATGTAAATGGATGTGAAGTATAGTGTTTCTAGTATATCAGAGTAGAAATCTGCATTAAAAAAATGCATCTTTCAAAAAGCTTCCACACCTTTCTGGAGGCCAAGAAAAATCTGTGGAGCTAATTGAAGAAGGAGTGAAATCTGTAAGACATTAGTCTCATATTTATCATCAACAGAAATCAAACCAGGGTAGAAAAAAGAATCTGAAAATTATATGAAATATGGCTAAAGAGAATGGTTGATAGTGAACTCAAAGACAAGGGCTGAAAATACAATGAAATGATGTATATTAAGGTGATTTGTAAACTATATAGTATATGCTAATACTAAGCATTTTTTCCTAAATAGATGAGGAAATAGTGAAAAGAAGCAAAAAATAAATAACTCTCAAATGGAGTTTATCCTTTTACTTTTAGTAATAAAATATTAATTTGGAGACCTAAAAAATATGCAGATGTTTTTGTTTTTGCAGAAAATGTAACAAGAAATTTCCAATGAATCTTTGAAAACAGCAAAACTAGATGTAAAAAAATTGATATCAGAGCACCAATCTGTCAACATGTATTTATGGATTTTCCTCTGTGAACCCTGGACTCTGCTTTGTGATGTGAAAAATATTATAAAACTCCTTCTGGCAAAAGAAGGGTTAAGCATGGCTGAGCAGCACTTCTGATGAGTCACTTGAGAACTGTGGAGATAGCAGGAACTTTGTTAGACCGGATAGATAGGACTAGCCATTTGATCAATCCATGTGGTAGCTAACTAATTTTCAGGCCAAAAAAAAAAAAAAAAAAAAAATAGCATCACAAAGGTAGAGAGAAAAATAGAGGACTTATTACTCCACGCTCTCTCCAAGTAACTGTGTCCCTCTGCCAGTCACAGCTCCCGTTGGACCACACTCTCTATCTGGGTTTGAGGAACAACTTCCTCTACTTGCCCCAACAGGCCTAGCCAATGGTACTGAACTCCTTTATTATTAGCCCTAGGATGCAGCAGCATCCCTTAGACTTCCTTGCCCAATCTTTACAAAAAGACTCTTCAATAAAGTCTCTTAAAATTTTGCAATATGAGTGGCTGACTGTTTCTGTCCAGAACCCTGACTGATACATTATTTAACAACTTTTGTTGTCAAGGAGTTTATGATCCTGAGAAAGCAGAAATCACTTCTATAAAATAGTGAGAAAGCAATGTAAGACTTCTGTAATAAATTCCTATGTGATGTAGCAGAGACTAAATTCTAAGAAGAGAAGTAAGTGTGAACGAAATAGTTACAGAAGCTTTAGGGAGGACTTCTTATTCTTGAAAATTAGCATGAATTTCAAAAGAGAGAGAGAAAAGAATGAATTCCAAGCTAGAAGAAAAATCACTATCAGTGAAAAAATGTTCAGTCCTTGCAGGACAATAAATTGTTATAATACATATCCCTGTGTACACTATGGAATTATTAAATCAGACCAATTAACATATCATTCTCTGCAAAATAATGCAGAGATAAATACAGAAATAGAAACAGAGAGAGAATTATACATTGAAAATTAGGGTAGCCATATATCCAGGTTGTTCAACACAACCCCATTTCTTACTTATTTCCCCAGTATAATTAATTAACAGTTATAATTATATAGTAATGCTTTTAAGTATGCACTCTCTCTCTCTCTACACACACACACACACACACACACACACACACATATATATATATAAAGTTATTTTGAATTCCTGAACCAAGCATTACAATAAAAGAAATATTTTACCAAGATTCATTTGGCAATGGAATGCAATCTGGACTTTAGATAGGAAGTTCAGAGAATAATGTAGTTTAAAAAGAAAACAATTTGAAGCCTGGCACGGTGGCTCACACCTGTAATCCCAGCTCTTTGGGAGGCCGAGAGGGGCAGATTGCTTGAGCTCAGGAATTCGAGACCAGACTGGGAAACATGGAAAAACTCCATCTCTACCAAAAATACAAAATATTAGCCAGGTGTGGTGGCACATGCCTGTGGTCCCAGCTACTCAGGAGGCTGAGGTGGAAGGACCACTTGAGTCTGGGAGGCTGACGTTGCAGTGAGCCGAGATAGTATCACTTGCACCCCAGCCTGGGTGACAGAGTGAAACCCCGACTCAGAAAAAAGAGAACGATTTGATTAAACTGATTATACTGTGAATGAAAGGAGAAATGTTAAGAAAAACAAATGGTTTTCATAATAAAATTCTATGCACATTCAAAATACAACCAATGGTGCTTTGTAACCTCAATTCTATGCTAAATTTCATGCCAAAAAACAGTCTTACAAGCTAAAGAATTTTAAAGAAATTAAATATTTATTTTATGTATTTATTTATCTAATTAGCTTATTCTTTTCCCCTTAAGCAGTCTGTTACCCTTTACGATGAATTTCTATTCTCATTTCCCATATTCCCTCTCAGAGACTCAAAGAATCTTGTCCTTCCTTAGTCTTGTCTTTTCTTCAATTCCAACACCCTTTTGGTTTAAATCTGCTTTCAAAATGAAAAGTTTTTAACTTTTTTTTAAGTGATAACATCAGAAAGAAGTGATGTCTTCAGATGATATTTTAACAAATGTCTTTAAATTGTTATTAAGGTAACATCTGCACAAATAATCAGAGCTTATATGGAAAAGCAGATTTCTCCTAGTTTATTTCCTCCTCTTAATCCTCAAATTCCACCTTGCAGAGAAAAACCTTTCTAATTGTTTCTGTTTTTAATTCCTCATATGGCTACTTTGTGACTTTAAATAATATGCTTAAACTGTTGTCTTATTTTATTAACATCATGTACTATTTACTGAATTCCTCATATGAAATATAAGGATTGAGCATACGAATAATATTCTCACTCTTCTTCCTCTTGTCCTGAAAATATTTGATAGAAGAAATATTACCTCTAGTGTTTTCAATTTAGTTAACTTGGTAAATTTAATAATGAATTTAGAATTTTTAGAAATTCCATTGTTGTTTGACTCCTTACCATGTCAAATGTACTACTTCAATTCCTCTTCCCCACATTTCCCCATAGTTCCTTCTTTCTGTAAGTTATACTTTTACTTTTGACTTTTAAATTATCAAGGTTGTTTGTATTTACATTAAATTTTAAACCATGATGGACTTTCATCAAGCTTTGGCTATAGGTTAACAAAATTCTAAAACCAATAAACTAGATCTAATATAATTTTTGTTTACTATAAGGCCTCATGGCTTGTACACATTGTCTTTTGTTCTCTATGTGTAAGATATCAGTCGTCTTGGCCTGATATTGAAGGAGAATGCTCCTAGCAACATAAATGTCCTGTTCTCGCATTTCTCTAAGTGACTCAAATCATTCTATATATTAGTTTACTGTATTTTGAACTATAACTTCATTGCAGAGATAGAATATTTGATTGTAACATTTTTCTCATGGAGAAATTAAGATATCTTTAATATATGCTCAAGATTATTCAAACTCTCAGTATACCATTTCTCACATGGAAACTTATGTTTTCTGAAGACTACTCTCCTCCAGCATATATATGATTGCCAATAAGGCCTCAGGAAATTACAGATTAGAACACTGAGTTAAGTCAATTCCATCATGCTTCTCTTGCCAACCCACTTACATTGAGTTCCTTTTTCGTTTTCTACACGTGTTGTTACTCTGCTGAAAGAAATACTCAAACATCCAGATTAAAGATGATACAAACAATATCAATATAGTCTTAAAAATTCACACCAGAGATCCTACTTCCAGTTATGATGGAACAGCTTACAGCCAACCAATTCTGTCAACAAAACCTATACATTTTTAAATAGAAAATTTTAAAATTACAGCTATTTGAAAGCATTGGTACAACCAAGGCAGTCAGAAATCGAGTATCCAAAACATTCTTTGTTGACTTTTCAACAGAGATGATGGAAGCCAGGAACAGTAAAGTGGCATCATTTAGCATGCTGCAAGAAGATAACTGCTAACCAAAAATTTCACATGCTACAAAAAATGGCCACCAACATAAAAGATAAAATTAAGGGATTTTCAGACATTTGTATTCATATTAAATTTTCAGACAAGCAAAAACTGACAGAATTTTTCATCGGCAAACACATAAAGATGGATAACTTGACTTAGTTGACATGCATTCTACAACAGTTAAATATACATGTTTTATAAATGCACAGGGAACATTTACTAACAATGAGTGTGTGCTATACCAACAAGCATGACTCAAATATTTTAAAGTGTTAAAATTGTTCATAGAAGGTTTTTGGATTCTATAGTGGAATAAAACTCTCTCTCTATATATATATGTTTTTATATTTAAAAAGCTATATGTATATAAAGCTATATGTATGTTTACTAGAAATATAAATTTTTACTAGAAAATCACCAAATATTTAGAAATAAAGAAACACACTTCCAAAAAAATCCTTATGTCAAAGAATAAATCTCAATGGAAATTTTAAAACTTTTAAGTGAATAATAATGGGGGCCAGCATGTGGAAAAAACAAAATAAAGAGAGAAATAAAGAGAGAGTACTTACATATGAACAAACCCTAAAACATTATTTAGTGGGCACAAATTGCCAGCCTGTATACCAGTGTTATACATGCTGATTAACCTAAAATGGATAACATATACACATCTGGGCTCTACAAGCAGAGACTTACTTTAATCTCAGCATATCTAGGGTAGAGCAAAGACTCAGTGCTTCTTAAATTCTCAAGCAATTCTGATATATTGTTTTAGAACCACTGGATTGGAGTAACATTATCCAAATTGTGTACCACAGACCATTGAAAGTTATTGCCAAGTGCTGTATAAAACAACAACAACAACAATAACAACAACAAAAACTATTGTCTGGGCACTAAAGAAATAAATGTCTTGTAAAACATTTTATATATTTTTAAATGTGTCACTGAAGTCACAGTAGGTTTTACCCCAGCCCCCAACAATCAAAAATTAAAACTACTCCTTTTTTCAATTGAAAGTGAACTGAACTGAAAAGCTTACGAATTACTATCTACAACAACTAATTTCAAAGATTCAGGAAATCTGTTTACTCTTTTTTAGGCGGTACATGTGCAAGTTTGTTACATAGGTATGTTTCATAATGGTGAAGTCTGGACTTTTAATGTAAGCATAACCCAAATACTGTACATTGTTTAAGTTAGGTAATCTCTCAACTCTAATCCCTCTGCCATGACTCCCACCTTTCCGAATCTTTAATGCTAATATATTCCACTCTTTGTGTCCATGTGTACACATTATTTAGCTCCCACTTACACGTGAGACCATGCCGTACAGTGTTTGACTGTTTTTGAGTTGTTTCAATTAAGATAATGATGTCGAGTGAACAGGCAACCTACAGAATGGGAGAAAATTTTTGCAATCTACTCATCTGACAAAGGGCTAATATCCAGAACCTACAAAGAACTCAAACAAATTTACAAGAAAAAAACAACCCCATCAAAAAGTGGGCAAAGGATATGAACAGACATTTCTCAAAAGAAGACATGCATACAGCCAACAGACACATGAAAAAATGCTCGTCATCACTGGCCATCAGAGAAATGCAAATCAAAACCACAATGAGATACCATCTCACACCAGTTAGAATGGCAATCATTAAAAAGTCAGGAAACAACAGGTGCTGGAGAGGATGTGGAGAAATAGGAACACCTTTACACTATTGGTGGGATTGTAAACTAGTTCAACCATTATGGAAAACAGTATGGCGATTCCTCAAGGATCTAGAACTAGAAATACCATATGACCCAGCCATCCCATTACTGGGTATATACCCAAAGGATTATAAATCATGCTGCTATAAAGACACATGCACACGTATGTTCATTGCGGCACTATTCACAACAGCAAAGACTTGGAATCAACCCAAATGTCCATCAGTGACAGACTGGATTAAGAAAATGTGGCATATATACACCATGGAATACTATGCAGCCATAAAAAAGGATGAGTTCGTGTCCTTTGTCGGGACATGGATGCAGCTGGAAACCATCATTCTCAGCAAACTATCGGAAGAACAGAAAACCAAACACCGCATGTTCTCACTCATAGGTGGGAATTGAACAATGAGATCACTTGGACACGGGAAGGGGAACATCACACACCGGAACCTATTGTGGGGAGGAGGGATGGGGGAGGGATGGCATTGGGAGTTATATCTGATGTAAATGATGAGTTGATGGGTGCTGATGAGTTAATGGGTGCAGCACACCAACATGGCACATATGTAGATATGTAACAAACCTGCACATTGTACACATGTACCCTAGAACTTAAAGTATAATAATAAAAGATAATGATGTCCAGTTCCATCCATGTTGCTGCAAAATACATGATTTCATTCTTTTTTATGGCTAATATTCCATGCTGTATATACACCATGTTTTCTTTATCCAGTCCTCCATTGATAGACACATAGGTTGATTTCATATCTTTGCTATTGTGAATAGTGCTTCAATAAACATAAGAGTGCAGGTATATTTTTAACGTAACAATTTCCTTTTTGTGGGGAGTGGATACCCAGTATTAGGATTGATGGATCAAATTGTAGTTAATTTTAGTTATTTGAGAAATCTCCGTGCAGTTTTATATAGAGGTTGCACTAATTTACAGTCCCATCAACAGTATAGAATTCCCTTTTCTCCTCATCCTCACCAACATCTCTGTTAATTTTGACTTTTTAACAACAACCATTCTGACTCATGTAAGGCAGTATCTCATTGTGATTTAACGTACATTTCTTTGATGATAGTGATGGTTACATTTTTTATGATTGTTGGACTTTCATATGTCTTTTTTTGAAAAATGTCAGTTCATGACTTTTTCCTACTTTTTAATGATGCTTTTTTTTTTCTGTTGGATTGTGTGAGTCGTTGTAAATTCCAGACATTAATTCTTTTTTATTATTTTGTTTGAGATGGAGTCTCGCTTTGTCACCCAGGCTAGAGTGCAGTGGCATGCTCTCAGCTCACTGCAACCCCTGCCGCCACGTTCAAGTGATTGTCATGTCTCAGCCTGCCCTGAGTAGCTGGGATTAGAGGTGTGCACCACCATGCCTGGCAAATTTTTGTATTTTTAGTAGAGACAGGGTTTCACCATGTTGCATGTTGGCCAGGCTGGTCTTGAACTCCTGGCCTCAAGCGATCTGCCTGCCTTGGCCTCCCAAAGTGCTGGGACTACAGGTGTGAGCCAACACTCCCAGCCAGGGTATTAATTCTTTGTCACATGTAGTTTGGAAATATTTTGTCTCACTCAGTAGATTGTCCATTTTTCACTCTATTGATTATATCTTTTGCTGTGTAGAAGCTTTTTAGTTTAATTAAGTCCATTTGTCTATTTCTGGTTTCGTTGCATTTGCTTTTGAAGTCTGTCATGAATTCTTTTCCTAGATCAATGTCCAGAAGAGTTTTCCCTAGGTTTTCTTCTAGGATATTTATTTCAGGTCTTACATTTAAATCATTATTCCACCTGAAGTTAATTTTTGTATATAGTGAGAAATATGGGTCCAGTTTAATTCTTCTGTGTACAGTTACCCAATTTTCAGAGTACTACTTATTGAATAGAGTGTCCTTTCCCCATTGTATGTTTTTGTCAACTTTGGCAACAATCAGTTGGCTGCAGGTATTTGACTTTATTTCTGGGTTCTCTATTCTGTTCCATTGGTCTATGTGTCTGTTTTTGTTTGATTACCATGCTGTTTTGTCTACTATATTTTAAGTCAGGTAATGTGATGCTTCCAGCTATTTGGGCTTATTTTTGGTTCCATATGAATTTTAGAATTGCTTTTTCTAATTCTCTAAAAAACGATCTTGTTACTTTGATAGGAATTTCCTTGAATTTGTAGATTGCTTTAGGTAATTTTAACAATATTGATTCTCCCAATCCATGAGTATGGGATGTTTTTCCATTTATTTCTGTCTTCTACAATTTCTTTCATCAGTGTTTTCTAGTTTTTCTTATAGAGATCTTTCACTTCATTGGTTAAATGTATCCTAGGTGATTTATTTGTTTATTTATTTATTTATTTATTTATTTATAGCTAACTTAAATAGGATTGACTTCTTGATTTGCTTCTCAGTTTGATCATTATTGCTGTAGAGAAGTGATACTAATTTTTGTATGTTGATTTTGTATGCTGAAACTTTTCTGAATTCGTTTATCAAATCTAGAGTCTTTTGGAGGAGTCTTTCAAGTTTTCTAGGTGCAAGATAATATTGTCAGCAAATGGACATGGTTTGACTTCCTCTTTTCCAATTTGCATGTCTTTGACTTCTTTCTCTTGCCTGAATGATCTTGCTAGGACCTCCAGTACTATGTCAAATAAGAGTGGTGAAAGTGGACATCATTGTCTCCTTCCAGTTCTTAGGGAAATGCTTTCAGCTTTTCTCCATTCAGTATGCTACTGGCTGTGCATTTGTCATATGTGGCTTTTATTATTTTGACATATGCTCCTTCTATGCCTACTTTGTTGAGGGCTTTTATCAGGAGGGATGCTGAATTTTGTCAAATGCTTTTGTCACATCTATTGAAATTATCATATGGTTTTTGTTTTCATTATCTTTATGCGGTGAATCACATTTATTGATGTGCATACATTGAAACATTCTTGCATCTCTGGGATAAAACTCACATGATCATGGTGTATTATCTTTTGTTGTGGTGTTGGATTTGGTTTGCTAGTATTTTGTTGAGGATTTTTGCATCTATGTTCATCAGGAACATTGGTCTTTAGCTGTCTTTGTGTGTGTGTTCTTGCCTTGGTACCAGGGTGATACTAGCTTCATAGGAGTTAGGGATGATTTCTTCCTCTTCAGTTTTTTGGAACAGTTTCAATAGGATTTGTACCAGTTTTTCTTTGTATATCTGGTATAATTCAGCTGTGAATCCTTCTTACTACTTCTCCTCATTTTTTATTTCTTATGGGGAATATTCTTTAGTCTGTAGGAGTTTTGCCAGTTAGGTGGGTTTCTTTCTTTTAATCGGCATATGATTATATTGTGGTTTTTTTTTATCCATCCACTAATCTATATGTTTTAAGTGGAGCAATTAATCCGTTTACATTTAAAGTTAATATTGATATGTCAGGTTTTGTTCCTGTCATCATCTCAATGTTATCTAGTTGCTTTACCATCTCATTTGTATAATTGTTTTTATAAGATCCATGAGTTTTACACTTTTGTGTGTTTTTACCATGGTGAATATCAACCTTTTGTTTCCATGTTTAGAACTCTCTCAAGCATTTCTTGTAGGACCAATCTAGTGGTAATGAATTTCCTGAGACAGACTTTGTTTCTCCTTCATTTATGAAGCTTATTCTGGCAAAATACAAAATTTGAGGTTGACTGTTTTTTTCCTTTAAGCACCTTGAAAATAGAATAGAATACAAATCTTTTCTGACTTACTATAAGGTTTCTGCTGAGAAGTATGCTGTGTCTGATGAAGTTTTCTTTAGAGATGACTACATGTTTTTCTCTTGCTGATTTTAGGATGTTTTTCTTTCAGACGGACCTTGGACAGTCTGATGACTATATAACATGGTGAGGTCCTTCTTGCAATGTATTTCCCTGGAGTCTCTGAGCCTCTTGAATTTGTGTGTAAATCTATTGCTAAACTATGGAAGTTTTCTTCATTTATTTCCTCAAATAGGTGTTCCAGACTATTTCTTTCTTTTCTCCCTCAGGAATACCTATAATTTGTGGGTTTGGATGTTTAAAGTAGTCCCATGGTTCAAGAAGACTTGGCATATTTTTAAAATTCTTTTTTTTTTTTTCTGTATGTCTAGTTGAATTAATTGAAAAGACCTTGTTCAAGTTCTTAGATTCTTTAGTCTGCTTGGTGTAGTTTATTGTTGAAGCTTTCAACTGTATTTGTAATTCCTTCAATAAATTCTTTATTTCTCGATGTTCTAATTTTTTTTAAGAGACAGGGTCTCACTCTGTCTATTTCAGTATCTGGAGTGCAGTAACGCAATGATAGCTCACTACAGCCTCAATCTCCTAGGCTCAAGGGATAGAACTGCCTCAACCTCCCAAGAAGCTGGGACTAGAGGCACACCATCATGCCTGGATACTTGTTAATATTTTTGAAAGGCCAGAATCTCATTGTGTTGCCTAGGTTGATCCCTTACTCCTGGCCTCAAGCGATTCTTCTGTATCAGCCTCCCAAAGTGTTGGGATTACAGGCATGAGCCATCATGCCAAACCTAGTTATTTTTAACATGTCTACGTTTTTTGGTAAATTTCTTGTTGACATCCTGGATTGATTTTCTGATTTCTTTGTATTGTTTTTTGTTTTTTTTTTTTTTAGATGGAGTCTGGCTCTGTCGCCCAGGCTGGAGTACAGTGGCCGGATCTCAGCTCACTGCAAGCTCTGCCTCCCAGGTTCACGCCATTCTCCTGCCTCAGCCTCCCCAGTAGCTGCAACTACAGGCGCCCGCCACCTCGCCTGGCTAGTTTTTTGCATTTTTTTTTTAGTAGAGACGGGTGTATTGGTTTTAAACTTTCTCGTGGATCTCATTAAGCTTCTTTAAAATCAATATTTTGAATTCTTTATTTGGTATTTCAAAGATTTCATTTTGGTTAAGTTATACTGCTGGAGGGTTAGTGTGATCCTTTGAGAGTATCATAACACCCTGTCCTTTCATATTTCCAGAATTGTTACACTAGTTTCTTCTCATCTGCAGAGGTCTCAGATGCTTATTTCTTTCTGGAATACTGTTCCCTGTGTCAGCAATTTTTGTATTGGGTTGTACATTTTGACCTCCAAGTCAATAGCTGGTGCTAGTATGTACGAGTCTCCTGTGGCAGTAACAGAATGGTTTATGCTTGATCTTTGTTTACCAGGAAAAACTCTCCTGTGCTTCAGGCAGTGAGCTAATCTGTGAGATGCCTAGTGGCCTAGGCTTGACAGAGCATTGGCTAAGTAGGGCAGAGCTAGACTGGGCAGGGCTGCCCTGGGACTCCCAATGGCAGGCGCAAGCACCAGCCCTGACAGGGGTGGCAGAGGAATCGCATAGACTGTGTAAGATTTCCTTCATTATAAATAGCCTTAGTGTGGTGGCTTTCTCAAATGCCAGATGTAGTAGTAATGTACTGGGTGGGTGAGCAGGCTTAGGGCCTCCTGAGTACTTGGGGCATTGTGGGGGATAGTGGTAGCTAAGGTGGTGAGAAGTTTGTCTGTTATTCACTTGCTGTGCAACTGCAATCAGAAGTTGTAATGGGCTATGCAGGTTGACATGCCAGCCAGTAGGTAGTGCTTGCAGGACTGAGGCAGCTGGTGTGTTGGCAGGGAGATTTATGGTTGGCCTTTGTAAACCAGAAGCACTTAGATTCCCAGGCAATGGGCAGAGTCATGGAATCTCAGGTCACTCCCAGAGATTCCTGCCTAGTGTTTGACCACCAAGGTGGTAGGGGTAATAAAGTCCAACAGAGCTTGGCTGGGCAAGCCCAAGTTCAGGCTTCCCCAAGGTCACTAACTGACAGAGGTTGAGGGCAGCCCTCAGGCCACTGGGGCAATGTTCCAGGAAGGTGCAGGGGTGGCTCTACATGGCCAAAGAGCCCCACATAGGGGGAGGGGGAAGCCCAGGATCCACAGCTCAGCAGGCAGTAGTGGGAGCCACCTACTTCCCAAACCCTTAACCCAGCAGGTATCCCACTGGTGCCCTGTTGTTAGCAGCAGACCAAAACTGCCCGCCAAGTCTCAAGTACTCAGTGTTCAGATTGTGAAATTGCCCCAGGTCACAAGACTCCCTGCCTGGAACAGAAGCCACAGCTTCCAGGCCACATCCTTCCTGGTCCAGTCCAGTGAATCAATTCCTGTACTGGCAGCAGAACTCACACCATACTCTCCCTTCTGTTCTGACTATGAGGGCTCCTCCCTGATTCTAGATCAGATGGCAAATCTCAGTTCAGAGCCTCATCCAGCTTGTGACCACCACGCCCACTGACTGGCAGATTTTTGCACAGTTCCTGTGAACTAGGATCAGGAATGGTCTCCCTCTATGAACACCGTGTCTGGAGCATGCACAAAGCACCTCCCAGTGTCATTCCTTCTCACAAATTCTCACTGCTGCCCAAGTCAGTTCTTGTCCTTGGTGGGGTCCAGGAGCTCCTTGAGGATTGCCTGGCTCCTCAGTGGGAAGCATAAAGACAGTCTTTCCCCATCTCTTGCTCTAGTAACATAGTTTTCCGCCCAATCCTCAGCATGGCTGCTGCCCTCCACACCTCCAAGTAGTCAAAAGTATCCAAAGAATATTTATTTATTTTCTTATTTTGACCTGTGGTGTTTCTTCTTGGATCCTTCTTGGGTAAAAGTTCCCAGTGTAAATATCTACACCCTGTTTTGCTATTTCCAAGTGGGTGAGATAAGCTAACAAAGCCTCTGATCCACCATCCTGAGGGAAAAGAAAACTGTTGGCTTTTATTATGACTTCCAATTTGCCTATTTCGCAAATTAAATCTTTTGCCATTATTGACCGATTGTAAAATTGTTATATTTTAAAAGGGATACAAAGTAAGAAATCTGTATGGTATTAGTTTTAGGGGAAATTATTTTTAAATTATGGAAAAATTAAAAATTAAAAATTTATTAGTTACATTTTGGAGATTTTTTTTGACATTTCGGGCATTTTCTCAAATTCATCTTATCTACTTTCATAATCTACTTAGGTGAATGTTGACTTTGGAACCATTTGTAAAGAATAACTACAGAATGGCTGGAATTTGTAAAGTTACAAATTATTACATATTTATATATTAAGTCAGTGTTGTATGAAATTTAAGCAAATGTTAACCTCCTATAAGCAATTTATTATCTAGAAATATATATATAAAGATTAATTACATTCTGCATGTTTAAATTGAATCTGATTTAATTCACAATTCCTTAATACTGAACATTCTAACTTGGGCATACATAAAATTTATGGATTGAAAACTCTTACAGTAACCATGATTATAATGGGTAATCTCTTACACACAGTATCAGCATTGGAAGGGTAGTCAGATATAGTGCATCATCAATGAAAGAAGCTTATGAAAATATTATGAATATGCACGGGGTTTAGAAGACAATTCAACATTGTTTTCATTTATCCTTAACTAGTTACTATTTAGCTTTAGTTTCCCCCAAGGCAGAATTTAGGATGAGAGTTAGAATACAAGTAGTTTGTTTGGGATATAATCCCAGGAAACACAATGAGAGAATGAGGGACTGAGACTAGGAAGGGAAGACAATAAAGAGTGTGTTGATATGGTCCCCATGGGAACCTGGGGTCCCATCCTGCAGTGTACCTTCTGAGTGACAATCTGGGGCATAGCATGGAACTATCCCACTCAAGGGAGAACATGGTGTTTATCCATGAACTCCCGCTCTTCATTCTGAACTCCTTGGCATTTTCCACCTGCTCAATGCCCAAGCTAAGCATACTCGTTAGGCAAGAAAGTGTCTTCAGGTAGAAAGATTCTGAAAGCCTTGGAGATGGATAGAACCTGTCTGCAGATGATTTCTTGGGTGGGCAGAGAGGATCTGAGCAGGGAAGTGTTAGCAGCTGCAAATTCATACAGGTCTGCAGCAACCTCAATTCTTGCTTCCTCATAAGAAAGAATTCGACCAAGAGGGCATAAGGCAGAGCGGGAGACAGAGGAAAGTTTTAGAGCAGGAGTAAAAGTTTGTTAACAATTTTGGAGCAGGAACTAAAGAAAGCAAAATACACTTGGAAGAGGGCCAAGTGAGTGACTTAATAGATCTAAGTGCATGGTTTGACCTTTGACATGGGGTTTTATACATTGGCATGCTTCCGGGTCTTGTGTCTTTTCTCCCCTGATTCTCCCCTGGGGTAGGCTGTCTGCATGTGCAGTGACCTGCCAGCACTTGGGAGGGGCCACATGTGCAGTGTGTTTTCTGAAGTTGTATGCATGCTCACAGGAGGCGTTTTACCCTTACCAGTCAATTGTTCCTAGAGGAAGGTTATATACCTGTTAAACTGTGCCATTTTGTCTCTTACTGCACATGCTTGAGCCAACTCACCCAGCTTCTGAGATCTTATTGGGAAGTACTGATTACAAGTTTCAGGTGTTTTCTGTCTATTGGGAGATGGCCTTTCCCTGGCACTGCCTGCAAGCAGTTATTATTTCAGATAGTGTAACAACCGCCTAACCATCATCTGATGATTACCTGACATTCCTGATTGGGAAGGTATGGCCTCTCCTACACTACTCATGTCTGCCTAACTGCCTTCTCTAACAGAACTACCAGTGACAACCTCAGTCACCATTCTCTGGATGCTGAGTCCATCCACTTCAGCTGGGCAACCATCAGTCCCTCTTCTCTATGATCTCCACTTTTCTCACAGCACAATCCATCTTCCCTATCCCTCTCTCCTCTCCCAGTGAACTCAAAAAGATAAGAAAAGTACTTAGGCATTCTAACATGCATTTTTATTGACCTGAGAGTCTTTTAACAATTC
The DNA here is from genome assembly GCF_000951045.1 of Mandrillus leucophaeus. Lineage (NCBI taxonomy): Eukaryota > Metazoa > Chordata > Mammalia > Primates > Cercopithecidae > Mandrillus > Mandrillus leucophaeus. The sequence goes on along the minus strand of NW_012101887.1, from coordinate 4,873,201 downwards.
TAAGTGATGTTACTATTATGTTTACAACTATTCACTATGAGGGAATACCAGAGAATGCAAGAAAGCATACACAGCATTAGTACAAGTGTACCAATGTCAGAAACAACCCCATAATTTCTATCTTTCACGATATGCTTCAGCCAATCATTGAGTCATCTTTACATAAATACAGTCACTGTGCTGAAACTCACCTTCAAGAATTATTTTTTTACTTGATCTTGACCAGATCCCTTATTTTACCCACCGACATCTATCAACTTAATTGCCCATGCCCTTGGCATATAACAGGTGTAAGGCTGTTCACTAAAACGGAGTATTTCAGTCAAGTTTATATTATTTTCTTCTAGTTGCTGGTTCCAAACCAGACCTCTCTGTCTCCTGGAATTCAGACATTTACCTGTCCAGACCACAATTGTCAAACTAACTTTGACTTCTTACTTACCAACCTGGGTTTCTGCTCTCCCAATTCTTCCTGACCTTGGCAATTATATACACTTCCACTCGTCTATTGCCTGTCTAGAGTCTGTTCTCTTAAAACTACCTCAGTATATTGCCCAGTTCTGGCTTCCCTGTCCTGATTACTGTTCCATTGGCACCCATGGAACTGCTGTCTATTAATTCAATCAGTAAGTACTCATTCCATCATAACTACTAATCTAATCATTAAGTATTAATTCAATTTTTGAGAACTTACCATGTGTTCTGTTGTAGGAGTTGAAACACAGCAATGAATAAAACAGACCAAGTCCCAGTCCTGAAGGAACTTAATTATCCAGGGGTGACTGGTCAGGGCAAATATTTTGTTAAAATATGTTTACAACAAATACCCAGTTTGAACTGCAGCTTCAGTTCAAACTATTTCCTCAGAACCACCACAACTGACCATAACTAGACAGAAATATATGTCATTTAACACTGCAAAAAGCAACTAGAAAATAATTTGCCATGTTTGAAATGTAAGGTGGACTCTGAAAAATATGCTTTACTTTTTAGGGTATTTCAAAATAACCTTTGCCCCAGATAGTTTTGAAACAAAAGAAATTCAGAAAAATATTTGGTCTGTCTGTGGTTGATACTTTTTTAATTTGAAAACCATTATCAAATACCCTAATTTGTTTTGTATCTACCCTAATTTTTTAAAGTCTGAAATAGAGTAATTAATTTATTTATTCACTCATTCAGTCATTCAATTCATACATTTTGAATGTCTATTGTATGTCGGAACAGAGCTAATTTTCCAAGGGGAGGGACGTAGACTAAGTAGGCAGTCAAATAATGTATGACAGTGCATATAAGGAAATAACCTGTATACACTGATACAGGAGGTAAGGGGGAAGGTTTGGGCAAAGGGAAACTTTTCAGATAAACAGAGAATGCTTGAGAAGTTAGGAGTGAGACTGAGACTTTTTTTATGTCAAAAACAAATATAATGTGGCTGAAACAGTCTCATATGCATTAAAATGATTATAACATATCTGCCCATTATTTATGACTGTTTCCCACAATGTTCACCTTTGTTCTGAAAATGTGACTAAAATTCCAAAAGTTAAAAGCAAGAGAAAGTTTGAATGGGTGTGAAACAAGGACTTAGAATATAATTGCTCTTTCAACATTAATTATACTGTATATTTTGAGAAGCTATAATCAAGAATTGAAAGTTGCTTTTTGTCTCAGGTTCAAAAATCATGAAGCAACAATTTACACAATGAATGTATCTTTGTAAGAAATTCTGAAACAGAAAACAATGAGTTGGTTACAATTTCCTATGTGAAAATAAGTCCAGACAAGGGATATTGCCTCTCAGCTCTTTTGGGGGTTTATTTTGTGGATGCTTGTTAAGGGGCATGGGAGGTTATGAGGGCAAATAGAAGAAGGTTCAATAACAGAAGCATTTAGCATGAATAAATTTTAAAGACACTTTTGAGAAATCAAATATGGCTAGTTTTACACAATAGATTTTAAAGCATGTGAACAAAAAATTGTTGGCCAAGACAATTTTCCAAAACCTCATTTTGTTCTTATTCACCAAATTGTAAATAAACTATCTGTTGCTACCTCTGTAAGCCCTATCAATACAATTATATGTTGTTATGACTTGGTTTCATCCTAGTATTATTACATTTTAAAAATAATCATATTCATCATTTTATTCCCATCTAATGGAAATAATGTCTTCAGCATTTACTGTAGGAACATTATGACTTATGTATTAATATTCAGACACAGGCAAATATTTAATTCTAGTTACATAAATTTATATAAAATTATCTTGAAAAATTAATCTCATCTTTAATTATTATATTTACTTTAAAAACTGTAAAAATAGCATGTTTTTCTAACAAATGATTATTATTATTTTTTCTCAATTCCTTTTTGTCTGATAAAACAACATAATTCCTATAGATGTAAACTAACATCTAGTTGAATCATTCATGATTTATCTGATTTTATGACCACAGAGTAATTAAAAAATGGAGGAAGAAGAGTAGAGTCATGCACCCCATAACAATATTTTGGTCATTGACAGATTACATATGTGATGGTCTCAGTTATCAGATTGTAAAACATAATATATATAGGGTTGGTACTATCCACAGTTTTAGGTACCCACAGGGGGTCTTGGAATGTATCCTCCTTGGATAAGTGGGGACTACTGTACTGCACATACTGTCCATGACATTTTTTCTTTTTAATTCAATCTATGTAACTCAGGCAATTTTCATTTCAGTACATATATGTAGTTTTACACAATCTTCAGTGATTGCATAATTCCATTTTAAAACTAGTAATTTTATTGTTTCTATAAAAAGACACATGCTTGTTCTAAAATATAGTCAAAAAGAAAAATACAAAGAAGAAAGCCACATATCCTCAAATGATTCCATCACCAGATATCATTGACATTCACTGTCCAGTATTCCAGGCATCTCCCCAAGCCCAAATAACTCAGAGTATGGCTATATATATAAATGCCGTGCCAGAACAGGGATAGTGTCACACATACCACAGCTCTTTTTTAATTTCTTCAGTTCCTGTTTATTAAGTACAAACCATTCTTTTTGTCATTGCCAAAAAGAAGTAGCAGCAAAGCAAGCCTCAAAGATTTCAGGAAATATGAAATTTAAAACTTTGTCCAGAGAAAACTCTATCCATTAGTTGGTTCCTGCAGACAACTAAGAAGCCTACACAGTGATATGGAGCACTGTGTCTCATAGACACAGTAGGTGGTCAAACTCCTTTCCAAGTATGGACACCTGCTGGGGTACATAGCTCTGCAGCAGCCACGGGCAGGCCTGGGGTCCCTCGGACCAGTGGCGACCTACTCTTGCTCTAGTGCTGCTCCTAGAGACAAGCTTGAGAATGGGCTGCTGATGTGTTTTACAACCTGGGAGGTGTCTGTGGTAGGCAGACCTATGTCCCCAAAACACAAATGCTCTAGTCCCTGGAACCTGTGAACATAATACCTTACATGGCAAAAGGGACTTTGCAGCTGGGATTGAGTTAAGGATCTTGAGATAGAGAATGATCCTAGATGACCTGAGAGTCGGGGGAGCCACGTAGTCCTAAGGTCCTTGTAAGGGGGAGGCAGGAGTGCCAGAGTCAGAGAGAGGTGTAAGCACAGAAGCAGGGGTCAGAGAGGGCTGTGTTTCCTATCGCTGTTCTTGCAAATTACAGCAAACTTGATGCCTTAAGTAACACAAACATATCACCGTTCTGGAGCTCAGAATCTAAAATGGGTCCACAGGGTTGCGTTCCCTCAGGAGGCTCTGAGAAGAATCTGTTTCTTGGCCTTGTCCAGCTTCTAGAGGCCTCCTCATCCCCTGACTGGGGACCCCTTCCTCCATGCTCAAGCCAACAGTGTAGCATCTTCAAATTCCTATCTAATTCCACTTTACTATTAGGTACTTAGAAGTGTAAAAAAGTAGAGGCACCATCTAGAAGAGGGTAAGAAAAGAAAACATGATCACAGCTGCTAATCAGCATACACACACACACACACACACACACACACACACAGGCAGTCTCTGCTGTTGTTGGCTAACATGTAATATATCAGGTGGATGCTCAGTCTTTACAGAGGGCCTAAAAGATGCATAGTGCTAGTTAAATAGATAGACAAAGTGCTGAAATGGATATTGCCTTCCTTTTATTCAAGAAAATGCAATGTTTTGTCTGCCAAGAATTTGACATTTTGCTTAAGGGTAAGATGAGAAAATATTTAGGTAGGCATTAAAGGAAAACAGAGAAATTTAAGTAATAGCAAAATGCCAGTAAAACACCACACACAAACACACACACACACACACACATATATACACCCCGATTAGCCACAATCCTTTAGGTAAAGGTCAGAAAAGTATAGAATAGGCCTATAAGAAATAATGGTTACACACATACACACACACAGAGGCACACACATGTATTACGTAAGACAGAAAGCTTTTCGTCTATAACTGTTCACAGCCAAAATATGCCTGGCTGTAGAAGAGGCTGATGAAAAATTATCAGGTGGGAAAAATATTCGAGCAGGTGATACATGTTGAAGAACAGACAAATCAACAATTCATCCTTTAATGCTGTCTAAAAACGTAAAGCAGGGTTGGTACAATTTAGTAAATGCCATCCATCCACAAAGCCCAGATCAAGCCAATTTCCAACAGCCAACATTTTCCATCTTATTTTCTCTATAATATTTAGCTCTTTGCTTTAATTACACTTGATATTTGTAAAGAGAAAGCTGGCGTTGTAATAATTGGATAGCTTTTTATCTATGTTGGCAGAAACAGAATCTTCTCTTATATTTGAAGAGCAATACAAAAGCAAAGCCTCCTTTTCTCACAAACTCAATGCCAAAACTATCCTCTGAGTCACACAGTTTCTTTAAATCATGTTGTTCTGAAAGTTGAGATGTGCTATCTTAAAGCTGCTGCCAGGATCACACTGTTCCTAAGCTAGTACCAAAAAACTAGCAATGTCAATCCGTCCAAATGTATAGACCTCTCCAATACATTATTTTTCTCCTCTTTTATTCTCTTCTTCCTTCTGACATTCCCACTTTTTTTCTTTCCTTCCTCTTACCCTTCTTTCTTTCCTATTTTATGCTTCTCTTTTCTTCCTTTTTTCCTTCCTTTTTTGTCCTTCTTTCCCCTCTTTATCCCCATCTCTCTCTCTCACACACACACACATACACATACACACACACACACACACACACACACATTGAGGATGCAAGAGAAAGCAAAGTAATGACAACCTTTTAAAATTACAGATCCAAAAGAAACTTGGGAGGTCCTAATATAGCAAGAAAATTCTCTTCTAGCCACATTTTTTTCTAGAAAAAAGTAATTCCTGACTGAGCTGCAGAGTTTCAGAAATGCAGCACAATACTTCAGTTTTAAAGGAAAAACTGAATCTTCTAATGGAAAAAAATTCTGTGTTGAATTAATTACTTTTAATGTCTATAAAACATTTTAACTGTTGGGGATAATGTTTTATTTATCATTAACAGCAATCAAATGTAAATGTATTTTTAAAATTGTTTCATCATTAAATAAGTATTTTAAATTGCATTATGAAATCTAGGAATGGTATGCTCTTTAATATGTACTAATGACATTGTGAGTTGACTGTCTGGGCAAAATTCAAATATAATCCTGTAGACTTTCGTTAAAAAGCAGGTTTCCTAAGTTCTCATTCTCATAAGTTATTCTTAGCAATTTTAAAATGCCAGAAACATTTCTTAAAAATTTTGAATTCACTTTGCAAGCAAAATAGATAACTCTACATGTGCACAATTACCAAAATTTTCATTTATGTATTCAAAATACCTGTTTTGAAAGGACATTTACCTGTTTTCAGTCACAACTTAGGTGTAAATCTCTAAAATTTTAGCTGACAGGTTTTACTATGTAATAAAACATGTCAACTTCAAACTGACAAGTGGATTTCATTTTTGGAGGGTTTTTCCTCACACCTTTTTCCATTATAATACAAGTACTACTTAGCCATATGATTTTCTGCAAAACTTAACGAAAATGTAAAACATAATGCATGTCTCAACATCTTAACACTTACATAGAGCGTTCTGGGGGAAAAGAAGAGTCTTGCTAAATTCAGAAAATTGTGCTGTCTGTAAATGAAGAGGCTGCCAGCTTTCATCTGTTCTCTTTCTCTAGGTACTTGCATGTCTGCCTTCTAAACCTAGAACGAGGACAGTAATTCCATCCTTGTTGCATCTCTGAAATTCTTCAATTACTCAATTTGTGGAATGAGAATATCGCATTGTCCAGCCACATTTGTTCTAAGCAGATGATCTGGACATGGAGAGATGTCAGCCAATGAGCAGAATAACCACTGTATTTGCAGCTTATCTTTTAATGGAGATCTGGAGAGGTGTAAAATGCAATCATCCCGTTAAGTATGCATATGCACCACTCGTGTAATCAACCTGGAAATTATGAGATAATGTATTATATTTATTTTAAGCCACAATTAATATTGAAAATAAATACTAATATGACAAGCTATATAAATTGTAAAGCACTTTTATTGTGGGTGCTGACTCCAGTTTGGTGAGTGGTGAGAGACTAAACTACAGTTCACTGAAATTGTGTCTCTGTGTGTGTGTGTGACAGAGGGAGATAGAATTAATCTGTGTGTGTGTGTGTGTGTGTGTGTGTTATAGAATTAATCTATTCTATAACCATCATTATTAGCATGAACATTAAGCAACAAGAACTGGTGCTCTAGTTTAGCTACAGCAGGACTTCTTAATTTTGAGCTACATCCTTAGATGAAAAGAAAAGAGACGTTAAGATTGTATTTGCATAAAAACTTTTCATTATTTAACTTTTAACCTAAAAATAGATACTTACAAACTTAATTTTTTGTGCAAATGCCTCAACATTAAATAGAAAATGATATTTATTTATTATCAAATGTCATATAACAAAAGAAACGCTAGCTGTTATTAAAAGTGGACCACTACTGCCCCCTTCTGGTATAAAAAAGGAGGAAAATTGTTCTTCTCAGGACTTGAAAAGACACTCTCCCTAATCCCCTAAACAGCTGTTTCAAGTCAGATTTACACCAATTCTTTTCTGACTTAGTAATAAATCCTTCATTCTTCACCTAAAATGTTAGATATTCTGATGTTTTACTGTTGTGAGTTACCTTTCTAAGAAACATTATAAAGTCAGGGAATCCTGTTAATTCTTAAATATAATAAAATGCCTTTATATAAATTGAATTTGAAAATAAATTTGGGAAATCATCTTTTAAAAAATATTGGAAGTTTTATCATCATTGGTTTTACATTCGATTGTGTGAAAGCTAATAAACTTGAATCTATATCTGGCTTAATCACATTAAATGTCATGTTGCCGCGGTTTTCACCAAATTCAAGCTGATACTCACAGACACACTCATTCATTACACTCCTTTCTGACATAACATAAAGGGCAAAAGGCAGCATGATAGATTAAAAAGATATTATGGTACAATATTAATTACAGTATCAGAACCTTTTTCTAGCTCAGACTGCATATAAATGTCTATTTTCATTTTTACATTCAGAATATACTTTGAGGGAGAATGGATTTATTGCATAGTGAATGGGAATTTTGGTCAGATATTTTAATGTCAGGATGGCACCAAGTGTAAGCACATTAGAAAATTTGGAATTTCTATCTTTAACCCAATTTGGAATTTTGCACGTAAGATTGAGGGATATTGTCCAAATCATAATGTATGTAACCAGATAAAACAAAACAGAAACACTTAATTTAAAAATTCTACTCTATGAAATTGTAAGGCAAAAAATATTACCTTTTTCTCCAAAGAATTTTAGAAAAGTATAACAAAACACTAGTTTGTAGAAGTGAAATATTAAAATAAATGGTACTGTATTCTTAAATTATAATAGTATCTCCTAGTGTTGGGCATATTACAATAATTTATGAAATCTTCCATTAGTAAAATTACCCACAAATCAATAACTTTTGATACCGCTTAAATACATCAAAATAAAAATATTCAATATTTCTAACACATCTCATCAAAATATGGATTTATAATCAAGATCAACCTCAGAAAAAAAAATTATCCTCAACCAGCAATGTCACATTGAACTTCCAAATAAGCTTGCTAAATGCCTCTGTTATCTGACTAGGCTCAATTCATATTTTACTCCTAAAGTACTATTATTCCATGTCATTACTCATACCTCATTCCAGGATAATTTTGTTTTCTGAAAAATATGTGGCTATATTTTTTTTAGTCTTTCCTGCTACCCACTTCAGGCTTGTGTGTCTTTCCTACTGAGGCAGTTTAACTTTCACACATTGAAAATGACAACCAGCTCAATTTGGTGATGCAGAAGAACTGAATACATCAGGAATAATGGGACCTAATGAGATGTTTGTGTTATACTATATTTCAAATGAACGAGTGCTGCTTTGTGAAAGTACGAAGAGCCCAGGAAGTAGCACCAGAGGGATGATTTCTGAATGGGTGTTTTTACCTATCAAATTTGTGACTCTCCTCCAGCCTATCCTGTTGACCAGGAGTAACAGCAGGATGAGACATGCTGACTTTGCTAATTATTCTTTCCTGAGACTCTGACAGAATCACTTATAATTTCTAAAATTCTCTGGTGTGATCCAGATGTTTCTATTCCACCTTTCTCTTCAGATTTTCAAAAATATACAAAGGAATCCCTCTATCTAGAGAACAATAAATCAAATGAGGAAACAATTTAAATTATTATTTTTAAGCAGCAATAGTGATCGCATCATATCACAGGAAAACTAAAACATATTTGATTTCTAGCTTTAACTCTTTGACTGCATTTAATTATGGTCCTTGTTTTATTATCACTCCCAACAAGCATATGGAGGGCACTTTTCCATACATTCTCTCTGACACTCAGAGGCCAATTCTCTCTGAATGCAAACCACACATGGTACAGCTGCGGAGTGCTGATGCTGGTATGCAGACACTACAGACATGCAACTGTCACTAGGTGAAACTGCATTAATAAATACCCACCTTAGAGAAGAGGCAGGTATTAAGGATTTTAAGGCATATTATACATCATATTCAGAAGTCTCTGAGTTGCTTGTTGCAGTTCAGAAGGAAGAGGACCCTGAATATTTTAGTTTTATATAAACATTAATATGTATATATAAGATATTGCTACTATAATCAAAAGGACCTCCAAAGAAAAACCAAATATGATCTATGTACATGGGAGGAAAATCAACTGTATGAAAACTAACAATTTTAGACCCAAATTCTAATTTTTAATTCATATGTGCCAGTTACCCAAATGTTTTAAAATTTGGGAAAATAAAGGCTTTTCCATGTATGCAAATATTTATAGCATTTGTATATGTAACAGTTCTCCCAGTTTTAGGATACCTTATCTAACATATATTCTAAACTTGGTAGATCTGTGTACTAATTATGAGAATCATAAAATTATGTTTCAACAGAAAAGAAAAATGTAAGAGAGAAAAAAGTACTCCAAAAAAATAAAGCAACTAAAGCTGTTTAACTGTTAATGATGAATTCCAACGATTAGGTAAAGATTTTTTTTCCTAGGTAGATCGTGGGAGTTTGTGATAACTATAGGTATGATCAAGGCTTATTTCAATGCTTTGAAATGTCAAATGAGTAATTTTATTCTCTTTTATTTTTAAACTATTTGCAGAGACAACACAAAATTATATAATGTTACATTTATTTTAACCTACACTTCTTCCTTCATAAGGTTACTTGTCTAAACATTTCACTAACATTGTGCAATTTTAAACTGAGAAAAAGAACAAAGTTACAAGTGTGACAATTTATCAGGAATAGATTAAGTGACAGCTGTAACTAGAATCAGAATTAGTAGATTATTTTAATAGTTCCAGGAAGAGTATAATTTACAAAAGTACATTTGAACAATGTTAGGAAGATATCAGGAAGAATTATTTGCCTAGCACAGGATGATTTCTTTAAGTTAAACTTCAGTAATATTCTTTCCATTTGAAATGTTTTAAGTATAGAGATGTGTCTCTTGATTCAGCAATTCAACACGGATTCATTGACATGAGAGAAAAGTGAGCATTTCCCAAAGATTTTGCTGAAGTCATGGAATCTTTTTGTAAATTTATGATTTTTAAAACATATCTTTTGATAGATTGTCCTTCCTGTCATTGTAATTCTAAGAAAATAATATATGCATTCAAATTTTTTGATATACTAAATTAACTGCAATTCATCTTTCTTACAGTTGGATTACTAAGAAAGAATTTATTTAGTCAAAGCTTCATTATATTCTATTTATCAACTCCCTAATATCTAGAAATCTGTTTTTTTCCTCTATATCTAGAAATCTTTCCTTTTTTCCTGAAACACTGCTCCTCCAAGAAATCTTGACTATTTAAGAGGTATTAGTCCAAATTTTCTTAAAGTCTAAAATATTAAGTCAATATTAATATTTTACCAACATAATCCACTTGACTTTAATGCAAACATATATGTGATACATGTTTTTGTGAAGCATCTTTCATTATGTCCCTCAGTATGTTCTTTCATAAGTCTTATCCATTTCAATGTCATTTCTTCAGGTGAAAAAAGGAAAAAAAAAAGCTGCAAGAGGATCCATTTATCCCTTACACAGTGATGTGTATATTTAGGTATTTCTTAGATTGGTGATAATGATGATTAGATGATGATAATGATGATGATGATTTAAAATATTATATTTTTATAAATATTGCTTGAAAAGAAGAACTTCAACTTGGGAATTATGCCCGACGCAAATACACCTTTCAACTTTACATTTTGTAATTTTAAAATTTCCCTTTCCAAAAGTTCCTTCTGGATAATTTCTTATTATCCTTCTTGAGTTTTTATAAATGGTACGCATTGCAAGGCGGAATATATTTTGCATTTCCGTCAAAGGTTTAATACCCATTGTAAGTAGATTCATGACTGTACAAAGACTATAAAAAAAGAAATTGCATGATATCCTTACCCTCACAGCGATTACATTCTCTTTCAAAACCAAATAACTGTAACATAGAGCACAGTCTCTCCTACGTTATGGGATGTTAAACTTTCACTCACAAAAATCTATACCTTTAGCATATTTACTATAAACAAGTAACATTTATTTTACCTGTTAACTGATACAAAAGTGTTTTCTCCATAGAGCCAAGGAGGAAAAAAAGCAAGTGGGTTATAAACACATACAATACAGATAGGTAAATAGATACAAGACAGAAATTCAAACTAATATAAAGATTTGAACTGCCTTACATTATCGATTTTGGTGAAATGGAAGAAAGAACATTTTTTAGTATAGAAATATGCATATTTATGATATATCTAATTCAGGGTCCAGTTTGTTTTCTGATTTTTGTTTACTAAAGAGAAAGAAAAAGAGCTCTATACTCTCTGGACAAAAACATGCTGGACTTAACACTAGCCAGCCAAATGTGACCTAATTTTAAACTGCAATTGAAGAGTTAGGTCCTATCAAAACTGCCTACTCACAGGACTCAAAAAATGACCATGTACAAACCAGTAAATGTCCATGCAAATAGACAAGTGAATAAAAGGATAACTGAAGGTCAATCTATAAACTAAGGCACAGAGAGTAATTTATTTATGATTGAAAAATAAAAATAAAATATAAGTTTAAAATGCGAATAGAAATTTTCATGCGAAGATTGAAGCTATGGTTCTATAAATCTAAATATTCCCTGTACTAAAGTAGTTATCAACAGAAATTAACATTTTATCATTATAGTTTCACCTGGGAAGAAGATTCTGAATTTTACCTATGTCTAAGCAATGCTTTTCTAAATGGATTTTGAATAAACTCAGAAATGACATCACAAAACAATTAGCCAAGTTCATTAATGATATTCATTCCAAGTACATTGAGGCTTTAGCCAAGTAGATTGAGAAAAGTAATGACAAATTTTTAATGGCAGCTCATCTCCTTAAAATGAATTTTCTCAAATCTCTTCTGTTGGAACTTGTACAGTTGGAAGCATGCAGTTGATCGTTCCTAACATTTGCATGAATGTGTATGTGCTTGTGAGTGGCCACTATGTGTGAAGTCTAAGGGGACTGCTCCATGTTAATGAGAAACCAAGGAATTTCTCTAGCAGCATCTGGCATAAGTGTGAATCACATAATTTAAAGCTGCCTTGGACAGCTTTTACTTACATATCTTATTTCAAATTTTAGATCTTCTTTCTTAAAAAGCACTTTAATCTTTATAATATTAAAAAGGGAAAAGTGTTCTACCTTGTGCTTCAAGAAGCAGTTATGGATGGAGGATACCACCACCCCATGCACTCTGGTGGTACAGAATGAACATCACAAGCTAATACTGCTGTTTTCAGGAAACTTGAAAAGGTAGCCAGGTGCAACCCAATCTGACAGTAGCCTCTCATAAGCACAAGTCTGCAATCTGTAGGCAGAATTATCAGTCAACTCAATTCACTCTAACAGAATTAGAATCCAAACCCTTTGAACGTAAAAGTCCACCTTGTCTTATCAGATTCCAAGCCTTTTTATTTTTTACATCATCCTTTGTAAAGGTTATAATGTAGATGCTCAGCAAAACTTCCATTAAGAATGTGTTGTTTGTAATTTTCACAAGACTTAAAAAAGGAATAATAATATGGAATTTGAAATCAAAGTTGCTTTTATTTGAATTAAATAAAAATAACTGACAGTAATGAAAGCTACACTTTCTATATAGTTTAATGATGTCATTAAATTAAACCTACATCAAACCTTCATTAGAATAATTGCATGATTTTTAAATTAAATTCAACTCTACAACATTGAAGACATATTTTCAGAGAAAAGTAACTTGGCATGAACTTTTTTAAAAAAAGGATTTAATTGACTTTCTTCTTGTGCTCCAATTCTTAACAGAAATGACTTCTAGTTTTTTAAATTATATTTTTGTTTAAGATATATTACAGAAATGCCAGGGTATAGATGAATTAAAATAGCAATAAGTTGAATGTCTCAAATATCTCAAATATATACTCCTGTAAAGTCTATATCAAATTGATAAACTAGAAAATTCATGAAAAGGCCAAAAACTAGGAGTTCTCACTTGAAGGATTATCTTATATATGATTTTACCAAAACTATAGTGTGGCATGCAAACATGAAGAACTTTGGAAAACAATGTGCTTAATTAATCTCAGCAAAACTATACACAACCAATTTGTCAGCAATGTGATTTATGTGGAAAAATTTAGTTAATCTATCATTTTATAAGTAATATAATGAGCTACAGCACAAATTATATTTTTATAATCCAAATAGCAAAAGTTTTACGTCAAGATTAAAATGATCAGAGATCATTATTCTTAAAACATTATGTTTTGAGGCTCAAGTTTTTATGACTCAAGTTTCATCAAGAATCTTCATATTTGAATATTCTGTTTGCAAGTGTTCTTTGCTTCACTTTTAAACAAGTCTCAGTGTAGCAAGGATGTCTTTGAAAATGAACCTTCTTAGTGCTTATTGAAAAGAAGGTAAGAACAGAAACATGAATTTTTCTCCTAATAGTGACTCCCCCTGAAAATAATAATTAGCTGGTGAAAGGCAATACTGTCTCAGCTGTCAACAGCCCTAAAACCTAAAATCAGAGTCTCCAGTTTAATCATATCCTTAGTATAATATGCAAAGACCTCTTTAGGAACGCAGAGCTAGCACTAATAAACACATAGTGCCAAGTCATTTTATTTTCTAGAAAAAAAATCAGTATCTGAAAAACTCAGAAAGAAATTGGCATTTACTTTTTCTTTTTAAAAGTATGATTAATATTATTTTGTTAATGAGAACTTTTTAAAATTTTCTTGTTTTGTGAAACTGTTATGAGTACATAGTAGGTGCATATATTTATGAGGTACGTAAGATGCTTTGATGCAGGCCAGCAATGTGAAATACGCAGGCACATCATGGAGAATGGGGCATCCGTCCCCTCAAGCATTTATCCTTTGACCTACAAACAATCCAGTTACACTCTTTAAGTTATTTTAAAATACACAATTAAGTTATTATTGACTATAGTATCGCTATTGTACTATCAGATAGTAGTCTTATTCATTCTTTCTAATTTTTTGTACCCACTAAGCATGCTCACCTCCCTTCCACGCCCCCACTACCCTTGCCAGACTCTTTTCTTTAAAGCTGTAATTTGCACTCAAAACTAAGGAATTTTATTGAAATATTCAATTTTTTCCCCATAACAGCTCTACAGATAATTCTTATTCTGAAACTAAAGAAAAGGTCCTACAATGTGTTCATTTGTATTTGAAATATAAAAGAGATTAATTCCCAAAGAAATTGCATATTGTATAATTGGTCCATTACAGTAACAAATGGAAAAGGTCAAATAGTCCAACAATATTGATAAATCTAAGTGTGGTGAGATATTCTGAATAAAGGAAAGTCAGTTCATCCATTCGTTTAGACTTTGCTCTCAGATGCTATGATGGAATCCAGAGCACCAAAGCTGAGGGCTTATTTCTGCTTCCTCTTTAAAAGAAATAACATATTATCTAGAAGAATTCTTTAAACATAAGAAATGTTCTTTCTACTTTTCCTTTTTGATCAATAGAAAAAGTTATCAATATAAATATATTTAAATTTAGCCAAATTTACCTCAAACTTTAGCAGTCAAAAACACTTCTCTGAGTTACAAGTCCCTCTTTGCTCTGTCTTCACTTTCTCCAATAGATTTTTGTTTTGTTTTGTATTAGCTTTTGATTTTGCTCTGTAAAGTAATCAAACTAAGCAAATATGAAGCAAAGAAAATATGCTGTCAGGCCAACAAATCAAGAAATAAATAATATAAATTAGAGTCCTAGATGCTTAGTACTTTTACCTCAAGAAAAACACATTTAAATAAAAAATTTAAATACAGCATAGTTATTTGATCCTACCTTTGCTGATTGTATTTCTATTTGAATTTATGCAGTTGTAATTAATATATTCAATTATAAATATATAAAATTACACATATCGGATGTAATATTACCAATTTTCAGTGGGTTAAAGAATATATTTAAAATATTATTACATATTTAGAATGATCAAAATTTAAGAAAATCAAGTCTCAGTAAAGAAATTAATTTTTTTCTCTTCAAACTAAAGCACATGTGAGCTAAAATATAGTTCTAAAATTATCATAAAGGCAAATACTTTTTTGTTTTATGACAAGTGTTTTACTTTATTAGAAAATTTATATCTAAAGAAAAATATTTTTGCAATAATAAATATGATTCTTGCTGTTTTAAACAGTAAAGTTAAAGAATTGTTTTTAAAAAATGAACTCAATCTTTCTTGTAATAATCTTTAAACATGTCAAGTTATTCCTACAATTATACCTATTTAATTTCGGTAAATTTTTTCTTGAAAGCAGTTTCAAAATATACTTATAATATTCTTACAAGGTCCTGTGATTTTGAAATGTGGCATATTATTCAGCTTTGGGTCTTTGATGTGTGTTTTCCCCTCAATCCATGCTCCAACAATTCTGTCATACAGAGAACTGAAAATTAAGTTATTCTCACCAGCAATACTCCCCCACAAAGAATCTATCAAACCATAGATATAAACCTCAGAACAATTCCTGCCAGGTTTCTCATGCAAATGCTGCAGAAAAACTTACAAGAGCACTTTAAGATATTGAGAACCCTTCAATACAACCCAGTATAATAACTTTTACTTGCTAATTTCTATGGGTCAGTTGCAAAGGAATAGACCTGTCAATCAGTTTCAGATGTAGCAGAATTTGTCTGTCTACAAACAGGGATACTTTGTCGTTGCCATAGAGACTAATCCTCCACTTTCCTTCTGTTGACACAGCTAGTCACAGTCTAAACTACCTGATCATACTTTTAATAGGCAGCTGACTGGAGTACCATAAAATGCTCAAATCAAGTTTGCAACACTTGAGGCACACACTGTTGCTTTTAAAAAATATTATAATTTAAACCTTGTCATATATTGAGTCCTATTTGTTCCATTACCTAACCAGAATATAGAGAAATATTTAACTATTGCTTGGTTAAATGCCAAATTAAATACTGAACTCCAATAAAATATACAAGAAATAAATATTAATAAAAATATATTTGATAAGGGTTAGCATTTTTCACTCTATCTTCACAGCTTAATAAATAGGATAAAATAGATTTCTTTGTTCTTTAGTATTATCTTTCAAACATATATTCAGTCATCTGGTGGTTCAGCAATCGTAAGTATTAAAATAAAAAACTTAAATCTTTGAAATTATTACCAGGAATATATTCAAGTTTGAAAAATTGAAAATTGACATTGATGTAAATTTTCTGCAATATTTTATATCTATATAAGTTAGGTTAAATATATGTTTGCCTTTCAGCTAATCTGACCACATTCTTTACTTCAGTTTTATTAGTATCAAAATATTTAACATTTTTCTATGAGTAAACTGTTTCATTTTCAGACACTGTAAATAGTTAATCCTTAGTTTCTGGCCAAGTGTAGCTTGACTCTTAAGCTACTTAAGACAATTGTTCAAATCTCTATAAAATCTCTCCCAGTATTTTTAACGTGTTGCTTATATTTTTCCTTATGAAGCACTACTTTCATTGAAAGTTGTTAAATTATAAAGTTCCACTTAAGGTTTCCAAAGGTTGTTGAACTACAACAGCCTGCCCTTTCAACATATTTAATAAAAAGTTTGTAGTGATTCCTTCAATTAAGAAGGAAAATTGATGTGTATCATTAATTATGTCAGTAGAAATCATAAATCATCACTGAGTGCTGCAATTAATTATTTTTAAATCATGTGAAGAAAAATGACAGACACAGGATAAATCCATAGGCTCTTCAGATGAGAGGGATGTGGGAGGAAAAATATGAAGAAGAAAGGATACTATAAATTAAAAGCAATTCATAAATAAATAGCCACCTTATTTTTCTACTGTAGATCAATTTGAAAAATGATATTGGGACTACTTAAAACATGAACATTATACATCTTTGTTAGTCCAGTAACACTTGAGTTTTGAGAATGGATTATTTATCTACTTTATTTAATTCACATCACACTGACACAAAGCAAAATAAAACTTCTCAGTCCAGATGCCTTTTTTTTTCAGGATAACAGTGAGAAACGGTTAAGCATGTGTTTCATTTAAATGAATAAATACTTTTTCACCAGTTTTTGTCCTTGTACTATTTAATTCAAAAACATATATTCTTAACATACTCACAACTTGTTGAAAAGCCTTTCAGTTTTTAAAAGAACTTTAATGAATAGAAATTGCATTACTAATTTTCAGTTACTGGTTTAGTAAGCAATTCACTAGTTTTTACATTATATGTACTTAATGCATCCCACTCTAAGTCCCTTTGATTTCTGGACTTTCGTGTTGTCAAACACTTCTTCTATGTGACATCATAAACTGCTCAACCTACAGATTTTTTTTGTCTGTGTTAGGATAAAAAAGACAATACACTGAGATGGAAATTGCTTCTGAACAACTGTTTATCATTAATTTAAATATTTCTAATAACTGACATTTAGACCTTAACGTTAAGTAGTATAATTGGGGGCAGTCTTTATACTCAATGCTCCCCCATTTCCCCCTGCTCCTACCCCTCCTCTATTATATCCTTTGGGCAATTCCATAGCCTTAGTTGTCACCTGTAATGTTTAATTCATGAATATGTAGCCCAGCTCCACGCTTTCTCTAGAGCTCTAGTCTCCATTTCTCACTCCCTCCAGAGCAAAAACATTCTGGATGCTTTACTAGAACTCTAAAAGACATTATGTCCAGAAAAGAACTCATTAACTATACAAGCCTAGTTCTCCTCTTGTATCCTTAATTGTAATCATGCTATTAATAGCCTCCTATAATAGGCTCAAAATCTTTAATGTATCAGAGACCACCCTTTTCTTTATCTATGACATTTAGTCCTCATCAAGTTTGGTCACATTCATTCTTTCCTCTTTACTCCCCAAATCTCTTTCCTTATGCAGTCCATTATTTTCTTTTGTCTGTTTTACTTTAGTTGTTCCTGAACAGTTCCCCCACCTCCTAGGTTTCCATCCTACTATTTAACCTTCACATTTCTGCCCAACAAATTGGTTTACAGCCCAGCCCCAAACTTTATTCACTGCTCAAAAAACTTTCAAAGACCCATGTTAACAATTTAATAAACCTCCTACTAAAATATTTTTAAGAGGTAAGGTAGAAATAAATAAAAGGAAAAAAATACTGAACGATGTCTCAGCTCCTCAGCCTGACTTGACCTTCAAATCTCCCCACATTCCCACATCTGGCCACAACATCATTTTTTATTATGATTTTTATTCCCCCAACCCCCCACCCCACCTGGCTCCTCTAATAAATGTGATGTAGTAGAAATAGTATGATGAGAGAGTGTATTAGTCTGTTTTATGCTACATAACAGAATACCACAGAATGGGTCATATATAATGAAGAGAAATGTATTGGCTCACAGTATCAGAGGCTGGGAAGTCTAAGGTCAAAGTGCCAGCAGATTTGGAGTCTGGTGAGGCCATTCTCTTCTCCCAATATAGTGCCTTGCATGCTGAATCCTCTGGAGGGGAGAAAGGTTGGATCCTCACATGGCCAAGGGTGCAAGGGACAAACTGGAGAGCTCCGCGCCCCGCCCCCCCAGGCTTTTTTTATCTTTTTACAATGGCATGAGGGCTCTGCTCTCAGTACCTAACCATCTTCCACTGGGCCCCACCTACCAATATTGTTACAATGGCAACTAAATTTCAGCATGCATTTTGGATGGAGACAAACATTCAAACCATAGCAGGGAGTAACATTGGAAGAAAAATAGCCTTTTGTTGATTTTGTTCATTGATGCAATCCTAGGCCTAGAACATAAGAATTCTCAAAAACTACTTGCTTGGTATTTCAATTGAAACATTTTGCATCTGAAAGGGGAGATTTGATTTGATTTACAGACCATTAGTGGGCTTGACAAAATCAGTGATGGCATAATTTTTTAGACCAGATCCAATTTTTATTCTTTTGAGATAAGAAATGAGACAGGAATTTAGGAACTGAGATGTACCAAAGTAGTCAAAAGATTCTTCATTACCTTTATATATTCTCCTCCTAGGAAAGAATGTTTTGACCACCTTTATAGTTTCCATCAGGACAAAAATGACTGGTGACTGTGATATCTAAGAGACAAAACAAAAGGTCGTGTCCTTCTTTCTTCTTTAGTGGTGATACTAAAAAAAAAAAAACACCTGGTGCAATATTGGGAATAATTTTATACAGGACTGTGTAAACACTTCACATCCTGTGTGTTGCAGTATATTCAAAATGTTCTTCTGAGAAAGGTTCACACAGTCCTAAGCATGATTTATGTCAGCACAATAGACATGATTCATGTTGTTCCCCCCATTTTTGGTTCAAAAAAAAAAATTACTAATTATACTGTGAGTATATAGTATATGCAAAAATTATAGGTGAATTAAGACTATAAAAGAGAATTTGTTTGACCAGTAAGCTGTATCATTATTCATTATCATTGTTAGTTGTATGATCATTATATAAATCACACACACACACACACACACACACACACACGGAGACAATAAAGTCTTCTATTTTATCTTTTGATACTACCAAATTTGAAGAGCTCTTCTTACTACTAAAAGAATTGATTTTGAAGAGTGTATTTCTTAACACAGAGTATGTGTTCAAAGAAGTTTACTACTTCTCTCCCTTCTATTCAGCCCATTCTCCACCTATATTAAACTTGCCTCTTGTCTGTATACACTTTGCTTATATAAATGGCTCTGCCTAGCATGCCCTTTCCTCTGTTCCAGCCTGCCCAAATCCCACCTACTCTTCAAGAATGAATTCAAATGACGCCTCTTCCATAGTTGCTAGTTCCTACATCTTTGGGGATTTACAGCTTTTGGGACTTACCTCATCTCCATTGCTATAGTCTAAGATTGATGATAAAATTATATCTGACTTATTTTTTTAATGACTCTCCTCTCCCTAACATCTAATTCAGTGCCTACAATCAAGCATGAAAATCCTTTGTGAACAAATAAATATTATCTGAACTTAACTTATTGCCATCAAGGAAAATGAGAGAGAAGCTAATTAAAAGTCACAAGTTCAGCAGTTCCCATAGAGTAGCAACAGACTCAAGCCCTGTTTTCCTGAATCCTAGGACCTTTGAATCTACATTATGTTAATCCCATTTATGAATGGAAAATGAGATTTGCCATTTTTAATTTGAAATATATATCCAGTTCTTAAAGCAGACAAATTGGTCAGGTCTACACTGTAAATTAAAGTGGAAAATGATTCCAACTGTCTGTGTAATTAAAGTTCAATCAAGCAATGAAAGAAGCATTTTTACCTTGAATAATCCTGCAATTACCTTAATTATCCATATTCTTTTGCACTCTCTATAACAAAAAAAGACAATAAATGCTATATCTAAGATTATCTTTAATAAAATGCATTAAATATGCTTCTGTTTTAAAGAAACTATGATAATCCCTTTGCTGAATATACTGAATCTAAAGAGGTAGAGTCACTTGTCCATTGGAGACATTAAAAAAGGTAAAGAGAAATATTCAAATGGATTACAAAATGCCAATACCACACATGTAACTTGTTAATACTTTTTTTCTGTCATGTTCATATTATGTTTCTGAACATAAGATGGCCTTGGCTCCTTTAAGAGCCCAATTGTTAGACTGGAAAAATGTCTCTGCAGCCTTGAAAGTTCACTCAGTCTCCTTCAGTAAATAAATAGAACTTCTTTATTAAAAATAAATAATCTTTTATTGTGGTTTATTAAATCATTTTTATTAGAAATAGAAATCTAAAATAGCAAGAGTGTCTTAGTCAGTTTGGACTGCCATAACAAAATATCATAGGCTGGATGGCTTAAACAACAGAAACTTATTTTCTCATAGTTCTATAGGTTAGAAGTTCACAGTCACAGTGCCAGCATGGTGGAGTTCTGGTGAGGTATCTCTTCCTGCCTTATAGATGGCAGCCATCTTGCTCGGTGCTCACATCCTCACCTTTGTGTATGCCTGAAGAGAGAGATGTCTTTTCTGATAAGGATACTAATTCCATCATGAGGGGCCTACACTCATGACCTCATCCAAACTTAATTACCTCCTAAAGAGCTCATTTCCCAATACCATCACGTGGGGATTAAGGTTCAACCTATAAACTTTGAGGGAACACAAGTCAATCCATAGCAAAAGGTGTACAATTATTGTATAATTAATTTAGAATTTAATCAATGACTGAAACCTGATTAGAAATTAAGACATGAGGATTTACAAAGAAATGCAGGAGCTATTCTGTAGAATATTTCCTTTTCTTAGTTCTCTCATTTACTTCTACATTTTCTCTCAACATTAACATGAAAAAAATCATCAAGAAAAATAAGGAGAAGAATTGCAAAATATTGAAACTATGGAGTCAAAAAGTTGCAAGGATGAATCTAGATTCCTGGATTCAAACAAATCTGCAAGAGTTTTTGTGGTGAATTCAAGGGTATGCTAGTAAATACTTAACAACTGGATATTTTATTTTTTTAAAAAAAGCCCTGATTTGTAGTATTGCTGATTTCCTTAGCTAAATATTCTCACCATGGCCAATTTCTAGCTACCAATGTTATGTCACTGAATGCAAAGTCAGGAAAGGATGCACACAATTGACTTTCACAATCCAGTGAGCGTTGGCTTCACCATACCACTGAGTGAAGAGATTTAAATTTTTCAAGTCCAATACAATGTATAATGTCATCTATTAGTATAAATACTGAATTAAAACAAAGTTTTCAAGGACTGCAAATGAAAACAATAAATACAAGCTTTTTAGTAAGACAGTATTTTATTCCTGCTGTATAAACATCAATAGTAGTATTTCTTTAAATCTTGTCTCAAATGTTGTATCCTTTATGGTTCATCCTTTATGGCAATGATTCATTGCATAGTATTAAAGTCCATTATTGAAAAAATATAACGAGATAGTTATTGTGATCAGATCACTTACATATTTCAGTCCTAGATCAATAAATTTATAGCTATAAAGTGATGGTGGCGACCACTCTAACTCAAACTTTGTTCAATTTCATAGAAGCTTGAAAATATGAAAACAGACCTTTTCCAAGTTAAAATAATGTCAGAATATACCAGGGCATTCATTAATGCACTATTGGGCTTAACAGAACTAAATTTAGTTAATCTGCATTAGAGTGATCTGCACTAGACTGTACCTTTGTAATTTATCACATTGAATTAACCTGAAAGTAGTTACAAGAGAATGTATAATGTCTAAAAATAACAACCCGCTTTTTAAAAAGTAATAATGTAAAACCTATCTAAATAAGCCTTACATCAACAAATATAATAAATTCTTACAAATCCAATAAACTTCTGGAATATTTGTAAAGAACTAGACTTTACTCAACATCTTTTCTCTCCTTCTTCCTCATTAACAATATCTGCATTTGTTGGGAGTGGAAACATGACAACTTTGTTGCCATTCCCAACAAATTATGAAGTTCCTCATAGTCCTTGACTATTATCTCTACATTTCTCAGCAACAGAGCAAAATAAACTCATTATCTTGCTCAAATCCAGTTTAAGCTAATTTCCTCTGGTATCTGTTACATGCAACCAAAATCAATCTGTAATTGATTTACCTACACCTTGATGCTTCGAAGTGGTATGCTGCAAATAAAAAACTCTAAAACGTGAAAATAAAATGTAGATACAAGGACTCAGATATGGCACATGACCCTTGATGTGTGGTAGCAAAAAAGTTTTGTCAAGTTACCAGCTCCTGTACCTTAAAATCAGTCTACATACAAACCAATTATGCAGAGAAAGAGGAAATGGTGGGGAAATTTTAGAATGTTAGTACATGCATGCACATTCTTGCAGCTCTTCACAAAGTCCTGTAAGAGAGAACTGAAGGAGCTAACCAGTCTGCAAGCAGAGATCTTAAGATATACCATTTTGCTAAGAAAACTGCTATCTTAGTCTAGTCAGGCTGCTGTAACAAAAGACCGTAAGCCGAGTAGTTTTTATAAAAACAGAAAATTATTTCTCACAATTCTAGAGTCTGGGAATCCCAAGATTAGAGCATCAATAGACTTGGTGTCTGGTGAGGGCCTGTTTTCTGGTTTATTGATGGCTCTTTCTCACATGTGAAAGGGTGCGGGGTCTTTCCTGGCCTCTTTTATAAATACAACAATCCCATTCATGAGGGCTCTACCTATATAACCTAATCACCTTCCAAAAGCCCCACCTCCTAATATTGTCACCTTGGGGGTTAGAATATCAATATATAAATTTGAGGGGGCACAAACATTCAGACCATAGCAACTGCCCTCCTAGAAAATCTAAATAAACTGAAGTTTTTCTTACTTTGGAGATGTACAGATCACAAAAGCAGTTGTTCCCATACTCCAAATAGAATGACTTAAAAATATCAGGCTTAGACTTCCACTCAGTGACTTCTTAGACCTACCAGAGAACAGTTACAGGAAAAACTGCCACTCCAAAATCGGAGAGACAAGAGATTCCAGAAAGTTACACAAGATCTGGAGCAGAAGTCACTGGAGTATAAGCTGCTAGGAAACTTAGTGGCAATTTTGATGAATTGAGGGATTTTGAGTGTGAATTAACATGTGAGTTAGGAAAACTCTGAGAGTTTCCTGGGTTTTATTTCCAGGAATCTCACTGGATTCTCATGGTAAAAAATTTTGAAAACATATCACATGGCTCTGGCAGGAGGAAGGAATGTGTAATTATTTTGAAATATGGTCAAGGCATTCTGCATTACCAATACCTACTTTCCCAGGGAAAAGGCTACCTGAGCCTTATCACAGCTGGAGGGAAGGACATTTCTCCCATTCCAGCCCTGCTAGCCTTCCTATTTTACCTAAGAGTAAAAATACTCTTATAGAAAGTGTTATAGAAATACAGTAGAAAGCTATATACCACATGATTAAAAAAAAAAAAAAAAAAAACCCTTAGCAAACTAGGAACAGAGTGAGACTTCCCCATCTTGATAAAGAACATCTGGGAAAAGCCTGTAGCTAACATCATATCTAATGGTGAAAAAACTGGATGTTTTCCCACTAAGGTCAGAAACAAAGCAAAGATGCTGCTCTCACCATTCCTATTCAATGTCATACTCAAAGTCCTAACTAATGTAATAAGACAAGAAAAGGAAATAAAGGAATTATTGAGAAGGAATAAATAAACCTGTCTTTGTTCACAGATGAAATTATTTTCTATGTAGAAAATTCCAAAATATATCAACAGACTCTTGGAACTAATAAGTGATTATAGTAAGATTGCAGGATACAAGTTGAGTACACGAGGGTCAAAAGCTTTATTTTCTGCCAGTAATAAACAATTGGAATATAAAATGCAAAACACAATACCATTACATTTGCACTAAAAAAAGAGAAATACTTAGGTATAAATGTAATAAAGTATGTACAATATGTATGTGAGGAAAACTACAAAACACTGATAAAAGAAATCAAAGATCTAAATAAAGTGTTCACGGCTAGGAAGGCTTCATATTCTTAAGATGTCAATTTTTATTTCTTTCCAACTTTTGTTTTAGGTTCAGGGGGTATATATGCATGTTTGTTACATGAGTAAATTGCATGTTATTGAGATTGGTCTACAGATTATTTCATCAGTTAGATACTAAGTATAGTGTCCAATAGGTAGTTTTTTGATCGTCTCCCTCCTCCCTCCTTCCACCCTCAAGTAATCCCTGGTATCTGTTGTTTCCTTCTTTGTGTCCATGTGTACTTGAAGTTTTGCTCCCATTTATAAGTGAGAACAGGCAGTATTTGGTTTTCTGTTCCTGAGTTAATTTGCTAGGATAATGACCTCCAGCCGCATCCATGTGGCTGCAATGGACATAATCTCATTCTTTTTATGGCCGCATAGTATTTCATGGTGTATATGTACTACTTTTTCTTTATCTAGTTCACCACTGATAGTCATATAGGTTGATTCCATGTCTTTGATACTGTGAATACTGCTGCAATGAACATACATGTGCGTGTGTCTTTGTGGTAGAATAATTTATATTCCTTTGGGTATACAACCAGTAATGGTAGTTCTGTTTCAAGTCCCTTGAGAAATCTGTTTTCCATAGTCACTGAACTAATTTACATTCCCGCCAGCAGTAGGTAAGTATTCCCTTTTCTCTGCAACTTTGCCAGCATCTATTAATTTTTGACTTTTTCATAATAGTCATTGTCAATTTTTTACAAGTTGATCTATAGGCTCAACACAATTCAAATCAAAATCCAAACACGTTATTTTGTGAATACTGACAAACTGATTCTAAAGTCTATATGGAAAGGCAATAGACCTAGATTAGTCAACGTAATACTGAGAAAGAACAAAGATAAAAGACTCACACACCTTATTTCAAGAATAAGGCCACAATAACTAGGATACAGTGGCATAGTTGAAGAAATAGACACAAACATTAAGAGAACAGAATAGAGAGTCCAGAAACAGATAAACACAAGTGTAGTCAACTGATATTTGACAAAGAAGCAAAGACAATTCTATGGAGAAAGGATAGTCTTTTCAACAAATGGTGCTAAAAAATAGATGTACGTATGCAAAAATAAATAAATAAATAACCCTAGACACAAATCTTACACCTAACACAAAAGTATATTTTTAAAAGGTTTACACAGGTAAATTTTAAATGAAAATTATAAACTTCCAGAAGATAACATAGGAGAAAAGCTATGTGATCATGGGTTTGGTAGTGAATTTTTAGATATGACACCAAAAACACAATTTATAAAAGAAAAATTGATAAATTTAGCTTTCTTAAAATTAAATACTTGTGCTCTGCAAAGGACACTGTTAAGAAATTGAAAAGACAAGCAACAAACTAGGAGAGAATATTTTTGAAACATGTCGGATAAAGGACTTCTGTTCAAAATACAAAATAATATTTTAAAACTCAACAAAAATGAAACAACACTATACTTAAAAATGGTGAAAAGATCTGAATAGACACACATCCCACCACAGGAGATAAACAGATAATAAACAAACTTATGAAATTTTCTCACCAAAATTTGTCATCAGAAAATTACAAATTAATATAATAAGATACCGCTACACAGTTTTAGAATGCCTAAAATCCAAAAATCTGACAATATCAGTGGTTGATGAGGAGCTACGAGACCTCTCATTCCTTGCTGGTAAAAATGCATAATGATAAAGCCACTTTAGAAGGCAGTTTGGCAATTTCTTACAAAGTTAAAAAGAGTCTCATCATACAATCTAGCAACTGAAATATTTACCCAAATAATTTGAAAATTTACGTCCACAAAAACCAGCACACGAACATATATAGTAACTCTATTCATAATTGCCAAAACCCGGAAGCAACTAATATGTACTTCAACAGGCAA
This sequence comes from Mandrillus leucophaeus, assembly GCF_000951045.1. Lineage (NCBI taxonomy): Eukaryota > Metazoa > Chordata > Mammalia > Primates > Cercopithecidae > Mandrillus > Mandrillus leucophaeus. The sequence goes on along the minus strand of NW_012101887.1, from coordinate 4,846,663 downwards.
ATGGATAAACAATGGTACATAAAATAGAATATTGATCAGTAAAAAAAAATGAGTTTTTTTATTTTTATGTTCAGGGGTACATATGCAGGATGTTACACTGGTGAACATGTGTCGTGCAACCGGGTTGATTATACAGATTATTTCATCATCCAGGTAGCAAGCCTAGTACCTATTAGCTACATTTCCTGTTTCTCTCCCTCCTTGTAGTCTCCACCCTCTTATGGGCCCTAGTGTGTGTTGTTCCCCTCTATGTGTCTATGTGTTGTCATCATTTAGCTCCCACTTATAAGTGAGAACATGCAGTATTTGGTTTTCTGTTCCTGCATTAGTTTGCTGAGGATAATGGCCTCCAGCTCCATCCACATTCCTGCAAAGGACATAATCTCATTCTTTTTTTTTT
>NW_012101887.1:4809870-4846213 GCF_000951045.1 Mandrillus leucophaeus | reverse complement strand
TTTTTTTTTTTTTTTTTTTGTGGCTACATAGTATTCCATGGTGTATATGTACCACACTTTCTTTATTCACTTTATCATTGATAGGCAACAAATGAGCTTTTAAGTCACTAAAAGATATAGATGAATCTAAAACACATACTACTAGTGAAAGAAGGAAGTCCAAAAAAAAAAATGCCAGTTTGATATCAATTACATGGCATTCAGAAATAGCAAGACTATAAAGTCAGTAAAAAGATCAATGATTTTCAAAGGTTTGAGGAGAGGGAGTTGAATAGGCGAAGCACAGGAGATATTTTGGGGCGGTAAAATTATTCTGTGTGTCACTATAGGGGTGGATACATAACACTATCCACTTCTCAAAACCATAAAATGTACAACACAAACCTAACATATGGAGATTTGAACCTAACATATATTTTTTAAAATGTTAAGAATTCAGGGGACCCCAGAATGGAATGCAGAATGTACAAAATAATCTAACTGTACTACAAATGTGTGAAACTACCTCACTGAAGAATTTGGGGGAAAGGATCCTGATCTAAGTGACTGGAAATGAGTGGTATCTATAAGACTAAAGATAAACAGAAATAATACATAAGCACCACACTATAATTGGTAAGGTTTTTCCTAAGGGGATACATGTTTACATCACAATACCTGTATAGTGGAAATGAATAATTAAGTAAATGTATGGCAGATGAGGGGATCTAGGCTTCTCATTGTAGTAGTGAGAGGTTACAGAGAGGACAAGGTTAAAATGACCCAGATTGCAATGGATTAAATTTACAGACATCAGTATGAATTCATGTTTAACTAAATACAGATACAAAGGGTTACATATAGAAATGTTCATAGATAGTGTATATGTGATTAGTGTACACACATGTGTTTCCTTGCTTTGTCAAGAAAGGGGACCTGGAAGCAAGAACAGGTCAGTAGCAATGAGCATGCCTAGTGCCAAGGTCTTAGTTTCTACTGTCATCTTCCACTAAAAGGAACCAGGGCTCCTTGCAAACATAGCTGCTTCCATAACTGGGCAAGAAATAGATGCTTGTGGAGCATCTTGTAGTGCCAGAAAGTAAAAAAGTGTTCAAAAAGAAAATCCCACGATGATTCAGGAATCTCAAAGGGACACAAGAGCCAACTGAAAGAGCCTACAATTCCAAAGCTGGAGCAATTCAAGTATCGTAATAAAGCAGTATTGGATGATAACACAAAATGTAAAATAAGTATACTGATATAAATAAATGATTCAATAAACAAAGAGATTTGACAAATTTCCCATGCAGAATAATTCCAAATAATTCATGTAGATACTTTACTCTTATAGGGGTGAAGCGTAACTCCCCATTCCTTAAATGTGAGTTGTGCATAATAACTTTCTTCCAAAGAATGCAGTTTATAAAAAAAAAAAAAAAACAGTGAATGGAGGGTAGAGTAACTTTACAATGAAGAACTAAGACAAACACCACTTCAACCAGGTGACTAAGGTGAACTTCAACAGTGATAACTCCTATTGATAATATTAGAAAATAAACTTAGTCACATTAAAATGTTAATGAGTTTATTTGAACATTCAGTGATTCACGAATCAGGCAGCACCAGACCACAGGCAGTTCTGCCCTCCACTTGGAGGAGTGGGGAGCATGAGAGAGAAAAATTTTACAAGGTATAATCAAGACAAAGAAATTTGATTGGTTAAAGTGGGATGTCCCTAGTTAGAAGATAGTCGGTAGTTTCTGATTGGTAAAATTTAAGTTTGGTTTTACTGTTTACATTTGGCTTACATTTGCTTACCTAGGAATTCAAGGTGGTGGAGCTGTATCAGCCTAATGGCCTCCCAGTCAAAACTTTTATTTTAACAATTGTACCTACTCTTGATGTGATGTGATGTAATGAAAGTGGGACTTTACCTTTGTGATCTGCCTCCCAAAAACACATATCATCAGCTTAATCATGAAAAAATATCAGAATTCTCAGGTGAGGGACATGCTATGAAATACCTGACCAGTATTCCTCAAAACTGTTATGGTCATCAAAAGACAGGGAAGTCTGAGAGTGTCACAGCCACAAGGAGCCCAAGGAGACACGATAACTAAACATATTGTGATACCCTGAATTACAGCTGGAACAGAAAGAGGAAATCCGAATAAAATATAGACTTTAGTTAACAACATCATATAGATACTGGCTCATTAACTGTAAAAAATGTATCATGCTAATGGAATAATTTAATAATAGAGAAAACTGGGCAAGGGATATATGGGAACTCTGTGCTATCGTCACAATTTTTCAGCAAATATAAAACTATTATAAAATTTAAAAATTGTTGTTTCTAAAAAGGCACACTTAGCAGTAGGTAAAACTGCCCTAAGTGTTATCAAACACATTCTTTTAAAAGTGCTCTGCTAAACAATGGGAGCAAGCCCAGCCCAGCAAAGATTAGGTGAGGGTCTTGCCACAACATCCTATTGTCCCAATTGGCTTCAAGGACATGGCTCCTAAAAAAGGGGAGAAAAAAAGGTCAGAGCACAGAAGCCAACTCCCAAGAGCCAAAATTATCAGGTTTAAAACAATATCCAAGCAAGATCTTTAGCTGTGTTTCCTAACAGGTAGAAACATACTGATTTCTTATTAAAGTTTGTAGGGAACTGAACTACTAAACAAACAAAATGGCAAAGAACTGCTTGCAACTGTGCACTCTGTAAAGGAATCCACAGGCCTCCAGATCTGCAGCAGTAGGAAGTGGGATGAAAGACGCACAACCACCCAGGGGACAGAGTCTCCAAAACTCAGATGTGGCCATCATAAGCATCAAGCTCCTCACACAAAGCAGGACCTGCTAGAACAAGAAGCCCCCCTGCTCTTTTCCAAGCACTTTTAAAGGAATGTACGTGACAATGCATAGGGCATAGTTTTATCTACTGCTAAGCCTGTTTTCTTTTTTAAACAATTTTAAAATTTTATAATAGTTTTATATTTATAATATCTTTTATATTTACCATCTTGATTTTTTGTTATGAATCAGTAACTGCTGTGTGTTTCCCTTGTCTCCTTTTCAAATAGGACTTTTTAAATGTAGTGATTGTGCACTGACTTAAGCCAATGTGGTCATTCACAATTATTAGATTCTTTTTGTTAAGTTTCTTTGGCCCCCATTGGATATAAGTACATAAGAACTAAATGTTCATCTCTCACAACTGTTCAAGACTGAGATCAAATTCTGTCAAACATGTATTTTAGTACGTACTTTTTTTACAACCTTTTCTGTAAAGGCAATGAAGTTTTTGTTCTCATTCCTTTTAGATGTTCTGGTCAAACCATGCATGAAAGGATCATTGGAAATAAACAAATAAATATTCTAGCAGAAATAAATGAGTATTCTAGGATTCAGGTATACTGCTAGTTGGATTAAGTCAATGAGCTCCACTATGTATGTCTAACATAGGACTATACAGAATCCAGGGCTTACAATGCCATTCCGAAGGAAAGTGGAAACAAATTGAAAGGAATATACTACTGAGGCCACTAGATTCTTAGACCTTGTTCATGCAAGGCCAGAGGTGAGTGTATAACATTTCTAGAAAGTGCACATATCTTAAACATCACTTATTTCACGAATGAATAATCATTTCTAAAGTCGACTATCTTAATTAATACATCCTTTGTTAGTGGTGAGATAAAGATAATTGAAGCGCTTATCATAGCTGCAGGAGTGGGAGTGAGTTCTAGCAGATACAATGCCAAACAGAGTGCTTCAAATGTTAACCGATTACCATAAAATATATATTAAAACTGACATACGTATACATAGCACCATGCTTTAAATAGATTATTTTCAATCAAATTGTATATCTGATTTTTCTTTACCACTGTGTATTGGGCATGTAGGGAACAGATCAGTTTTGGTTTTAGGTAGCTCAGTCATGGGAAAAAAAAATTGAAGAAAAGTATTCCTCACCTAGAAATCCTAGGCTTAAAATTCAATGCGATAAGATGAGATTTAGGGACTGACTCCTTTGGAGAAAAGAGGGGTCCCTAGTCTCCCAGCGTTATTCATTTCTTTAATAGGAGAATAAAACTATAGTTAGGGATTCTGTCTTATATCTCAATATTCTGTAGCCAATAAGGTGAATACGACTTTTAGCCAAGGATATTACTTTTCTTAAATGACTTGAGCAGTTGCTTCAAAAGTCTTCTGGCATTCGTAAAGGAATAATAGAGCCTAAAGAACAATCCACACACAGTTTTGTTAAAAAAATTATTAAAATTGGGCTACTAGAAAGACACTTTAACACTAATGTCAATATAATAGCTACATAATGCCAAATACATAACTGCATATATTAACTCATAAAGGATATTTTATACGTGATTTTAAAAAAATCTGTGATTTGCTACCACACTTCATCTGGGTCTCTACTCAAATGACATCATCTCATTAGGCCTTCCTTGGCCGCCTTATCTAAAACATACCATCCCCAATATTCTCTTTGCCCCTCTTCTACGTTATTATTTTCTTAGCACTTATTACTATGTATTACACTGTATTTTTTTACTTATCAATCTTGTTTATTGTCATATAACTTCCTTGAGAGCAGGACTTTTTGTCTATTTGGTTCACTGTTATATTCACAGGGCCATATCAGTGCTTGACACATACTAGTAGCTTCTCAGATATTGAATGAATTAATTACTCTATTAAAATTTCACAATATTTTTCTCTTGTGGGTGAAATGATAGGACATCATTGTGATATTATTTATTTCAGTAGAATAAATAGAAAAAATACAAGAATCTTTTTAAATAAGAAAAGTCAATATCATGAAAATTTGCCTAATGGACAATTGGTGATAGGCAAGAAAATAAACAAGATCTGGGGACAGTATGTTCAGGTATAAATGCAATGGTGTTACTAATGGTAGATTTGTTATTTTTCTCATTTTTCTCTTAAAACAGATATCATTACTCAAACCAAATTAGCTCAGTGGTATACCTTTTATACTAAGAATTGATTTTTTGGTTTTTTTATTAAACAAAATCAAAATAAAATTTAATATATATCAGCTTTATACAATAATTTTTCTTCAATTACATAGGATTACATTATTAAAAAGGTGCTAATAATTATTCATTTTTCTACTCTCTTTAATACAAGATACAGACTCAGAGCTGAGAATGCTACAGAAAGGACATTTTTAATAAAATAAGAAAAGAAAATGATATGATTTGGCTGTGTCCCCACACAAATCTCATCTCAAATTGTAGTTCCCACAATCCCCACATGTTGTGGGAGGGACCCAGTGGGAAGTAACTGAATAATGGGGGCAGTTTCTCCCATGCTACTCTTGTGATAGTAAGTTCTTATATGATCTGATGGTTTTATAAGGGGCTTCCCCCTTCACTTGGCTCTCATTCTTCTCCTTCCTCTCACCATGTGAAGAAGGACATGTTTGCTTCTTCTTTTGCCATGATTACCCTCCCCAGCACTATGGAACTGTGAGCCAATTAAACCTCTTTTCTTTATAAATTATCCTATCTCGGGTATGTCCTTATAGTAGCATGAGAATAGACTAATACAGATGATAAACTATGGTTTGACCAAAGTCCTAAGGAAACAATATGTTCCAACTCAATAAATTAAAAAACATTTCTTCTCTCTGTTTCCCACTAATACTCTTATTACTATATACAGACTAAGAAAATATCAACATAAAACATAAACATAGACTCTATGACACAAACATCTTGATGATAAAAAGTGAGAGGCAATGTAATGTAACTAAGAGTGGAATTACTTTGAAATGATAATATGAGTTTGTCACTCATTAGCTTTGTAATCTTAGGAATGTCACTTTACATCTTTGAACTACAGTCTCAGTTTATTCCTCTGCAAATGGAGAAAAGAGTTTGGATACCATATTTAGCTCTGCAGCTTATTGTAAGAACTAATGATATGATGTCCAACAAGTGCTGGGCATGGTGTCTAAATACTTTATTTCATTAACAAACTGTACCTCTATTTAATCAGTCTGCATCTAAAACACAAATCCTCATACCAATGCCTATCCTTTGCTGTACTGAAGGCATAGGTTAATGAGAAAGTGCTAGAGTTCTAGTCAAAAGACTTTCATATTGGTAAATTTTATTATGTGACTGAGATACTTTATGAAAACCTTATTCAACATATCTAAAATAAATCAAGAACGTTCCATTAATAGCAAGTGGCTCATCCGCATGGAAAGAAAGAAGTTTATTTTAAAGATAAGAAAATAGAAATGAAAAAATATTTAGAATGCAATAAATTATAGATTGCATAGAAAACAGAAAACAAAATGTGAGTATCTGTAAAACATGTAGGGACCCTTAAAATGAAACAAAACACAAATCCTGGGATCAAGTATTAGTGTGCATTCATTTTCTTGGAGGTAGACCAATACAGAGCTATCCTTGGAAAAGTTATCTGACCCCTTTGTAGGCAACCTAGAGTCTATATCAAATTTCTCATTCATATGTATTCATTCTTCTTTTTGAAATGTATCTGATATGTCTGATATCATATTTCATACTGGAAGATTTAATCCCTGATATTGTTTGGATTTGTGTCCTCACCCTCATTTGATGTCATCCCCAGTGTTGGAGGAAAGGCCTGGTTGGGGGTGATTGGATCATGGAGGCAGACTTCCCCTTGCTGTTCTCATGATAGGGAGTGAGTTCTCATGACATCTGGTTCTTTAAAAGTGTGTGGCACTTCCCTCTTTGCTCTCTTCCTCCTGCTCCAGCCATATATGTGTTTGCTTGTCCTTCCATTGTGATTGAAAGTTTCCTGAGGCCTTCCCAGCCATGTTTCCTGTACAGCCTGCAGAACCATGAGCCAATTAAACCTCTTTTCTTTATAAATTACCCAATTTCAGGAATTTCTTTATAGCAGTGCAAGAATGGACTAATACAATCCCCAACTAAGTAATCCATTTTTGTAGATAGAGTCCTAGGGGGCAATTATAACAACATTTTGGTCATGTAAGACTGAACTCATTAAAGGGATGCTATTGTTTTATGTTGTTTTGCTTCTTCTGTTTTTAATGCTTTAACATGCAGAGCCCTGTCTACACTACCTTGCAACTGTTAAATCTTTATAATAGAGATGCTTCTGTTTTTTTAAAAAATTCAGCCTTTACCTGTACAGCAACATTGACTGATGAGATACCTACTTTTTTCTTGTTCCAAGTTCTTTATATTCTTTCTTGCAGATGGAAAGTGTTCCTTGTGCCAGTTACCACTTGCAAAAAAGAAAAAGGATTCTTAGATCAAAAGCTATTGATCACAATTCCAAAGTCAATGTCACATTTCTCATTCCCTGCACCAAAGAACACTGGTTAATTTACAAGCAAGCAAACCAGACTCCAAGGCCAAGGTATGATCACAATCAAAAATTGTGTTTAGCATCAACAATAATTCACAAAAGATTTCTTAGTACTGATGATCAATCAGCTCATTTTGCACAAACATTGTTAATGCCTTAAGTGACACAATTTAACTGACAATTGTAGTTTATGATAATAAATTCCATTATAGCCAAGTACATTTTTAACTTGTGGGGTTTTTTGTTAGTACTAAGCCATTATTTCTTCAGCGAGTGTCTTTTGAAAAGGGATTTTAATATGGCTGAGACTTAAGGCTCAAGGACTCTATAAAAGTAGTTAAGAATCATGAGAGGTATTTTAGAAAGGAAGGAAAGTCTCAATCCTACCTCTGCACATTTAAAACAGGTCTAAAGTTCAGAGCTCCCTTTTCCCAATTAGATTGAAGTTTCAGTGCCCCTTCAAAGATGCTGAGAGGTATATACAAGAATCCAGTTTCTGAGAGTGAGATTAAAAGTAACGTCAGACTTATTTGTCTTTCAACTTTTCTGCTCTCATTGAGTCACAGCCCAGTGGAAGACACAGAAAGCAGTTATAATAAAGTGCTATATGAGCTAAGATGTGGACTATATATTTGGTATAGGGCCCCCTTTAGTGGATAAATCTCAAAGGAGATGAGAATGCCATCTGAGGGTGAAGTTAAATTTTCTTTCAACATATGGGCTTTCCAAACACATCTCAAAGGCTGTCTCTCACACAAAGTCCCAAGGCTTTTTTTTCTACCTAAAGTTCCTTATAGCACGTTGATAAGCATCAGATAGTTCTTTACATTGAATATATTGTGGGAACTTCTTTGCCAGGAACCACTTCATTTCCCTTTTCTCTTATGCTCATAATAATAATATATCCCAGAAGTGACTCCTAGAATAGATACCATAAATTAGGAAGGACATTACTTCACATTAATTCTAAATAGATAATGTTATTGTCCAATTTAATAAAATTTGGTAACCTGATTTGAGAATCATGACCATTCTAAAAATCATAAAAGGAACCTTTTTACCAAACCAGAAAATAAGTGGAATCAAATGACATTAAATACGGTAGCTTGAACACTGCAGGGATCTCAGTTCTTTGGTATAATCAATCACCAGGTTATTTTTCCAGGGAAGAGTTTAAGATGATATGTTCTCAAGGCTCTTTATTTCACTCTTTTCTGGGTATCAGAAGTCAATCCTCACATTATGAAATAAAACTTGTTTCCTTAACTAGAGCCACAGTTGATTGTTGCATAACAGACTAATATGCTGCTAAAAAATTCCTTTGGGATGATGTATTAGAGCCGCTGTTTTGATTCCTGCATGAAATCTAACCTATAACCTATTTGTTGAACTCACCTGGGATAATGGCAAAGTGACTCATCTGCCTTTACTTATACGCAACCAGACCATTTTTATAACTAACAGGCATTATTTCTTTATATAACAACCTTTATAAACAAGGTTGAATGTAAGAAAAGAAGGATCTAGAGAAAAATGAGAAAGGAATCAAGATTTTTTAAATATTTAACCACTCTTTTATTTTTACTAATTTTAGAATTAGAATAATATGTGAAAGGAAATCATTATGGTCAATGTTAATTCTTATCCAGAGCTAAACTGTTGATTAAAGCTGCCATTATGTGTGTGTGTGTTTTCACATAAAAGATGTGTAATGTGAAAAATGGAAAGTATTTCATAGTGTTGCTGGACAGATGGATGTGCTAATAATTCGGGTCAGCACACATGCCCTCATTCAGCAGCCCTGGGTGCACTGTGATGTTTAGGAATGCTGTTTTGAAAGGTGGGGCAAGAGGTCTGCCTTTGCATACATAAAAATACAGTACTAAGCAACTAAATGATAATTATCCCTTTCCATTCCCATTCCTTATAAAAGAATAAGCTATTCGATGTAGAAAAATTACCTACATGCATGGAATGTGCAGGGAGAAATGAGTGAGGACCATAAATATTACTAAGTACTTATACTAACCTAGTGTCATAAAATTATAGACATGTATAGTAAAAGCTTAGCATCTGAAATCAGTGCTGCCCACATAAAAGACACCTAACATGGTTTTTATATCTATACATTTGTATAACTTCTTACCTGCATATTATGTATAAAGCTTAACTTCATATATACCTGCTCAAGAGAGTCTAAGTGATTTGGGAGTGGGATGAGATGAAAAGTAAAAGCTGGTAACACTCTATACTAGATCTCATGCCCATACCTTGCTAGTATTCCTGCTGGTCTTTCTGACCAATTTTTAATGTCCTTATGGCCTCTTGTTTCCTATTCTTTTTATTTACCTATCCTAGTTCTATATCTCAGGCAGAAAGTGACATGTTTGTTTTCTAAAAAACAAAAATATTTAAGAGGCTCTCAATAAATACATGTGTAGCATAATTGAAAAATTGCATCAATAAATTAAAATACATCCTTACGAAATTCTTGTATTTTTAAAAGAATAAATTTGGGAAAAATAAAAGAGAAAGTCATTTTCAAACTGTTGAGATGTTCTAAAAAAATTTTCTAAAGGTCAACATTGCCAACTCAGTGCATGCTGTCATTATTTTCTTTTATCTTGCTCTGTGGTAGTTGAGGGTACACATTTTTCTTTCCTTCTTTTAAAGACATTTAAAAAGCAGTGTTCCAGTTTCACAGCCAGCATCTTCACACCATTCAAAAGACATACAGTCAATCATAACCCCAAACAGGAAGGAGAGGGTTAGTTTTCACTTAAGTAAAGTTTAGTGAAAAGCCAACAGATCAGTGTGATTATGGCTAGATCAATGATGCATAGTTCTGAAAGGTTTTACACAAGCAGCAGTCTTAGGATGTAGCTCTAAGGAGCAGGTAGGTCAGGAAAAACATAAACGCAATGCCCCGAGTATGTACCTCCCATTGGGTCCATAAAGAATCTGACCAGATTGTCTGAAGGGAAGCCATTCTTGCCACAGGGGCAGAGTTGAAGTGTTTCCATTTCCGCTGACTGCATTTTAGCCTTGAGTATGTCAGCCAAGGTTTTCTGCTGGTCAAAGTCACAAAAAGTCTGGTCGATATCTTTTATGAGGAATGACAAATGTAAAAAGATAAACTCTACTATGTCAGATAAACTGTATAGGTTTTTACTAGATCCCAAGCAAAGATTTAACAATGTGTAGTCAATTTCAAAGTCTTTTGCTAATTCAAGGAAACAAAAGTCTTTCCCCAAAAAGGTTCCTACTAGGCTGGAGTCTGTTATGTTCAGGCTATGGAAAACTTGAAAGCTGTCCTTTTTAGATACAAACTGTTTAAAAAGAAGTTTCTGGTGACTTGTCAGATAAGTGGGAACCATGTCAAAGCACGGCTCAGAAAAGTTCAATTTTAAATAATCTACTTATGGCAGAATACTTGTGGAGCTTTTCCTATTGACTTTCCAAAAACCCTTTCCAAAACAATTTTTGGAAAGGGAGCTTTGTTTTTAATATAGCAACAATACCAGTTTCATGAGTAAACTGCAGTGGATCTCTTCTGTAATCAGTAGAAAAATTCACTGTTCACTTTACCTTGGTGTATTCCAAACTATCTCTGGATAGGGGTATTTATTCTAGCAGAAATTTGAATGAGAATCTACTTACTTTGTGTGAACATTAAAAAAATTACAAACTCCCCACCCATGTTAGCAATAAACAACTATTTTTGCATATGTCTTAATTGAGGTTCTTATTTGCTTTTTTTCCTTAAAGACCTACAGTACTGGGCCAAGTGTTTGGGCTTTTTTAAATCTTTTTCTTCTTTCTTTCCCTCTTGTTCTTCTTCTCCTTTCCTTCCTTCTTTCAATACTGAATTTGGAGTTTCAATATTTCTGTTTTCAATAAATTATTTATAATTTCATTGTATTTTGATCACCAACCTCACTTTAAAATAATTTCCATTTGGAAGCTACATAAAGACATCAAAAAGATTATGAAAGGGTCTGCAGTACATGCTGCATGAATTCAAATCACAGCTGTGTCACTAACTTACTATGTGACCTTGACACAGTCACTTCTCTCTACTCAGTTTGGTTACATCTAAAATACCACAAAAATAACTTGTTTGCTAGTATGAACTGCAGAATAAGTAATACATTTATTTGGTACCCAAAGAAACAAATTCTCATTTTTTTAATTAAACATAACCTTAGAATATCAATATTTGTAAGCTGATTATCTTTCTTTTATTTGGCATGCACAAAATTCGTTGGTACTGTATTATGTGAGTAAAGTAAATTGTACATTGGTAACCCCAAGTGCCAAAGTAAACTTCAAGGTTCTTGTGCATATGTAGCATGCCTGTGCTCAAGATAACCATAAAACAAAAAATGACTTCTATACAGGTGTCCTTAGTAATAAAGAAAAAGAAATATATGATACAAAACCAAAGTAGTCTTTTAAAAGAATGTTTTTCTTATTTTTCCAAGCTTCAGCAGCTTTCACAGTAAGATTTCAGGGGCTACACACCCTGTAGAATGCATCAAATCAAAAGGATTGACCATTAAGTTTAGCAGCATGATTCATTTTATCAACTTCCCTCAGCCTTCTAATATTCCTTTTCAAAAATTGTGCAAACTGTGTGAGTCTGTGTGGATGTTACTGTATTAAATTACACCATTATATCCTTAGAGGGAAGATTTTCTGTTATTCAAGCAAGGAATCATCTTTCCTCAACCGTGATAGAGTCACAACTAGCTGACCTGGAATTCTAAGATTAAACATAAGCCAGTCAACACCTTTAGTGATGAAAACAATTACGAAGAGTTTTACTGAGGTAATATCCTGGGCCCAAAATAATATGAAATTTTGGAGAGAAAAGGAAGACCTTGCAGCTATTTATGTAGTTTCTTGTAATAAAATAATTGCAGTAATATAAAGTTAAGCACATAGAAGTCACTGAAATTTAAAATAAACATGATTTTCTAATTTGTGGCTAAAATTTTAAAATTTAGCTCTTGTTCCATGAATTAAATTTTAATTATCCTCCTGGATAACGTAGTTCTATAAAGAGGCTGTCAAACTATTATCAATAGTTTAGGCACATGCAGCGGATCAGAAGATAATCAGCTTAGGACTTCCTGTAAAATATTTTATTTTTTATTGTTGTCTTTATGCTCATATGCACTGCTACATTCTCTTCCAAAGCTTCCCCCTTTTATAAAATTGAGAAATTTCTTTAGCTGTAATGTTTTTCTTTCCCAAGTAACATAACTCATAAATCCTAAGATTGTCTTTTACTATGATTTCTTCCAATAATGTCAAGTAAAAATTCAACATTGGCAAAAAGAGTGGTTAAATCAAAGAATTTTAGAAAAATCAGATATTTTACTACCGCAGACAAATCAATGGCCAAAATAATGATTCATAAACAATAAATAAAATAAAACAAATTGCTTTTTCAAAAAGATATTGAAGTCAGGAAACAATTCATTATTAGAACTGAAATATTAGTCACAACACTGTGACCTTTCACCTTAAGTGATAAAATATACAGGTCAGAATTGACAATATATACTCATGGCTGATCATGGGTGCTAGTTATTGATCAAAGGAGGAAACAAAAGTACTTTCTAGGAAAAACATTGCTCTGAATTACAAACATCCATTCTCTTGAGACTCAGCAGCTCTCTGGGTTTCTCCCTCTGGAACTAGAAGCAAGAAGTGAGTTCAGCCAGTATTTAATATCAAGTGAATGTGGTGTTTAATCAATAGTCTTCTGCTTTGTTCCTCAATGCGGAAAGCAGTGTCTATTCATTCAGCAAAGGTTAATGCCAAGGGTCAAGTGATTTCACACTCTCAGTAGGATCCACAACATTTCAGTAGTTCAGATGCCTTAGACAATGATGACTCAGTTGGACTGATTTATTGCCACTCTAAGGCCCTGCTTAATACTAAAGTGCTCTCTTATGATAATACCTCAGAAAGTAGCACTGATAAAAGAGGAGGCAATAATTACCTACATTTTGAGGTAATGTCTTCATTTCTAACATCCTATAAAGATGTAAGGTCCATTTAAAATGATCTGCTTCTTGTATTAGCAAGCCATTTAAACGAGATCTTATCAGCAACTTCTCCTTTATGAAATACACTATGGAAGAAATTTGGTAGCCCGATGAAACAGATGTAAATTTTAAGTAATATATGATTTAACATATGTTTTAGATAATGCTTTTTAAACATTTCCTTATTGCAATATTTTTAATATCAGATAAGAAAAAGAAAATAATATTTGCTGATGGAAGGGAAAATATGACTTACTATCATCATCTCTAACAAACAAGAAAGACACAGTTTACAATTTCATTTCTCTCTCTTTGACCAATTCTAGCACAAGACAGGCAGGCTAAAAACACATGCCTATATATTCTTTCTAAATGTGGTTCACTTAAAGCAGCATTAGTTGAGGTCATTGTTTTAAACCAGAACATATTTGACTATGTCAGGGGTCCAATCTTTAACACGTTTGCATCCATGATTATTATTCAGCAATGTCTCATTCCAGATGTGTTTTATATAATGAAAGAAGTTCAAATGTCGCCAGGAAAACAGTGTGAGAAGAATTAATTGGAAAGCTTATCATAGGAAAGTCATTTAGAATCCAGCTTTCACTAAAATATCTGTGGATGATGAATATACCAATCAATTAGTAAAATAAAATAAATTCTGTAAATTTATCTAAAGACATCCTATCATTACAACTAGAAGGATATTTAAAACAGTTTATTACATTCCATTCTAGATAATATGTAAAACACTCTAATATAAATCTTCTGCCTTTCACTCCCTTCTTTCACAGTAGGTACAGTGTTCAGAGATCTTAATTCAAACTATTTAAAACTGACTAGAATTTTTACTTCACACTATTTTAAACAAACTATTTTAAACAATCATCTTAAGGTATATGTAAAATGTTATAGGGGAGTTAACAAGAAACTTTTTTATATTTATAAAACTCAAAAACTTATTTTTAATTTTCAGTAAGAGTTTGTCTTAATAGAATGGGTAACAATCAGTAATTCTGATGTGAACATCAATTTCATTGCTCAGTGATCACCTATATGATGTCCAAAGGCTTAAATTTTACCTTTTAACTATACTTATCTTCAAAAGATAATGACTTTTCTGCAATGCTTTCCCAATGAGAATGATTTTAAAGGCTACATATTTTATGACCTATAATTTAAAAGAAGGAAAGATAATAACAAAGCTTTTAAAAAAAAAAGAGCAATTAAACAAACCAAATATATTGGCTTATTCTTAACAAAAATGGTATTCGTGACCTAACTAAAGACAAAATTCTATGAGTTGAGAAGACTGAAAGTTTCAAGAATCTTCTGAAAGTGTTTTTCACAATAACTTTCTCATACAGTCTTTCAGTCTATAGATATTTACTGGGAAGTGCAGTTTAATAAATTCAGATGTAGATAAAACAAGTAGCCTAAAATGAAAGTATATGCATGTCTAATTTTGCACTTCAAAAACTATTAATTACAACTAATGTGATTTTGAATAACCAATAAAATATTTGCATACCTCGAGTTTTGCAACTGTGTTTAACATGCATATAATGGCCAGAACAAATGTGTTACACTGTTACTTTGTCTATAATTATAAGGCATAAAATATAGGCAAATATTCAAACTTCACTATGACTGAGAAATAATATATTTGAGTTTATTTCTTACTTCAACTGTAATTATTTCTGCAAATCATGCCAAAGTACAAAAAGACAATGTGTGTGGTCATTTTTGACTCTTCTCCTATGTGTTCATATGTATAGAGAAATAAAAAGAAGATATATATAAATGTCTGTTAATGTAGCTCCTATCTTAGAAATTTAAACACTATTCAGAACTTAAAAAAAAATTAATGTCTTCTTTCAGCCTTGCATGCTCATCAGCTGTAATTCAAAATCCTTTAATGCTGATTTCAGTGCCTTATATGGGAATTATCTTGAGTACTGTACTTCTTTCAATAGAAATATCACGTAGGTCAGGACGGCAAGCTTAATGGACTGATTTTTTTCATAATTGTTGTGGAACATGTCTAACTCCCTTCAATATATCCATTTCAAAATATCTAAATAGAAAAAAAGGGAAAAGAACCATCTTTTTCTTCATATTCTTCATGAAATCTTTATTCAAGGACCCAAACTATCATTGTAATCACGTTGCCAGATATTCTGATGAAATGAATTTTCTGTGACAAGGGTGACTAAAGAGTCACAGGATAAAAAAGTTTAAAACTTTTTATTCAAAACAAAGACAACACAGGTTCACTTTAAAATTTTTTAAAAATCAGACAAGCAAAAAGGAAAGCTAAAAGACCTTTCATCTTACTATTTATTCATGCATCTGGTCTTTTATATGTGTGTATAGTCAGAGACAGACATATAAATACTACATATATGTGTACGTAGATATATACTAGTATCTAATGTGTTCCTAGTGAGGTCAGAGTGGTACATATTATTTTATAACTTAGTTTTTACCTAACAATATGCTAGGAATATCTTTGCATATTCTTATTTATTATTCTGTATTACATTAATGATTATATCAAATTTCATTTTATTTATCCACCATGGTAATTTAGCCAGTTTTCCTCCTAAGTCTTACAACCATTTTTTCTTTTATTACTTTTATAAATTAGCCTTTGGTAAACATATTTCAACAAAATTTATATAGTATATCAAAGAATTCAAAAGTGAAATTTGACAGAATTCACTGTGAAGTAAATTTTATTTATATCCCAACATATTGTTGGTTCAGTAGTTGTACTTGCTTTGTTTTTAATCAATACTTATCCAAATTATCTAGATATGTCTTAAAAGACTACTGAATTGACCTAACTAAAAGGAAAAATAAACTTTATCATGTTAATCTTTAACCTGGTATAACAAATTAGATATTCCATTTACACAGTGGAGTAAATAAAAACGTTTGGGGGGTTTAGGAAGAAGCCTAGGCTTTTTCAAAAAATAATTTCAACTTTTATTTTAGATTCAGGGGGTACATGAGCAGCTTTCTTACATGGGTCAAATTAATGCAGGAACAGAAAACCAAATACCATATATCCTCACATATGAGCAGGAGCTAACCATTGGGTACACATGGATAAAGATGGCAGAGGCTTTTTACAGGCAGGATTTTTTTGGTTCATTAAAAATAAAATATTGTCACAGCATAGTTTGTCAGGGGCTCTCAGGCCTTTATCCCATAGGCTACGTTTTTTATATATAATCTAAGAATCACAACACCGTAGAGTATCCCACCAAAATTGCTTTTATTGCAGCTAAAATGTTTTGACATATACATTTTAAATGATCTTCTTTATCTTACTTTACAGGTATTGCATTCAAAGTAAAACATACATCATTTTGATGACTATTAGTTTGAAAGAAACCCCAAGACACTAAAGTAAAAAATACTAAAATTAATCAGAAAACTTGGAGGATATATAGACACCAGAAAATATATGTTTAAAAAGATTTTCTGCTTTACTTAAATTTAGAAATGTGGAAAATGATTTATATAATGCAATATAACCATAAAATTGTCAGAAAAAAGTTCACAAGATGCAAAGACTTATTTGAAGAACATTATAGTAGTATATATTATATATTTATGTATTTATTGTTAATTGACAAGCAATTATATATATATATGGGGTATAAGTTTTATATATGCATACATGTGAAATAATTAAATCATGGTAATTAATATATCTATCACCTCCCCTACACTTTAGGTTTTTGTGGTAAAAAACATTTAAAATCTATTCTTTTAGCCATTTTGAAATATGCAATACAGTATTATCAAATATGATCACCACTGTGATCACCCTAAACTTACTCTTCCTAACTAAAATCTTGTACCCTCGGCCAACATCTCCCATTTCCCCATTGAAAACATATAATTGATAATGATTGTATAAATTAGGATAAGCAAGTATGATAGTTGAGTGTCAACTTGATTGGATTGAAGGATGCAAAGTATTGTTCCTGAGTGTGTCTGTAAGAGTGTTGCCAAAGGATATTAACATTTGGGTCAGTGGACTGTGAGAGGCAGACCCACCCTCAGTCTGGGTGGGTACCATCTAATCAGCTGCCAGTGCAGCTAGAATAAAGCAGGCAGGAGAAGTCCAAAAAGCAGACTTGCTGAATCTTCCAGCTTTCATCTTCCTCCCATGCTGGATGCTTCCTTGGACTCCAAGTTCTTCAGCTTTTGGACTCTTGGACTTACACCAGTGGTTTGCCAGGGGATCTCAGGCCTTCAACCACAGACTGAAGGCTGCACTGTTGGCTTCCCTACTTTTGAGGTGTTGGAACTCAGACTGGCTTCCTTGCTCCTCAGCTTGCAGACAGCCTATTGTGGGACTTCATCTTGTGATTGTGTGAGTTGATACTCTTTAATCAACTCCCCTTTATATATACATCTATCCTAGAAGTTTCATCCCTCTAGAGAACCTTGACTAATAAAGCAAGATTATATGTGGGTATACAGAAATAAACAATACCCACATATTAATAGAACAAAAGTTTATTTCTAGCTCATACTACCTGGTCAACAGTGGATAAGATAAGAATTTCTATCATTGTAGAGACCTAAGAAGCAGGTTGATGAAAATTATCTGAACACAGGTTTCCAGGATCGGCACGGCAGAGAGAACAGAATGACAAATCACACTCTTCTTTTTACAATGCCCTTCCAAAGCTGTACTCTACATGCCTAATTTTAAGGGGGCATGAAATAACTGGAAATATTGAGTACCTTGCACTAATTCTACCACAAAAAAATAAACAAGCTTAATAGATGACAAAATACATTTTATTGGATAAATAATGCCAATAAAAAAAACAATGCATAACAAAAATGGGAAAATACGTCAAAATCTCTCAATATATTTGTATCATTGAGTTATTGGCATATAATAGGCCCTTAAACAGTTAAGAATTAATGAATGAGTAAAAGAATGAGTTTGTTAGCAGGTAAATAATAACAAATCTTTCTCACTGAGAAAAACACAACGGCATCATGCAAGTAATTCTACTATTGTATGAAAAATTGGCAGGGCAGGAAAATTAATGGAAGATACAAAATTATATATTTACTCACACAATAAATTACTTGTTGGCATTGTATGGATTAAGCATAGTGGAAAAAAAAGTACTTGCCTAACTCTGTCCTTTGAAGATTATCATGCATTCAATTAAACAGGTTTTCCCTTAGTACCACCTAAATGTGTTATATCCTTGATTCTGCAGGGAATTTTTTTTAAGTATAATGCATAGTTAGATATGGCTGGCACTAAGGACCTTTCAGTCAGGATAGTAGAAAAGCTTGAAAACATCTGATTGTAATATGGAGCCGAATGAGGTAAGTGCAATTACACAGATCTGAATTGTCCCCAAAACACAAACATTTTGTGCCACAGGCATTCTATTTCAGCAATTGTGCACAGTAAAATTTTTATGTTGTGTTAGTCAAAATGAACCGCTGTAACAAAATATCTTAGACTAGGTTATTTATAAAACAACAGAAATTTATTGCTTGTAATTCTGGAGGCTAGGAAGTCCAAGATCAAGATGCCAGGAGATTCAGTGAGGGGTAAAGGCTTATTCTCTACTTCAAAGATGATACTTTCTTAATGTGTTTCTATGTGGCAGAAAGGGGCAAAGGCAACTTCCTTCAACCTCTTTTCAAAGTTTCCAAAGCTCCCACCTCTTAATACTATCATATTAAGATTCCAACATGCAAATTTGGAGACAACACCAACATTCAGACCATAGCGCATATTTTAGTGAAAACACTGCAGGCCAGGTGTGGTGGCTCATGCCTGTAATCCTAGTAATTTGGCCAACGTGGGATAATTGCTTGAGCCCAGAAGTTCAAGACCAGCCTGGGTAACATAGGGAGATCCTGTCTCTACAGAAAATTTGAAAATTAGCCAGATAAGATGGCACATGCACATGGTGCCAGCTACTTGCAGGACTGAGGTGGAAGGATTGTTTGAGCCTGGGAGGTCAAGGCTGCAGTGACCTGTAATCATGCCACTGCACTCCAATCTGGGCAACAGAGTGAGATCCTGTCTCAAAAGAAAGTAATGAAAAGAAAATAGTGCAGCTGGAATATTTTTTCTGATTATAGAAGGAAAAGTAATCCCAAGTGGTATCCTTTAACAAAAATGCAGCCTTACCATTCCCTATGTAAACCTGAGGAAAATTTTAATTGTTTATAAGAAAAAAATCAGATATTATCATAGCTTTATGATTATGTTAGCTGGTCTTTCTATGAGCCTTCAAAGTATATATATTATATATATACACAAAAGATATATATAATATATATGTGTGTGTACACACATAATTAACTTCTTGGACACTTGACAATTTATATAGGGACTAATTTTACTAATTTGAATGTGACTGACACAGGAAAATACAATAATTTCTCCATGTGGCAAATGGACCTTATCAATTGTTCAAACAGTTATCCTATTTTCGAAGCAATTTCACATTCAGGTTTCTAGTTTTCCTATCTGCATTAACTAAAAAAGAGAAACCATTTAATGTTCTCATTTGCGCATGTAACTGTAATGACTTATTCTAAAGAACACATTTGTTAACCACCTCGTAACGATAAACAACCAGTTCACAAAACAGTGTGAATCATCATTAAGCATTTTAAGAAAAAAAACATTAGGGTAAGGGCTGCTTCCAACACCCAGCTCTTTGAATGTTCCTTAGACCACTTTAGGACTATGTGCCCTTCCAAATATCCTGGCAGGGCAGCTGAAATCTCATTCAGTATATTTCACAAGGCTCCTTCCAACTCTAACATTCCATGGTACTATACTGAATACTGCAAAGATAAAGCTATTCTCTGCCTTAGGCAATTGCAAGCAAGGATTATATAAAAAAAGAATGCTGAAAATATAATATAATATTTAATATTAGGAGTAGGAGACTAGCTGAACTTTAAGTTATATAGAGATATATATGAAGACTTATTTCTGAGGCCATGCTAAAAACTATCAGCTTAAATCCATATACAGGTTTGAACTGGGTTCAAAATTCAGTAATGAAGCTCTTATTGATTCTGTGGAACATGACCTAAAATCTCAGCAAATACTGAACAAACTATGAGGAGCTCTTAAACTCTGAACGTATGTACCTAGACATCTCAATTTAACAACCAGACATACATTAAACAGCATTAATAGCCGGGCACTTAATGGATCAATTCCCACTGTTTGTGTAATGTGGAAATAAAAAAGGCTTATTAAATGACAAGCTTTCCCTGGTTTGTGCTAATTAATTATACACTGCATCTGACTGCTAATTTCGTGGGCAAATGCAGCCCCAAACCATGGTTTCAGCTTGAACTTTGCCTCACCATCACCCAGTTCAGCACAGAGTGCCGCTGCAGCCCGCCTCTGAACGACACCAGTATTAAATTAGAGCACAAGGCCATCAATTTAATAAGCTCTGTAGCAGGTAATTTGAATAAGGACATATTAGTATTCTACCAGTGCACAACTAAAAGCAGCTGACCTTTCAGACCAAAGAAGATCCTTGAACACATCCAGCTGAATCTGAGAACACAGTAATAATCTGACAGTGTTAAGAGTGCCAAGAGAGACGTTTACAATCCTGGAGCCATTACTATACATCAGGCTCTCTATAGTATTATACGAACAGTTTATATACCTCTGCCTCTTATTTCACTCTTGCTCCCTGCCATGAAAGAAAATAGGAATAAAGCTTTTTGAAAATTATGTTTTTGATGACAGGTTTTGAAACTCTTTTTGTTACTCTGATTTATGGTACAAAGAACACAAAACTAATCAATGCACATGTAAATTAGATGATAAAATCCACATAAGAAATCACCGACTTCCTAAAATGGTAAGGCAAATTTAACATTAAAAAAAAACCTAGCATGTATCAGAGCAAAAACCCCTGTGAAACGATTAAGAAACACAGCACATTATTGTGGGTAAGAGCTTGGACGCAGGACTGAGAACAAAACTGGGTTTGAATTCAGGCTCTGCCATGTGCTCACCGTGGAATCTGCAGGAACCAAATTCATTGAGTTCAGTTCAATAGACATTTATCAGTTCTATCATGTACAGTGCAGTAAGCCCTAAGGTGATAAAGATGAAAAAGATTTGATCCCCATTTTCAAGGCGATCAAAATCTCGCAATGGTGACAGAAACACACACTATTAATCACAATACAGAGTGAAAAGTGCTTTCAAGCACAGAGAATAGTGATCAATTCTGCCTGGTGGTTTCCAGGAAAGGTTCTCAGACATGGCAATAGCTGTACGGGGTGTTGTGAACAGTTCACCAGCAGAGAAGATGGAATGCTATCTGATCGGAAGCATTAATCAAATGGAAAACCTATTGCATTTAAAGAGGAAGATACACTGGGTAAGTTAATAAATACATCAGATGTATCTGGTTGAAGGGTCTGCGAAGTTATAATTATGTGATTCTGCATGCCTAAAAATGTTTTCTATTTTAATAAAAGTAGAATTTATTAGTGGATATAAGAACAAGATGTCTTGATCAGTAAAATTAGGAGTCTAAATTAGGAGGAACAGGTTAGAGTGTTTTCATGGTCTTAGAAGAATGAGGTGGGCTAAAAGCCCACCTGGGTTTTACCAAATGGAAGGAAATGTGCAACTAAGTCTAGACTGTGCAATCCCCATGCTTGCACAATCCCCAGGCTCTCCCTTGAACCCACTTATGTTTTTAATTTGTAAATTTTGACATATTACTTACCATTACTTATAAAATATTTACTCCACATTCCATAGCCAGCACAGATACTTACACAGTATGCACTGGTGCTGCCTTACTGGCTGTTTACAGCTACAACCTTTCCAATTAGTTGTTGCCCATGCCTCACAAGTTACTGAATATTTTGAGTATCCCCTACACTAGCCATAGTCCCAACAGAAAACAGAGGACATACTCAGATGAAGGAGTGGGGAGAGGAACTATTTAGAAAACGCAGGTAGGAGTAAAAGAAACAAGTAACATATAGTGTAGTGCTTGGGGCTAGTAACTGTGTGTCTGCAACCACGCTTCACATTGAAGAGGCAAAAAGAGAAGCCATAGGAGAGGAACAGAGCCAATGCTTTGGCAATCTGCCAGGACAAAGCCTGGTGAGTGAATACCCTGATCTCACTGCATTGTTCATCCTTTGCCTGTGTCTTGATCTCACTGCACTGTTCATCCTTTGCCTGTGTCTCTCATTGGTCATGCCCAATCAGAAGCTAAAGAGGAGGAACCCATTGATGTAGAACTAGAGGTTATTGGTGCCTACAGTGCTCAGAGCATGGAGACAAGAAATGGAGAGTAGCTCTGAAAGGATAAAGGAAAAATATCCAGCACATTACTTCTGCTTATACTGACTGAGTTATGCCAGCATGTTGCAATTCACAATGGTGAACTTCTTCCCAAGTCCAAATCAGTTTCTTAGGTGTCTAGGGTCCCATACAGTTAATGTTCTAGAAATCCCGTTTCTAATCTGACTTCTCCTGGAAATAGTCCGTTCTCAACAGCTTTCTGAAAATCTGAGGTACCTATTAAAACATTCTATCCCTCTAGGCTACTCTGTCTGTAAATGATAGCTAAAACTAAGTGTTTTTTTAAATCGGTATCTGTTGATAAATTTATCTGTGCTCTTTTCAGTTAACTTTTAAAAGCTGCCTTCTTTGTGATGCAAAGCTGAACCAAAAGAAGTATCAGTAATGAGAGGCTTTTTCAAGCCTACAAAATCATGTAGCAGCTTTCTACTGCAACCAATAAAAGTAAAATGAGCAGCAATGGAAGTTTGGACTAGGGAAGTGGACTGGGGAGATGATTTGGAGGAAATTAACAGATTCACAGATAGCGCATCTGACAGTTGAGTTTAGAGGATGTGATAGGGTGATGAGTAACTGGTTTGAGTGACTGACTTGTTGCATGAAAACTCAGTTAACCAAAATCAAGATTAAGGGGAGATGTGTAGCCTTCGTACATTTTATGAAGCTTTCAAGAGAAATTCTGGCTGTTACCAGGATTATTCTTTTACTTATCCACTAAAAGGCAACAATCAGAAAACAATTAAGTTTTCAGTAATTTTTTTTAGTAGTGCATTTTAGCAGAATTGCAAGAGCTGAGCAAATGACATTTGGGTGTCTCTCAAGGAAACTGTATCTTTTGAGTAATGTAAAGACTCTTCATGATTATTTTCCATATGAGGTATCAGAGTACAAACATCAGGAATCTTAACTGCTATTATCACCCTTAGTTATAAGTTACAAGGTGAGGAAGGAAAGTAAACTCAACTGAGTATTAATTTTCAGTAAGATGCAGAGAAGTTAAGGACAAAAACAAAAACATTGTTGAAGTAGCATAGATAACAAATACATTCAATGTTATTTATTTTTAAGCCTATCTTGTAACACTTATATATCATTAAGGTACTTAATTATAGGCAGGAGAAACCAACTGCTTACTTAGGGCAGAGAATAAAATTTTTGAAATGATATCAGAGTATAGGGCTGTATTAGTTCATTTTCACACTGCTGTAAAGAACTACCCAAAACTGGGTAATTTATAAAGGAAAGAGGTTTAATTGACTACAGTTCAGTATTGCTGGGGAAGTCTCAGGAAACTTACAATCATAGCAGAAGGTGAAGGAGAAGAAAGGCACCTTCCTCACAAGGCAGCAGGGAGAAGAATGAATGCAGAAGGAACTACCAAACACTTATAAAACCATCAGCTCTCATGAGAATTAACTATCGCAAGAATGGGATAGGAGAAACCCACCCCTATGACTCAATTACCTCCACCTGGTCTCTCCCTTGACACATGGGAATTATGGGGATTATGGGGATTACAATTCAAGATGAGATTTTGGGTGGGGACACAGCCAAACCATATCAAGGGCATAGAACAGAGAGTTCTGCAAGAGCCTCCAGATTGTAACAACAGCAACCACTCCTGAGGGAATGGGGAGTGAAAACAGGTGAGTCTGAGTGTTGCAGCTTGTCGTGAGAAGCAGCCCCTAAGGCAGAAGACAGCAGAACCATTCCATCGTTCCTGCTCTTCCTTGTTCTCTGTGACAGCAATGGTCTCTGTTAGCAGAGATCTCCAACATAGGCTGTAAAACAAAATATGCAGACACTTGAAAGAGAATGCCATTTATATCCTAACAACAAAAAGAAGTGAGATTACATATAAGATCATAGATCTTTAATGGTCATAAGTGTGCTGCCGATGAAAAGAAGCCAAATGAGTTACGGTCTAGAAAGCATTGACTCCCCTTTAGTGGCTTGAGTTTTTGGAGGAGAAGTGGGACTAGGATAAAGTCACTTTAGACATAGGTAAGAAGAAAATAGCTAAAATTTTAACTAAGTTTTAAACACCAATTTGCGGATGGCATGAGACTTTAGAATCCCCAGCGGCACTTAACAAAAGGTGAGTCTGCACATCTGTTACCTGTTCCACAGGCCTTTACCAAGTGTTAGGGAGGAATATAAAGGAAGAGCAGAAGAGGTGAGAGAGATCCACCTCACTCTGAAGCACAGGTGTGCTGGGTCTGCAGAAGGTTGGGGGCAGGGCAGGGAAAATAACTAGAGAAATGCTCTAGGCCCTCTGGGCCCTACATTCATTAACATTGGAATTGAAGCAGAGATATTATAGATCGTAGTGACAGTAAAAGGATAATAATGAGATATGAACAATTTTATGGAAATAAATGTGATAACTTACATAAAATGAATAAATTCTTTGAAAGAAAACTTACATGACACAAGAAATAGAAAATCTGAATAGCATTATATCTATTTTAAAAAATGAATTCATCATTCAAAAGTGTTCTATAAGATTTCCATTTCAAACCATCGTAGAATAACAAGGACTATTCCCCACCCTATCCCCAGAAGAGTAGGTGGAATAATTTTCACAGATTGCACAAGGCTGTGAATTGTTCATATTCCAACCAGTCAAAGTGGAAAGACCTCATAATTCATGGCGTATTGAGTAGCTGCTCAGAATCCTCCTAGAAATAGAACTAAATCAGCCCTCGACTGAAAGGTACTCTGGATCCTCACTAACTATACATAAAAGCAACCCTCGAAAAGATTTAACTGATCCCAAAGAACATGGCTGCATTCCAGAAATTTAAAAAAAAAAAAAAAAAAAAGCTATTTAAAGGAATGTAACAAAATTCCACAACCTACAACATAAAAGTCATAATGTCTGGCATTCACAACTGCATTCCAGAAATTTTTGAAAAATGCTCCTTAAAGGAATATAACTAAATTTCATACCCTACAACATTAAATTCATAATGCCTGGCATCCAGTCAAAAATTATTAGTTATATATAAAGAAGATGGAAAATATAACCCAGAACCAAGAGAAACAGATCAATAGAAACAGATCACAGAATACCAGAGATAATAGAATTGGCAAATAAAGACCTTAAAATGGCTATTGTAAATATCCTCAACCTGTTAAAAAAATATAGAGAAAAATCTGAGCATGATGAAGAGGGACACAAAAGATACTATCTAACCAAAAAGAAAACAAAACAAACAAAAAGCAAATGGAACTCCTAGAGATTAAAACTAGAATGTCTGAAATTTTAGAAAATATACAAGATGGGGCTAATAACAGATTGTACACTTCAGAATAAAAAAAAAATAGTGAACTTGAAAACATAGCAATAGAAACTATCACATATACAGCACACTATAAAAGCAAACTAAATATGGCCTGGAAATGGCTTCATACTTCTATATTTGAGTCCTTGTGGATGAACTGCAACCTAACTTAATAGGTAGGCAAGGATGAAAACCTAACTTAGAAATGTGCACCTATAATAGCTGAGTCTTGGCCTTTCCAGCAGCCATACTTCAACCAGCATTACAATGCTGAATGTTTGAACCATGGTCAAATAAGGCAAAGGCCAAGCTATAACCAATCCAGTTGTTTTTGTACCTCACTTCTGATTTATGTAGGTCATTTCCCTTTTTTTGTCTATAAATCTTCTTCCACCACGTGGTTGTGGGGGACTCTCTCTTAATCTGTTGTGATTCTGGGGGTTGCCTGATTTGTGAATCGTTCATTGCTCAATTAAACTCCTTTAAATTTAATTCAGCTGGAGTTTTTCTTCAACAAATGGTGTCAGAAGTGGGACCCAAACTAGCGCTCCTAACAAGCCCCAGGAGCACTGAGTGAACAATCAAGGAACCTGCGGGAACCACTTGGGTCTTTTGATTTCTCAGAGTAACTGGGGATAGTGGATAAGTTTTCTATTGGATTTCAGAGCTCCACGGATTTGTGTTGTGCGCTCTCTGAGTTTCTTCGAGCAAATTTCTGAGCCAAACTGGGTTTGGAAGTCATGACAGAAACTGGATTGGATCCGGGATCAGATTTGATCTGGTAATTAACTGGCTTGGATCCAGTTAGAGGCCTCTTATATCTGACTGTCTCAGAAAGAAACTAGTAGTAAATGGTAATATTGCAGGGTTGTAAAATTTGGCTTTTAAAAATTCACAGGGATTTTTTGTGTTCTGCGCCTTTGTTTCATTTTTCTTGCATGCTTAGGTAGGAAAAATCACTGGCTAAGTTCAAGGGAACCTAAGAGCAAAGCCAATATTTCAGGTAAAAATGGGAACCTTAATTTCTGGAAAACTGAGTTCCTTCAGCTTATACATTAGGCCCAGGAAGTAGTAAAGTCTTAAGGAAATGACAAAATATTACTGAAGATAAATTACAGTGGAACATTCTGAATGAACAATGCACTGAAGTGCATTTAGACTCATCTAGGGATGCCTATTAATATGCAGACGCTTCTAAAAAGATTTCAATATTTTTACTTAAAGACTTTATGAAAGGCAAATAAAAACCTTAAGTGACTAATTGATTAAAAAAAATAAATCTTCTATTTTTAGCTTAGTTACTATCCCAATCCAAAGGAAATAGACTGCAGCACCAATTGACTGACTTTGGATAAGTAATGGGGTACATTTTACCTGAGTAAAGGATAGGATTGGGTTAGAGGCCCTTTCCTCAGTAAAGTCCCTTTTGGTTAGAAATGGATTAAAGATGACAGGGCCCAACAGGGGGCAAGTTTAAGCCTTGCTGGTTTGATATTGGGTGTTAAGCAGAGTAGCTAATGTCTGTTTTGTCACACATATTTTGTTCTGGCCAGAATAGAAATGTTAATTTGGTTACCACATGCAAACCTTTATTCAGCATCTTGCAAAATTGAGAGGATTTTGCCTGTGGTTCCATGATTTTCCTTAGTAATGTAGCTTGGGCTCTGGAGCTATGGTGTGGTGAGCAGGGTCACTAGTGCCACTCAGGGAAAGGGAACCCAGAAATCTAACATGCCAGCAAAAGGATAAAAAATTCTTACCAGTCAGATTTCTAGCGCGTGTGTGTGTGTGTGTGTGTGTGTGTGTGTGTAAACCGGTTGAATGAATGGTAAAAATCACTGTTTATCTCCTCTGTAAAGTTTTAACTAATGGGGAAAAAGGATTTGTGAGGCTAGTCTTAAGCTATAGTGACTCTGATGGGCTTTGTGTTGTCATAAAGAGGGGTACCTTAGGCTATAATGTAGGCCTAGTACCCCTGTAAGCCCATTGTTCAAGATGGCCCAGCAAACTGGTCAGTAACAAAGTTTGCTGTAGGTCTCCGAAACAACAACAAAAACTGCATAATGTTTCCTTCTCATCTTGTTTCATGTCCTTGGGAGCTTGACCTTGTGGCAGTACTTTCTCTTGGTCTCTCTCAACACAATGGCAGCCCTTGTTCAGGGTTCAATTCCTGGCTTAGGGAATGAGTCCTTCCTAGTTTGACATCTGTGTGACCTTTACCTTTTGTTGATTATCTTCCCCTCCTTGAACCATCTTACATTTTCCTTTCTCTGAGCACAGAAATATGGGCTGTTTGGCCTGGCTTAAGTCAGATAATAAAAGATTTAAAAGAACTATTTTTTTCTTTAAAGAGTGCTGTGGTTAGGCCGGGCACGGTGGCTCAAGCCTGTAATCCCAGCACTTTGGGAGGCTGAGACGGGCGGATCATGAGGTCAGCAGATCGAGAGCATCCTGGCTAACACGGTGAAACCCCATCTCTACTAAAAAATACAAAAACAAAAACCAGCCGGGCGAGGTGGCGGGCGCCTGTAGTCCCAGCTACTCGGGAGGCTGAGGCAGGAGAATGGCGTAAACCCGGGAGGCGGAGCTTGCAGTGAGCTGAGATCCGGCCACTGCACTCCAGCCTGGGCGACAGAGCGAGACTCCGTCTCAAAAAAAAAAAAAAAAGAGTGCTGTTGTTAAAAGTCAGCTTAATTAAAAGTGGGTATTCAAGCTCTAAAACATTGGTACTCCTTGGGAAAAACAGGAGGTGCCACAAATCCTGTTTTGGGAAAAACCTTTGTTTCCTTCATGAAACCCCAGGAATTGCAAGTGAATACATCCCTCTCAAAATCTAAGGCTCTGTTCTGTTTTCCATTGTGTTATCTGATGTTTTTTACTTTGGGGTATCAGAGACTACTTCACATTATAAGAGAGCTTTAGTGTGTAATAACTAGGGAGAAAATATACTTTTAGGGATGGGTTAATTGCAAAATGGGCTCATTGGCTTTGGGTTGCCATGCAATAAAATGTACAGTAAAAGCATTGCACTATCTTCTCTTGTAGCACTTCTCTTTTTTTGGAGATCTAAGATCTGATATAAAAATGGGATCCTTTCTTTTACTTTTTTTTTTATTTTTTCCACATGGGGTCTCACTCTGTCACCCAGACTGGAATACAGTGGCATGATCTTGGCTCACTGCAACCTGCACCTCCTGGGCTCAAGCAATTCTTGTGCCTCAGCCTCCCAAGTAGCTGGGATAACAGGTGTGTACTACCACACCCAGGTAATTTTTGTATTTTTAGTAGAGACAGGGTTTTGCCATGTTAACCAGGAAAAATGAGACCCTTAATTTTGGGGATCTGTTTTTGTCTTCCAACTGTGCTTGCTTATTAGGCCCTAGAAACAGGGTGCTAGCCCTGTTCCTTGAAGGGGTCCACAATGAGGCCAGTAATCCAATTAAGAAACTAGCAAATAAAAAATCTTACAACTACTGGATCTTCTTCTGTCCGTCTGTGTAGTCATATATGTGTTGTGTATGTGTGATGTTTATATAAAAGAGCTCTAATTAATGGGTTTAAAGAAAAACAAGTACTAATAAAATATTTTGAAAGAAAAATAAAAACTGTAACACCTTTTCGCTCATGTAATTTTAGTAATCTTTGGGAAATAAAAAGTTTTAAAGATTATTGGTAAAATAAAGACATTTGGTCTAAATTGGAAGATCAGATATAAGGCTTACTAAATACTTTACGGTCATAAACTGCTTTGACTTTTGAAAATTGTTCAATTTATTTACCTTGGAGATATTAGACTCTCAAAAAGGCCTGCGGACATGTCGAATAAGCCATTCCCCTAGCTATGCAAGGTTATAGAGAAAAGAGATTTTATATAAGAAAGGATCGTATATGTTGAATTCTTGTCCTGAAGTAAAATAACTGGCTGTTTAAAAAGAAGGATGTTTAGAAGTCAGAAAGACCAAGCATGTCATAGATGGTCTGTGTAAGTCATGAAAGGATTTGTGAAAGGAAATGTATGCACCAAAAGTAGAAGCTGCTCAGAGGTAGTATTATAACATGTAATTGAGACTACTGAAAAAATAGTTTTATATGCAAGGTGTGTAAGGAGAGTGGAATGTGTTTTTGGTAAGAGATTATAAGAAGGCATGGCAATGTAAATTTTTGCCTTGTTTAGAGGGTTAAAGGATTGTTTTAAATTAGATAAGATAAAGCTAAAGGCTTGAATAAGTTCTGGAAGGGTTGTAAAAATTAATCTTGTAAAACAAATTATGTGTGTGAATATTTTGATTAAATTTAAATGGGCATTATTTGGTTTTTCCACAAGTTGAACATCAAAATGAAAGCACAACAAGGTTTTGTAAAAGTACTGACCTGCTCTTTAACAAAAATTTGTAAAGGGTTATAAAAGATTTATGAGAATCTCACCATATGATCAAGCTGATTAAAATAGGATAAATTAGTCTATATGGTTTTATTAAAATTTTGGGTTGACATTAACAGTATTTTAATGCAAGGGTAAAATTTGGCTTTCTCTCTTGAACAAGATTTTCAGGTAATATTAAAAGATAATCAAAGATTTTTGTTTGCCTTTTGAATAAACTACCCCAAAAAAGAAGGGAAAGACAAGAGACAGTTTGGAAAGCTAACTTTCTGCTATCAGTGAGTAGAGGTTTCTGCCTTTTTAAAAAAATTTTGAGATATTATTTTGGCTAAATGAATGACTTATTGTAACCTGGAATTCCATTTCATAATATCAAGTTAAATATCAATATGTTAAACCTCTAACTCTGAGATGCTACAGCGGGCCCCTGAAGCATACAAAAAAGAGGTAAACAGGATTATTTGACATGTTAAGTTACATGGAAAACACTGTCAAAATAAAATAATGTTTAATCTTCTTCAGGTTTTATTTTAGTGAATGATAATATATGTTCCAAAATTGTATGGGATTTCTAAAATTCTAATATGTCTGAGTATATGCTATCAATTATAATTATGGTTACTATGTTAAGTTATTGTAGATCACAGAAATAACTGATTTCCTTTTCAGTTGTTTCTTTAACTGTGGCTATTTAAAGTCATTTCCACAGTTAATTGCTTAATGCTGATGCAGTTTCTGAAAACTTCACATGCATGCAAAATCCTAGAATATAGTTTCTTTTAGGAGATTCATGAAAGGATGGAAAGGACCCTGAAAAGCACTCTTGAATACAGGTTTCTAATAACTTTAAAATCATATTATGGAAAAGAATTCCCCATGGACTCCCCAATTCCCCAAAAATTGGACTGGTTAAGAATTCCTGAAGCTTTAATGAAAAGACTGACTGATTTATAAAACTTCTAAACCATGTAGAACAAAACTTAGTTGAATACCAAGGAAATACTTTGCCAGATTTTCCTGCTAAATCAGCCAATACTGTAATTGTTTAGATATACAATTTGAATGAACTCTGTGGTCTATGTCAAATTACCTATGATAACTCATCAGTTATCAGTGCTATCACCTAATTTGGAGAAACAACTTGTATTTAAGAGAATATAAGTCTAATGTTAATAAAGCATGGACTCATGGAGAACCAGGAAAGCCACCTTGTCCTTTCTGAGTTCTTAAAAATTTTGTTATTAAAAGTTCTGCATTCTGTGACTCATCATGGAAAATATAAAATGATCCAAATTAAACATATTGGTATGGTTACTTATAAATTGCTAAAATAGTTTATAACGAATGTTTGGTTTGTCAAATCCATATCTCTGGGAAGACAGTCAAAGCTTCAGGTACATTTGGCTACCCGATGGACCATTTAAACTTTTATAAAGGGATTTCGTTCAATTGTCATTTTCAATGCATGTTATCTGGTTGTATAAAAGCTCTCCCATGCAAGATGGCTGATGTTATAACAGTAGATTATTATGCCCCAGTATATTTTCACCAGATAAAGAAAGCTTTTTATAATTCATGGAGGGCAATCAACCCCTTCACAATCTAGAACCCAAAGACTGGATCTTCTGAGAAAATCAGAGAAAGACTACCCTGGCCATTCACACTGTAACAAAACTTTGAAACCTTGAACTTTGAATGCTTTATCTCACAGCTGAAAAGAGTCCCTCAAATCTCTTGGAATTGTACATCCATTGAAACCCCTAAGGTAAAGTTAACCAGGAAAGTTTCTCCCCAAAGAAGATGGCATCCTTGACATGAACAGCTTTCCCAAGATCAAGGATCAAGACTTCTCTACTATCATGAGACTTTTATCTTTGAATATTTTTTCCTTGTTTATGCCTTTATGAAAAATAGAAATGAAAATGTTATGTGCACTTATGGGGTGTATTTTATTTGTGAAGGGTTTTGCAGCCAGCCTTATACATGGATAACCTTATACCTTGATATATAAAAATGAAGGCCCAATGTAAGGGAGAAACTTTAATGGTGCATATGTTGCCTCATAATCAGTCAGAAACAGAACATTCATTCACTCCTGTTAACCCACATCATGAGTTAAAGGGAACATTGCCAGGAGGCATTCATTCTTCTAAAAGAGCATCATTTGCTAGGTTCTTTTTCCATGGTATGGAGTAAAAGAGGTAATAATTAGAAATGTATCCCTCATGAAAAGCTCTATAGCAGATTCTACTGTAAAGACTATAGTTATACGACAGACTTTAAATTCCTTTGTCAAAGTTATGCTAAATAGTAGAATTGGCTAAACAGTATCTGTGCATCTGCTGGCACCTGTGGCCTATGGAGAAATACATCAAATGTAGATTATAAAGATTTAGTTGCAGAGGATTAATGAAGAAACTTCTTAATTAAGTGAGTAGACTTTTTATCTAGCTCATTCTTTAATCTATTTAATTTTAGGTGGCTTGGTTTATGCGGACCCTGGGTAAGGGGCGTACTCCAAACTCTTGGTATTATCCTCCCAATAGTCATAGTAGTAGTCTCCCTGGTGCACCATGAGGACACCATAACCTACGAATGACATTCTGAGATTGCATACCCAAAATTATGGTAACTGAGAGTGGCACTAATGCCTTAAGTTTTGGTCATACTCTCACCTAGGTGAGAACCTGACCAAAACGGGGGAGACTTTTTTAAACAAAATTATGAGATGCTATTGTTTTGGACTGAGCTCATGCACTAGGCCCCAACAGACCAAACCAAACAAAAATGGAGTCACTCATGCTAAATGTGCCATAATTAAGACTTTAAGGAAACACATAGGTCCTAGAACAGACCAGGATTTGTTTTTCTACTGTAAACAGGAATTTCCAGTGTAACGAGGTACCCTCTACTTAGTTCTTGTTTCTACCTTTGTAAAACTCACTGTTCTACTTCTTCCCAGTGGGTTTCAAAACCAAATAAGTACATTTATGATGGCGAAAGTGACATCAATGACTAACATTTTGGTCAGTCTCTCAAAATTGAAAAAAAATGACCAAAAGGGGCAAATTATTAAAGCAATTTATATATGGCCTGAGAAGGACTTCGTACTTCTATATTTGAGTCCTTGTGGACAAACTGCAACCTAATTTAATAGGTAGAAAAGGTTGAAAATCTAACTTAGGAGCCTGTACCTGTAACAATAGCTGAGTCTTGGCAAATCCCAGCAGACACACTTCAACCACTCATAGACTGCCAAGTGTTAAACTGTGTTCAAATAAGGCAAACACTGAGCTGTAACCAATCTAGTTGTTTCGGTACCTAACTTCTGATTTCTGTATATCATTTCCCTTTTTTGTCTATAAAAGGGAAATTTACCTTTTTTTGTCTATCATGTGGCTGGGATGGAGTTTCTCTGAATCTGCTGACTCTGAGGGCTGCCCAATTCATGAACTGTTCATTTCTCAATTAAACTCCTTTAAATTTAATTCAGCTGAAGTTTTTCTTTTAACAACACAAAGGAAAAAGAGCAAAGAAATAAAAATAGATCAGTGAGTTATGCAACAATATCAAATGGCCAGATATACTTGTAACTGAAGTCTCACAAAGAAAAGGCAGAAAAGAGAGAAATATATTTAAAGAATGGCTATACCTTTTCCAAATTTGAGGAAAATTATTAGATAACAGGTCCAAAAACATCAATCAACCCTAAAATAATAAACATAAAGAAATACATAATTAGGCATGTCATAATTGAATCGGTAAAAACCATTGATAAAGAGATGATCTTAAAAGCACTCAGAAAAGGGAAATATTACATTCAGAATAACTAAAATAATCAAGATATACTTCTCAATAGTAACTATTCAAGCCATAAGAAAATATTATAACAGGCTCGGTGTGGTGGCTCATGCCTGCAATCCCAAGTGCTTTGGAAAGCCGAGGTAGGAGGATCACTGGAGGCCAGGAATTCAAGACTGGCCTCGGCAACACAGAGAGACCCCATATCTATTTAAAAAAAAAAAAATCAGCTGGGTATGGTGTGTGCACCTGCAGTCCTAGCTACTGTGGAGGCTGAGGTGGGAGGATCACTTCAGACCGGGAGTTCAAGGCTGCAGTAAACTATGATCACACTATGACGCTCCAGCCTTGATGACATAGTGAGACCCTGCCTCTAAAAAAATTAAATAAATTTAAAAAATTTTTTAAAGAAAAGAATGTAACATCTTTAAAATACTGAAAGAAAAATGTCAGGCTAGAATTCTATACGTGGTAACACAACAAAAGTTGAGACAATTCATTGCCATTAGACTTGCTCTACAAGAATTCTTAAAGGAAGTTCTTCAGGCACAAGAAAAATAACATGAACATTTCAAAACACTAAAAAATGAAGAGCACTATAATAGGAAATATATAGGCAAATATAAAAGCCATTTTTCTAGTTTAATCTTATTTCTTGTCTTTAAAACTTAACTTATTCCTTATAGAAGAAAAGAATAACAACATATGGTAAGGTTTGTAAATTATGTTACCATAAAATATATGGACCAAGATTACATAAAAGAAGAAATGAAAGCATACTTCTATAAAGTTCTTGTACTATATATGAAAAGGTATAATATTATTTGAAGATATACTGTCATACATTAAAGATTTATATTATAAACTGTAGAGCAGCCATTAAAGCAAAACAGAGTTGTATAGGTTATAATTCAATAGCTACATAAAAATAATAAATACTTAATCCAAAAGAAGTTAGAAAACAATGGAATGAAGAAAAAATAAAATAAATAATAAACAAATGGCCTTTTATATCCTTCACAAAAAAACACTCAAAATGGATCATAAGCTTAAATATGAATCATAAAACTACTGGAGGACAACAGGTAAAAATCAAGATGACCTTGGCTATAGTGATGACTTTTTAGATACAACACTGACGGCATGATTTATGAAAGGAATAATAAGTTAGAATTCATTAAAAGTAAAAACTTCCACTCTGCAAAAGACACTATCAAGAGAATGAGTTGACAATCCACATACTAGGAGGAAATATCGTTAAAAGACATTTCTGACAAAGCACTGTTATGCAAAATATTCAAAGAACTCTTAAAATGCAACAATAGGAAAATTAGTAAACTTGTCAGGCACAATGGCTCACGCTTGTAATCGCAGCACTGTGGGAGGCCAAGACAGGCAGATCATCTGAGGGCAGGAATTCAAGACCAGCCCGGACAACATGGTGAAACTCTGTCTCTCCTAAAAATACAAAAATGCCCAGCGCATGGTGGTGCACATCTGTAGTCCCAGCTACTCGTCTTGTGAGGCTGAGGCAGGAGAATCTCTTGAACCCAGGAAGCGGAGGTTTCAGTGAGCAAGGCCACGTCACTGCACTGCACTCCAGCCTGGGCAACAGAGCTAGACCATCTCAAGAAAAAAAAAAAAAAAAGAAAATTAGTAACATGACTAAAAACTGGACAAAAGACCCGAACAGACACCTCACCAAAGAAAATACACAGATGACAAACACATGAAAATGTATGTCACATCATATGTTATCAGAGAAATTTAAGTTAAGAGAATAATAGCCAGGTGCAGTGCCTCACTCCTGTAATCCCAGCACTTTGGGAAGTTGAGGTGGGAGGACCTCTTGAGCCCAGGAGTTCAAGACCATTCTAGGCAACATGGCAAAACCCTGTCTCTACAAAAAATTAGCTGGGCACAGTGGCACATGTTTATAGTCCTAGCAACTCAGGAGACTGAGGTAGGAGGATAATCTGAGCCTGGGAGGCAGAGGTTGCAGTAAACCTAGAGAGCACCAGTGCACTCCAACGTGAGTGACAGAGTGAGACCCTATGTCAAAAAAAAAAAAAA
>NW_012101887.1:4783686-4809820 GCF_000951045.1 Mandrillus leucophaeus | reverse complement strand
GGGTAGCACAACATACCCATTAGAATGACCAAAATTCAGAATACTGACAACACCAAATGCTGACAAGGGTGTGGAGCAATTAGAACTCATTCAGAGAATTTTTAGGGCAGTGAAAGTATTCTATATGGTACTGTAATGGTGGATACATGTCAATGAACATAGAATGTACACGTCAAAGCCTATAGAATATAGAGCACCAGGAATGAGCCCTGGTATAAACCATAGCTTTGGATGATAATGATGTGTCAACAGAAGTTTATCAGTTGTAACAGATGTACCATTTGAGTACAGGATGTTGATGGTTGGGGAGGATGAGGTGGGGAATGGATGGGTGAGAAAGGGGTGATCAGGAGATACGTGAGAACTCTGTACTTTCTCCTCAATCGTGTGGTGAATCTAAAACTGCTCTAAAAATAAAGTGTATTTAATGAAACAGAAAGATAGTAAACTTAAACCTGATTATATAGGTAATTCTATTAAATGCAAATTGTCTAAAATCCTAAATTAAAAGTCAGAGTTGTCAGATTAAAAAACAAGACCCTACTATATACTCTATACAGGATACTTACTTTAAATATAATGGTGCAGATAGGATAAAGGAATGAAAACAAATCATAAGAAAACTAGAGTGGCTACATTCATGTTAGACAAAGCAGTTTCCAGAACAAGAGATATTGCCAGGTATAAAGAAGAATATTTTGTAATGAAAAAAAATTCCAGCACTTTGTAAACCCAGCACTTTGGAAGGTTGAGGCAGGTGGATCACTTGAGTCCAGGAGTTCAAGACACGTCTGGACAACATGACAAAGCCTGTCATTACCAAAAAAAAAAAAAAAGAAGAAGAAGAAAATTAGCCAGGTATGGTTGCACACACATGTAGTCCAAGCTACTTAGGAGGCTGAGGTGGGAGGATCATCTGAGCCTGGGGATGTTGAGGCTGTAGTGAGCTATGATTACACCACTGTACTCTAGCCTGGGCTACAGAATGAGACCCTATCTGAAAACAAACAAAAAAAAGAGACATGAGATGAGGAAACTAAATGCATATGGAACTAATTACACAGCTTCAAAATAGATGAAGCAAAAATTTATAGAATTGAAAAGAGAAATAGAAAACTCTCAATTATAGTTGGAAATTTCAACACTTCTCTCTCAGTAATCGATAAAACAAACACAACGATCAAAAAGGATATAACCTACTTGACCTAATTTACACTTACTCAAACATTCCACCTCAAGACAGAAGAAAACTTTATTTCCTAGTGCACATGTAGCACCCAATAAGATTGACTATATTCCTGGCTGTAAAACAATTCTCAGACATTTAAAAAGATTGAATCATAACAAAGTATGTATGTTCTCTGAGTGTGTATGTGGAATGATAAACACCCAAAGATGCCTATGCTCTAATACCTGGAGCCTGTGCATTAGGTTACATGGGAAATAGGAATTAATGTTGCAGACAAAATCAAGGCTGCTAATCATTTTACCTTAAAATACAGAGATCATCCTGGATTTTCTGGGTAGACCCAATGTAATCCACAAGGTCCTTAAAAGTGGAAGAACTTAAAAGGTCTTCAGGGACCAAGGTTAGGTAGTTACCAGGTGTATAGAATGGTCAAAAATGAACAAATTAAACACATAAGGTGTGTGTAATTTAATGTATATAAAGTATATGTGAATTTTAGATACACACAGAACATTTGCAAGGGCTAAACTCTACAGTTAAAACAAATGTTCACCACTGCTACTTCCACTGAGTATAAGATGCCACAAGTTAGGCAATACAGCTATCAGTGGGCTGTGGATGCTGCCACTGGATCCACATGTAGCTTTCTTCTATAAACTAGATATGATAACACAGAGGTAATCATCATCTCTTGAGTGGATTCTACAAGGTCCATCCTTCCTCCTTTCACCGGATTTTTGCCAAGGACCCTGGTGAGGCAATTTGATTGGCAGCACCTAGGTCATGTGTCCATAGAAGGGATGCTCAGGACGTGAATATCTGACATTTTCAGGGAGCAAGCTCTACTTCTTACTAGGCATTTTTCATACATAAGTCAAAGCTTCAGACATTGAGAAGTCAAGAAGTCTAACAAATATCCCCAAACTCACTTGTAACTTAGTCATGGTGAAAACATTGACCACTTAAAATTTTAAATTGAATTTCCAAATAAGAACTTTTTTAGAAATACAATGGTACATGTAAACACTGTTACTGAGAATTTTTGTATCAGACTTGCCCATTACCCTGACTCCTGCCTGTGGTGCACTTTGAGCTATTCAGGAGCTGAGGATATGGTTAAACTATTTTTTCTTTGTTTACTTTCATTTTACTCCATTCAAATCTACCTCAGGCTACCAAACCACCTCAGTCAGAGGGAGCAAATTGCTCAGTCTGTCTTTTCATCCTCATTGTTTACAGGTTTTACCTTATTTCTAGCCTCTTGAATATACTGTGCTGCCCAGTCCCTATAACCAATCCTCACCTGAGATGGTGTAAAATTTTACCACACCCACTCTCTGGTGCACAGCAATGGATCACACTCTCTGCTAGATACTGTTTTGACTTCATATCCCATATCCAACAGCTGTGCTAAAGACTTTAAAGGGAACTAAGGACACTCTACTTTGTACATGGTTCTGGTAACTCCATCCATTTTATATCCCTAGGCTAACTCTTCTAGGAACTGGAGTTTTGCTTCGGGTTTGGAACTATCTGCAAAAACTCTTCTGCTTTTAACTACAACCATGAAACACCCATAGCTGCCGATACTACGTTGAGGACACCATGTAGCTTTTAATAAAGGTAGTTGGGCCTTTCAAATATGAAGCCATTTCCACCTTTTGGTTTCCTTTATGCCACTTCTACTAAGGAGGCCTCAGTCAAACCAAGTTAGGTTCACAATCATGATGATTATATGAACTAATCCTGCAATGGCTTTCTCTTAAACTTTTCATTCTTTGAGCATGTTATCATTCAGTGTGTCTCCCAAAAGGCATGTGTTCAAAACTTAATCCCCAAGGCACAGGAGTTAGAAGGTGGAGCATAATGTGAGGTGTTTAGGTAATGAAGGCTCCAATCAAATGAAGAGAAAAATGCTGACTATAAAAGGGCTTGAGGCTCTGAGTTCAACCTCTTTTTCACTTTTGCTCTCTCCTGCCCTTCCACCTTCTGCCATGGGATGATGCAGCAAGAAGGCTCTTGCCAGATGTGGACTTCTTAACATTGGATTTTCCAGGCTCCAGAGCTGTAAGAAATAAGCCTGTATAAATTACCCAGTCTCTGGTATTCTTTATAGAAGCACAAAGTGGACTAAGACAGACCACTTAATGATTTTCATTGTTTCATCACAGCAATGATTTTCCAACAGGGTTGTTCTGGGACCACCTCCCCCAAAGTATGTTTGAAAATGTGTGGAGGTATTTATTGATAACACATTGATGGAAGGTGTTCCTATCACTCAGAGAGTAGAACCAGAGATCCTAACTGTCCTGCAGTGCTCAACAAAGAGTTACACAATAAAGAATTGCCCTACCACAGATGCCAAGAATCACAATTTTTAGTCAGAAAAATCCCAAGTCAAGTCTAGCTTCCATCAACTTAAGTCTTGGGAAAGATACTAAATCTCTCTCTGAGTCTTAGTTGTTTTTATAAAACTCTGCTTAAGAATAAAATAATACTATTTATCTCAGATTTTTGAAGGAAAATTGAACAATTATATGTGCCTTGTTTAGCAGAATGTCCACAATAAACAGTAAGTATGGGTATATTATTTGTAATACTAGGAATATCAGTAGAAGGGAGATAATTAATTTTAGAGAGTAGACATGAAAAGTATCAAAAGAGTACTGCATCTAAAATTCAGTTTGGAAAGACAGAGGGATTCTGGATGACAGGCATCATATGTACGCTATTCTCATTTGAGAAAAATACAATATAGAGTTTTTTCTTAATCCAGAGTAAACAATAATGTAATCTGAATATTTTCCTTTAGGCTTCAAAAATATTCTTTTTTATATTACTTGTAATAATTATAAAAGAGGTTTTTTTTATTTGTCTTTCACAAAACGTCCAATATTCATTAGAGCATCTCTGGAAAAAAAGAGCTGTAGCTTCTATCGTACTCACCACCTTGTCTATCCAGATTAAGAAAGCAACCAAAATGGTTCAAAACTAGATGAACATCAAATCACTGTCATATGCACATACAGAGCTAAGAAAATGCTATACATACTGATTTTTTTAAGTTGACAGTGTATAGGAAATAGCAATAATGAGAGAGGCTGTGCATGTGGAAAACAGGAAATCTCTATTGTTTCCTGTCAATTTCTCTGTGAATCTGAAACTGTTCTAAATAATAAAATATTTTTAAATAAATCTGTTGTGTAAAAAATAAAGCTCAATAAAGTTGCTATATTTAAACATTGAATGGTGCCTTGATGGCATGGGAAACAACTGGAATAAAAAGTGTCTTTTACTAATATAGACACTAACTAATGGAGTATGCTGTTTTTATGTTTTGTTTTTTTGTTTTGTTTTGTTTTGTTTTTTTGAGACGGAGTCTCACTCTGTCGCCCAGGCTGGAGTGTAGTGGCATGATCTCCGCTCACTGCAAGCTCCGCCGCCTCCTGAGTTCACGCCATTCTCCTGCCTCAGCCTCCCAAGAAGCTGGGACTACAGGCGTCTGCCACCACGCCCGGCTAATTTTTTTTGTATTTTTAGTAGAGACGGGGTTTCACCGTGTTAGTCAGGATGGTCTCGATCTCTTCACCTCGTGATCCGCCCGCCTCGGCCTCCCAAAGTGCTGGGATTACAGGCGTGAGCCACCACACCCGGCCCTTATGTTCTTAAAATAAAGAAGCACATTACTTGATCTTTCTGTAAAACTTGCATATACTACATTAAAAAGAACTTGAACCAGGCACGACTAACTCATTATGAATGGCACGCTGAGCCCGACTTAGAGTAATAAGCATAATGTCATAGGCATAACTCATTGCCAGACATACATAAAATTTCCTTTCCTGTAATTATTAAAATATATGCTCCACTTTCCAAGCAAACGTGGTTTCAAGCATCAAGAATCTTTCCAAATTTCACCATCAAATATTTCACAATTAAAACATTAAATACATTTACTAAAAGAGGTCAAGTAATAGTATAATCCATCCTTTTTTTTTTTTTTTTTTTGAGACAGAGTCTCGCTCTTTCACCCAGGCTGGAGTGCTATGGCATGGCCTCAGTTCATTGCAACCTCTGCCTCCCATGGTCAAGCAATTCTCCTGCCTCAGCCTCCCCAGTAGCTAGGATGATAGGCATGCACCACCTCACCCAGCTAATTTTTGTATTTTTAGTGGAGACAGGGTTTCACCATGTTGGCCAGGCTGATCTTGAATTCCTGACCTCAAGTGATCCTCCCACCTCGGCCTCTGAAAGTGCTGGGATTATAGGCATGAGCCACCTGGCCTGGCCCATTCTAATTTATTTTTTATTTTATTTTTATTTTTATTTTTGAGACAGAGTTTCACTCTTGTTGCCTAGGCTGGAGTGCAGTGGTGCCATCTCTGCTCACTGCAACCTCTGCCTCCTAGGCTCAAGCCATTCTCCTGCCTCAGTGTCCCAAGTAGCTGGGACCACAGGCACCCACCCCCAGGTCTGTTCGAACTCCTGGGCTCAAGCAATCAGGTGCTTTGTCCTCCCAAAACACTGAGATTATAGGCATGAGACACTTGCACCCGGCCGTCTTTCTATTTTTAGAAGGCAGTGTGAAACAGATTCACCGTACACCAGTATCAGTCCCAGCGGAGGACTCTGCACACCTTACCAATACCATGCACTAGTATCAGTCCACATGTGTGAGACTGGTGCGATTGAACTCACACAACGAATTAAGCAAAGCAACTTTATTACTTACAGGTAGGCTTCAAGGGACAATAAAAGCCTAGGATTCATGGCAAGCTGGTCCTTTAAGGCTCAGGAAAGTTGCCCAGGGCTGATGGAGTCTCAACTGCACATGCCACATGTCATACTGCAGCTGAAGTGCCCCCTAAAGGGGCACTTCGTTCTGGGTTTTATACTGGGGATCAACTTAACACACTGGGTAAAAAGTGTTGCCGGACATTCTACTCTAGGAAGGACAAGAACAGAGCCCTGCCTTCTCTGGCCAGTTCCTCTTTATCTCCCGATGTTACATTCCTTGCACATTCTACAGTTATTCTTCAGAATTAAAAGAAAGAAAGGTGAGGAAGAACTGGGTGACCAAGGCCAACTGGGGTTTTGTCCTGCAGGCATATAATTTCAGAAAGTACTACTATTAATATAAGCACCGACGTTAAAATGTAACCTCGGCATAATGCTGTACCTGCCAATCCTAAATGAACAGTCACAGAGGCAGCAGGGACAGAGGGCATAGCATAATTTAAGGCAAAAAAATACATATATATCAAACTTAAACATGTGAAATATCTATCTGCATTTATAGAATAAAAATAGATTAATATTTTTCATGTCAAACATGATGTCTATTTAAAATGAAATAAACTTAGCATCCAGAATATTTAAACATTATTATGATACGAAACACATTTAAATTATCTGCTTTTTTTCTTATTTTCAGTAAGATTTTCATTATAAAAGACAAGAGTCTCATGATATACATTGATCTTCATAAATCAGTAGTTTTCTAGGATCTTCTCCCTTTACTGTGTACTTTCCACCTGACACAAATCTTTTAACACCATTGGCTTGTTCTTAATAAGTTTGTAAAATAATATTATTAATAGGGAGTAAGTTGATTTTTCATTACATAGTATAAAAACACGTACATAAAATATGCACATCCTTGTGTATTTTTATCATGTGCTTCATAGAAATATGCAGCTTTAAAATTTCTTTTACCAGAATTTCATTCCCTTTTAGATATTCTTATTCTGGCAATTTGACACTAATCTTGTACCTTAGAAAGTACAACATAGGCCTGAAAAGATTTAATATGATCTAAAGGAATCAAAGCTAAACTCCACATTCCAAAAACTAGTGGTAAAAAGAGAAAGGTAATAACATATCATGTACCAGAATTTTAAGATAGCTGACGGACCCCATGCAAAAACACAAGCAATACAATTTTTTCCTACAGAACATCTGAATAGCAAGCTCAAAAAAAAAGTTTTGTTTCTTCTCTACTTCTTTTTACATTCCATTAAATTAAGTTACTATTTTTTAATAATTATTATACATTGCCCTGCACACACCGCTATGGTTGCCACAGAGGCTTTTCAAGAGAGAAACTGATTATCACAACATATACAACATGAAAAAACTGATGCTCAGAAATGATGCCAATCTAGTAGATAAACCTGAGAACTGAGCACACTGAGTAACTACAAAATGAACCACACTGCTGCACATTTATTTTAGTATTGCTAAAAGATATATAGACTAATGTGAAAAATTATTGCTAGTTTCATTATTATCTTTGTTATTTGTATGGAAATATAACAATGCATTATAGCCGAATTTAACACATAGTATATGGAAGAAAAGAGGAAAAGAAATCAAAGGGCAAGGAAGGAAAGGGGAGGAAAGAAGGCACAGAAGAAAAGAAAGGCTGGAAGAAGCTGAGCATTCTGCAGACATAACCTCCATCCATTCTTATAGGATAAGAATCCTACAATTGAGAGATATTATTGTCCATATTATATATATAAGAAAACTAGTTAGGACATATTATCTTTCCCAAAGTAAATATATTACAAAACTGGCATTTAAATCTAGGTTTTTGCTGAATACAAAGTCCATGCTCTTTTCT
Organism: Mandrillus leucophaeus; assembly: GCF_000951045.1. NCBI lineage: Eukaryota > Metazoa > Chordata > Mammalia > Primates > Cercopithecidae > Mandrillus > Mandrillus leucophaeus. Next base: position 4,802,006 of record NW_012101887.1, on the reverse strand, counting down.
CATCCCCTGGATACCTCCTCCGGCCACCTAGTTTTTGACTTAGGAGTAATGTCAATGCATGCGAAAAACCAAGGTCTATCCAGTGGGGAAAGTTGAGCTCCTTCCGATAAATTCTGCATTAGACAGTCAGTTGACTGTTGGATGAGTGTCTAACCATTCCACAAAGATTTTTTCTTTCTCTGACCACCGCAAGTGACAGAGAGATTTCTCACCTTCTAGTTAGTATCCATTAGCAAGCAACACTCTGGAAGTCTAGTCCTCATAAAACCACAATGCAACAAATGTGTTGAAGATAATGCACAGCCAAGCTTAGAATGCTTCACCTCCTGTCATTTTCTCCCTCTGGGTTCGTCACCCATTGTTATCTATTATTTATATTACATCACAAAGTGTAACTTTATTGACGAGGTAAAGCCTGTGTCAGAAAGGTCACAGGCTTAGTTCACTTCCTGTGCCTTCAGCAATTCTTCAATTCATTCGCTTTTTTAAAAATTAATAAGTTTTTGAGTGCCTGAATGGAAAACCCATCAACTTTTAATGAAATTGTTGAACCATTTTTATATACATAAGAAATATATAAAGCTAATTAATATTTGGCTAGAGTAATAAACTTTAACTTCTAAAGAACTTTGTCCATTTTAGAGGTAGTCTCCACATTGAAAGATGAGCCAAAGTGTCACCAAGGTGTCACAGACCTCAATAGCAGAAGCAAAAGTCAATTATCTGTTCAACATTTTGAGTTCAGTTCAGGTGAAACAACACACATTACTAAAAAATAATGCCATTCCCTAATCCTAATATTGAGCCCATAACTCAGGGTGGAACTGTCTCCCTAGAAGGCATCCTAAAATGTAGAGGGAATGTGCTATATATAACTAGTGACCAGGGCATCAGTGAGGGTTGGGAGTGAGGAACAATGAAAATTATTTGGCAATGTGCAGGATAGTCCTTTACAAGGAAGAATTGCCCACCCAATGTCAACAGCACCCAGTGAAAAATACCACATTGGCCCATTAAAAAAAAAAATAACATCATTAGCCCAATCTACATTATATTTGGCTTTCATGATGCCTTAAAATAAAGTTAAATGGAGTATGTGCATTTCATGATGACAGGTACTTGTCACTCTATTTTCTTAAACCTATGTTTGTAGCTCAATTAAGTTATCTGTCAGTCCCATAAAGGCATTTAAAGATGACAACTCCTAAATCCTGATTATTATACCGGTATGTAAATGGATGACTCCATCCAGATTGGGCAAATAATACATTCTTTAAAACTTTCTTAGTTCTGTACATGTAGATCAATCACAGGTCCCAAAATCTTGAGCAGTTCATTTTGCCTCATTAGAACTCAGGAAAGAGAATAAAAAATCAATAAAATTATTGAATTATATGCAGATTTAAGAAAGTTTTAAAAATTGAGTTTTTCCAAAGTCTTCAAAAGGGTTCTACAACTGTTCTACAGCCCCTGAAAGCTCTCTTATAGAGAGAACGAAAATGTATTAATTTTCCTCTTTGTCAAGTCAGACTTAATATCTACAAATTAAAAAGTATTTATTTTTTATGTTAACTTCAAATACGAGAATTGTTTTGTTAGTGTGAAGTTTTATTGCAAGTTCTCAATTATGTGCTGTAATTTATTGATCTGGATTATAAAATGATTTCTCAAATATGTGATAATTGCTAAATTCTTTGGTTTAACCTTATTTTATTTTTTTAATTTTAAATTTCAATTGTAACAGAGGTTCTTTGAGCAAATGAAATGATAAAATACAAACATTTAAAATGTTTGTATTATAAAATCCCTTGACAAAACTAAACCATACCTTTTTTCTGTGACTTTATAATCACAGTTCCTTACCAACAGTAATCTCTGACTTTTGACAGAATGCAGATCAACTCTGTTCATTTTCATAACTTAGAAAGGCATTATACACTATATGCTATTTTGGGTCTGGATTCTTTTGGTCAATATTATGATAATAAGGTTTATGCAAATTGCCAGGAAATTAACTTTTAATACATACTAGAGCTATCCTGTGACCACCTGCATCATAATTATCTGGGAATGCTTCACTTTTAAAAAGGCAGGGGCTGGCCGGGCGCGGTGGCTCAAGCCTGTAATCCCAGCACTTTGGGAGGCTGAGACGGGCAGATCACGAGGTCAGGAGATCGAGACCATCCTGGCTGACACGGTGAAACCCCGTCTCTACTAAAAAATACAAAAAAACTAGCCCAGCGAGGTGGCGGGCGCCTGTAGTCTCAGCTACTCGGGAGGCTGAGGCAGGAGAATGGCGTGAACCCGGGAGGCGGAGCTTGCAGTGAGCCAAGATCACGCCACTGCACTCCAGCCTGGGCGGCAGAGCGAGACTCTGTCTCAAAAAAAAAAAAAAAAGGCAGGGACCAGGTCCCAGCCTAGGCCTAGAAAATCTAAAACTCTGGGAGGAGGAAGGAGATTAAGTCCAAATTTCTACCTTGTATAAGCTCCTCTACTAATAAATTTTGCCTATCAAAGCTTTAGATTCTACACTAAAAACTTAACGTCTCTATTTACTTTCTTAATTCAACGATAATTTTTTACCAGGCATTTTTCAGAGAGGCTGTGCTTTTTATGACATCATGCCAATTATAGAGATACTTCAGACCCAAAACTGATTAGTTGTACTTTTAATAATTTTAATAACCTGCAAAATCCATTAACAATTTTTTCCAAATTCAGTATCTTAGCACATGTATTTCTTAAGAGAATCATTCTGTAGTCTTAAACATTTTAGTATCATAAAAAATTAGATAGATTTAGTCATTCCACAACATATATATACTTCAAAACTTCAGGTATATGATAAATACCTACAATTTTATGTGTCAATTAAAAAAAACAAAATTTTATAGTACCTGTTCATGATGTGTTTTTAATTTTTTCTAAAATTTCTTCTGCCTTTCATTATGCAGTCACTAAGTGCTTGAAATCAAATAGAACCAAGTTAATTGTAATGGTTGTCTTAAACCTACAAGTAATATAATGACAGTTTTACTATTGAAGCATGTACATATGCTTTTTTTACATATTAGCACCATGCTTTCTAGTAATATTAGGATGAAAAAACAGCAGAGAAACATGCAATGAACTTAACAGTGATGAAACTTATCTGGGGCTCATTGCTATAGGATGTATTGTCTTTCTCCTAAAAAGAGACTGGAAAGAGAAATTGTATTTCAAATAACCCTTGACAATTCAAAAGATGTAAGAACTTGCTGAAATGTCATGGTCATTCGCTTGTGGCTAACATTAGAAGTGTTAAATCACAATTAGATTTAACACATATAATCAGGCTGGAGGTGTCTCTAGTAGCCTCCAGTAAACACTCTCTCCCTCTCTCTCAGCAAGATCTTGTACAGATATCTCTCTGATGACACCATCATCGTTATAAGTATGAGTGAATTTCAGAAGCTCATTGATGCCTCTTCAAACAAACTAGTACTTGCTGAATGGTATGAGCTTTTCAAAGATGTCCTTAATCTGTTTCTTTTTCAAGACATGTCAATTTGTTTCTGAGGGAGACTCTTCAATATGACAGAACCTAAATATGGTTCTTTTTATTCCCAGATACTTCATTTAACTTCATTTATTTATTTGTCTATTTATCTATTTACTTATTTTTATTTCAATAGCTTTAGGGGTACAACTGACTTCATTCCAGTTACTGTGAAAGCCATTCTTCATTTTTTATGCCTGAGTAGTATTTCATAGTATTTATATACTACATCTTATTTATCCACTCATCAATTGATGGGCACCGAGGTTGATTCCATATATTTGCAATTATGAATTGTGCTGTGATAAACATATGAGTGCAGGTATATTTTTGATATAATTACTTCTTTTTCTTTGGGTAGGTACCCAGTAGTATGATTGCTGGAAGGCCCCAAAAGCAATTGCAACAAAAATGAAAATAAATAAATGAGACTTAATTAAACTAAAAAAAGCTTCTGCACAACAAAAGAAATAATCAATAAAGTACATAGACAACCCTATAGAGTGGGAGAAAATATTCACAAACTCTATATACAATAAAAGACTAATATTCAGAATCTACAAGTAATTCAAACAAATCAGCAAGAAAAAAATGAATAACCCCATCAAAAAGTGGGCAAATGACATGAAGAGACATTTTTCAAAAGAAACTATACAAATGGCCATCAAAGATATGAAAAAGATGCTCAATATCACTAATCATCAGGAAAATGCATATTAAAGTCACAATGAGATACCACCTTACCCCAGCGGAATGGCCATTTTTTTTTTTACTTTTATTTTACTTCAGGGGTACAGTGCAGGTTTATTATATAGGTGAACTTGTGTCTGCAGGGTTGCTGTGCAGACTATCTCATCTCCCAGGTATTAAGCCTAGTACCCATTAGATATTTTTTCTGATCCTCTTCCTCCTCCCAACCTCCACCATCTGGTAGCCCCCAGTGTGTGTTGTTCCCCTCTATGTGTCCATGTGTTCTCATCATTTAGTTCCCACTTATAAGTGAAAACATGCAGTATTTGGTCTTCTGTTCCTGTGCTAGTTTGCTAAGGATAACGGCCTGCAGCTCCATCCGTTTTCTGGCAAAGAACATGTTCTCACTCTTTTTTATGGCTACATAGTATTCCATGGTGTATACGTACCATATTTTCTTTATTCAGTTTATCACTGATGGGCATTTAGGTCAATTCCATGTCTTCACTATTGTGAACAGTGCTGCAAAACACATACTTGTGCAAGTGTCTTCATAAGAGAAGGATTTATATCCCTTGAGGTATATGCCCAGTAACGGATTGGTGGGTGGTCAAATGGCATTTCTGTTTTTAGGTCTCTGAGGAATTGCCACACTGTCTTCCATAATGGTTGAACATTATAAAGTGAACAATTTACACTTCCACCAACAGTGGATAAGCATTCCTTTCTCACTGCAACTTCGCCAACATCTATTATTTTTTGACTTTTTAATAATAGCCATTCTGACTGGAGTGAGATGGTATCTCACCGTGGTTTTTATTTGCATTTTTCTAGTGATCAGTGATACTAAGCTTTTTTTAAAATGATTGTTTGGCCACATGTATGTCTTCTTTTGAATAGTGTTCATATCCTTTGCCCATTTTTAATGGAGTTGGAAAAGAATCATTATTAAAATGTCAAAAAACAATAGATGGCATAGATGCGGTGAAAAGGGAACACTTATACACCGTTGGTAGGAATGTACATTAGTACAACTTCTATGGAAAACAGTATGATTCTCTAAGACTGTAAATCTCAGTGTTAGTATTATGTAAAATGGACCCTAGTTTACACTCTAAGGCCAATGATACCTTTCTTTTTTATTTATTTTTTGAGATGGAGTCTCACTCTGCCACCCAGGCTGGAGTGCAATGGCACGATCTCAGCTCACTGCAACCTCCACCTCCCGGGTTGAACTGATTCTCATGCCTCAGCCTCCTGAGTAGCTGGAATTACAGGCGTGTGCCACCACACTCGGGTAATTTTTGTATTTTTGGTAGAGACGGGGTTTCCCTATGTTGGCCAGGCTGGTCTCAAACTCCTGGCTTCAAGTGATCCACCTGCCTCAGCCTCCCAAAGTGCTGCGATTACAGGCATGAGCCACTATGTCCAGCCAGGCCAGTGATTCTTGATAGCGTAAGTTCATGAGATTTAGTTTTAAATACTGAAATAGGGTTGCTAAAGTTCAAAGAAAATTTTAAAATATTTTAGAAATGTCAGGTTATTCAGACAGTACAAAATTTTTTTTACATGGAAAGCCACTTAAAATAGCTTAAGATAATAAGCTTAAGTAAGCAAATAGAGTGTTTACATTTGTGAATCTCAAAAAAACATTGTGCAGTCTTAGCATCACTGGGCAGAAACAATTTTCAAGGGATTCCCTAACTCATTTTCTTGCTTTCATGCAGCAGGATGATTTTCCTAGTTTTCAAGGTATTCATAAAGAAAGAACCCACATAATAATTTTTTTAAAGAGTTATTTCTTTCCCTCTAATGTTTATATCTAAAGACATACCATTCACGAACCTGGGAGGTGGAGGTTGTAGTGAGCTGAGATCGCACCACTGCAATCCAGCTGGGCAACAGAGCAAGACTCTGTCTTTAAAAAAATTAATTAATTGTTTTAAAAATAAAGACATACCATTCATTACTCAATTTTTTAAGACTTAAATTCTATAACTTAGAGTTATTGTTATATAGACAAAATTATTCTCTCCCTCATGTCTTCATCTTGGACCACAGAGAAGATAATGCCATTCTCTTGGAGGAGGAAGCTTCTCTACTTCTCTCCAGTCCTTACTCTAGTTATCAATGGAAAAGTGGCTATGAGGGCTAGACTCCCTGTGAGGCATGTCCCATGAATTGGGGGTGAAGTTACTTTGTTTCAAAAGCAGGTTAACAAGTCTCATCATTGTGTCCTTGTTTTATTCAGCAATTTTACTCAGTCTTCATGACAAGCAGGCTCTTCAGGATCAAACAATTCTTTGTCCCTGTTCTTGCATGTCTTTATCTGTCACTAAAAGGATAAGTCACTTTAACCTTTTGCAGATGGGCTCATTATCTTCAAGAGAGTGGGAAGCCTCAAAACTGTGGACCTCAAGTCTTAGTCTTCTCAATTATAAATATGGAGATAACAATTCCTCATATGATGAACTGTAGAAAATAAATGAAACAACATAAAGTGTGGTGCAAACAATAAAGCACTATACAAATGCATGTTCCTTAGGAATAACTTCTATCATCTAGAAAATAATGGAGTTAGATTAAATTATTTTTAAGGAGCCATTACTTTCTAACATTATCTCTAGTCCAGACCTATCTATTGAGTCTCAGACCCTTAATCCAATTGCCTAATTATATTTTTACTTAATGAATACACATTAGGTAACCACATAAATACTTTAAAAAGCCACTTGGCTAATTCACAGGTCCAAATTCAACATGTCCAAAAATAAACTCGCATCTTTCTTTTTGGTTTTCGGTCAGTGTTCCCTATTTTCATAAAATGTCATGTCATCTACCTGATGACCCAAGTCAGAAACCAGAAAATTATTCTTGACTCCTTTCTTACACTCAAATCCAATTAATCACCAACTGTTCTTAATTCTTCCTCCTAAACATCTTTCAAATTGGTCCTCAGGTCTCCATGTACACTGCCATCACCCTAGTTCAAGTCACCATTTTCTCTCATCTGGACTATCGCCATCAATTCTGAAAGAGACTCCACAAGTAATTATTTTCCCCTCTCTCTAAATTTCATCTCACTCGAGACAGAGTGAGGCGAAGTTTAGCATACAAATCTGGCCATGCCATTCTTCTTAAAACACACACAGTATCCTGTTGTTGTTAAGATAAAGTCCAAGTCCTTAACGTATCTAAAAATGTCCTGGCCGGATCCAATACCTGTTTCTTTCTGCAGCCTCTCCTTATACCTTGCCAATGCATGATTTCCATTCTCCAATCATTCTGCCTTTCTAATCCTTTGAGAGTCCTATGTCCATCTCCCTCACTTATGTGCCTTGACAGCTCACACCCATTCTTTAGTTGTTCACTTCAGTGTTACTCTCTCATAGGAGACTTCCCTAATTCCCTCTCACCGCATTTTCAAGTGAAATTTCTTATTATATGCTCACTTAATATGATGTAGTTCTCCTGTGCAGCATATGTCAGATGTAGTGAGTTATGGGGTTTAATGATAAATGGATTATTAATAATAATAATTAATATAATATATATTATTATGAGGTTTACTGATAAACTCAGACTTTGTAGGGAGAAAATATGTTTATCTCAAAATGACTGTATCTCAGCCATCCTGTGCTTGCCTGGCACACTTATACATAGAAAGAATTAAAGGATGGAGCGGGGGATGGAGGGATAGAGGAAGGGAAATCTCATACATCACATTGAATATAAATTAAACATAAATAATCCAAACATAGTATCATCATGTTTCTCGTGGTGTTTGCTTTTTTTTAGAAATAAGTGTGTATAATACAAATAAAGATCTATGACTTCTGTTACTACCAAATTTTAAAGTCCCCTTATCTGTAAACTCAAGGATTTCCTGATTTTTATTGTTACCTACTAATAATAGATCTTTACTAACAATAATTGTGTGTCAGTAAAATAAAGCCCTTCAAGAATAAATTTTAAGGCCATGATGGTATTTTTAAGGCCATGTAAAATTTTGATGGATTAGGAATAGCATACTAAAATTAAGAAGGTCTTATCAAGAAATTGTTTGTATTAGTTAGGGTAATACTAGCTGCAGTAACAAACCCAAAAATATATGATGCCTCAAACACAATAGAAATTCATTTCTTGTTTGTCTAAAGTCCAGCTTTTTTTCTGAATACCAAAGGACCCTCATCTAAGCAGCAATTCAGGCAGTAAGGGTCTTTTTTTCTGTGACTCCATATTTCCAGTATGTGCTTTCCAAGGCCACTGGGCCCAGCTGTGCCGAGTTGGTGAAAGAAGAAAAAGGTTTGAAGGTTGCCTCAGAGTTCTGTAAGCCAAACCTGGAAATGGAGCCTGTCACTTTTGCTCACATTGCAATGGATAGATCTCCAGTACATGGCTGCAACTGAGTGCAAGGGAGGCTGGAAAGTACAGGTTAACTCTATGACTAAGAAGAGGAATTATGGTTTGAACAGCTGGCCAGTCTCCACCATAGCATTGCTTCTCCACTAAGATTTCTCATTGGTCTTCTCTCAACACATTCACCTCAATTTATTTTTCCTCAAAGTTTATTCTTCAAAGTTGACAATTCTGACCAATAACAGAATATTTAAAGTATAATAACATAATTATTATGTACAGCATACAATCTCAACATTACAATACTTGTATAATAATTTTCTCTTGAACAATAATTTCATGCAAATGAACTCAGATACTTCCCATTGTTAACTTTCTACTTATAATTCTCCCTTTCTAAAAAATAGGAAAAGGAAATAATCTTCATAGGTATATTTATAAAGAAGTATAAAAACAAAGTTAGTAAGAGAATGACTTTAGCTTAGAAACTATTCATTTTATAACAATTGTATAAAGAAACTTGAATGACACAACTTAATTTATGCACATGCTAATATGAATAATAAAATTAGCACTTAGTGAATGTCAGCTACACTTATCTGTATAGTAATATTCATTTGCATGAATTGAGAATTCTCCATTATTGATACAAGAAAAAAGTGAAACAAAAAGAGGAAGCTACAGAGACTAATAAGTCTGTCAGAGTAACTACAATGGAGGAAACACAGATATTCAACAAAGGCTCGATGTATCCATCTCACTCTTAAGCCAAACTTGATTGCACCATAACATTGAAACCTGCTTCAATGAAACTGCCAAACAAATGTTTTTGACACTCCTCAATCTCCTTGAATTTTCTCGTATGTCCTACCCAAATTCCAAAAACCTTTTAAGAACCTGAAGTATCTAGAGGCACTCTGGAATGTGATGTCTTATGATAGTACATGAAAGCAATAATGAAATGTCTACCCATCTAAAACTTAGGTCATGATCTAAAAAATAAACAATTAAAATATTAAATATTTAAATAAATTCAAAGCTTTAAATTTACAGTCACACACACAGAGCAGAAGGTTTTATCTAAGTGCAACGGTTAATCAAAGTAATGTCTGTGATGACTGCAAAGTTTAGATACATAAAAACACCAAGTAAGAGAGGCATACAATGACAACTGAGTCAATTTGAAACATAAACAATTACTCAGTAGCCTAAGAAAGACTGAGAAAACAGATTGTTTATAGGTGGTCAACTTTGGAGCACAGATAACACCAGAGGTTAGTTTTTGAGCAAGTATGACATGGAGAGAAGGTGTCCTGAACCATTGATTTATGCATTCTGTTTTCTTGTTTAGCACACAATTACTTGTGATAATTCTATCCCCATCAAATTGTCTTCTGATTATAATTTAGTTTCCCACATAGCTCTGCCTAAAATGAGATAATGTGTTAGTCATGCTAACATGAATAGGTCAGTCCATTTAACAGTCATATTTCTCATTGTTCATAGATGATTTGGTTCTATGCACTTGATTAACATAACTCTGCTCCTGAGAAATGGATCTACTCTCAGTTTCTGAGAAAAGCAAGTTTCTGATCCTAAAAATCAAGTCAAAAGACCCTAGACTGTTATTATTGCAACATAATACATTCCATTTTGAAATCCCCTGGACAGCCTGCCAGGCACATAATCAATATCACTTCGTTCCAATTACAATAGTGTGGTGGTACTTGCCAGCCAACAAACAAGTACATGAAAATTAGCAGCACTACCAAACACAACAAATTAAAAATAAATCATTGCTAATGTATACCTCTAATTTGACAAGGTGGCTCCAAATAAAACTTCCAATAAGATATCTTTTATATGTTCCCCTTAACTCCTTTTAAAAATTTTTTCATTTCCATAGGTTTTGGGGGAACAGGAGGTATTTGGTTACATAAGTAAGTTCTTTCGTGGTGATTTGTGAGATTTTGGTGCACCCATCACCCGAGCAGTATACACTGAACCCAATTTGCAGTTTTTATCCCTCACCCCCCTCCCACCCTTTCCCCTGAGTCCACAAAACCTATTGTATCATTCTTATGCCTTTGCATCCTCATAGCTTAACTCCCACTTAGGAGTGAGAACATACAATTCTTGGTTTTTCATTCCTGAGTTACTTCACTTAGAATGATAGTCTCCAGTTTCAACCAGGTTGCTGTGAATGCCATTAATTTATTCCTTTGTATTGATGAATAGTATACCATTGTATGTATGTACCAAAATTTCTTTATCCAGTCATTGACTGATGAGCATTTGGCTGGTTCCATATTTTTGCAATTGCAAGTTGTGCTGCTGCAAACATGTGTGTGCAAGTATCCTTTCTGTATATTAACTTCTTTTCCTCTAGGTAGATACCCAGTAGTGGGATCGCTGGAACAAATGGTAGTTCCACTTTTAGTTCTTTAAGGAATCTCCACACAGTTTTTCATGAAGATTGTACTAGTTTACATTCCCACCAGCATGTAGAAGTGTTCCCTTTTCACCCCATCCACACTAACATCTAATTTGTTTTTTATATTTTGATTATGGTCATTCTTGCAGGGGTAAGGTGGTATCACATGGTGGTTTTGATTTGCATTTTCCTGGTAATGAGTGATGTTGAGCATTTTTTCATATATTTATTGGTCATTTGTACATCTTCATTTAAGAATTGTCTATTCGTGTCGTTAGTGCACTTTTAGATGTGATCATTTGTTTGTTTGTTTTCTGGTTAATTTGTTTGAGTTCCTTGTAGATTCTGGATATTAGTCCTATGTCAGAAGTATAGATTATGAATATTTTCTCCCACTTTGTGGATTTTCTGTTTACTCTGCTGACTGTTCCTTTTTACCGTGCAGAAGCTCTTTCGTTTAATTAAGTCTCACTTACTTATCTTTGGTTTTGTTGCATTTGCTTTTGGGTTCTTGGTCATGAAGTCTTTGCCTAAGCCAATGTCTATAAGGGTTTTTTCAATGTTATCTTCCAGAATTTTTATAGTTTCAGGTCTTAAATTTAAGTCCTTCATCCATCTTGAGTTGATTTTTGTATAAGGTGAGAGATGAGGATACAGTTCATTCTCCTACATGTGGCTTGCCAATTATCCCAGCACCATTTGTTGAATAGGGTGTCCTTTCCCCACGTTATGTTTTTGTTTGCTTTGTCGAAGATCAGTTGGCTGTAAGCATTTGGGTTTTATTTCTGGGTTCTCCATTCTGGTCCATTGGTCTAGGTGCCTATTTTTTATGCCAGTGACATGCTGTTTTGGTGACTATGGCCTTATAGTATAGTTTGAAATCAGGTAATGTGATGCCTCCAGATTTGTTCTTTTTGCTTAGTCTTGCTTTGGCTATGCAGGCTCTTTTTGGGGTCCATATGAATTTTAGGATTGTTTTTTCTAGTTCTATGAAGAATGATGATGATATTTTGATGGGATGGAAATTGCACTGAATTTGTAGATTGCTTTTAGCAGTATGGTTATTTTCACAATATTGATTCTACCCATCCATGAGCATGCAATGTGTTTCCATTTTTTTGTGTCATCTATGATTTCTTTCAGCAATGTTTTGTAGTTTTCCTTGTAGAGTCACCCCCTGGTCAGATATATTCCTAAATATTTTTTTTGCAGCTAGCTATTGTAAAAGGGGTTGAGTAGTCAATTTTATTCTCAGCTTGGTCACTGTTGGCGTAAAGAAGAGCTACCAATTTTCATACATTAATCTTGTATCCAGAAACTTTGCTGAGTTCTTTTATTAGTTCTAGGAGCTTTCTGGAGTAGTCTTTAGAGTTTTTGAGGTAAACTATCATATCATCAGCAAACAGTGACAATTTGACTTCCTCTTTACTGATTTGGATGCCCTTTATTTATCTCTTGTCTGATTGCTCTGGCTAGGACTTCCAGTACTATATTGAAGAGGAATGGCAAGAGTGGGCATCCTTGTCCTGTTCCAGTTCTCAGAGGGAATGCTTTCAACTTTTCCCCATTCAGTATTATGTTGGCTGTGGGTTTGTTGTAGATGGCTTTTATTACCTTGAGGTATGTCCCTTGTATGCTGATCTTGCTGAGGGTTTTAATATAAAGGAATGCTGGATTTTGTCAAATGCTTTTTCTGCATCTATTCAGATGATTACGTGAATTTTTTTTAATTCTGTTCATGTGGTGCATCACATTTCTTGACTTGCATATGTTAAACCATCCCTGCATCCCTGGTATGAAACCCACTTGATCATGGTGTATTATCTTTTTCATATGCTATTAGATTTGTTTAGCTAGTATTTTATTAAGGATATTTGCATCTATGTTGTTCAGAGATACTGGTCTGTAGGTTTTTTCTTTTGTTATGTCCTTTCCTGGTTTTGGTATTAGGGTGATACTGGCTTCATAGAATGATTTAGTGAGAATTCCTTCTTTCTCTATCTTGTAGAATAATGTCAGTAGGATTGGTACCAATTCTTCTTTGAATGTCTGATAGAATTCAGCTGTAAATCCATCTGGTCCTAGAGGGTTTTTTGTTGGTAACTTTTTTATTACCATTTCAATCTTGCAGGTTGTTATTGGTCTATTCAGGGTTTCTAATTCTTCCTGATTTAAGCTAGGAGGGTTGTATATTTCCAGAAAGTTATCCATCTCCTCTAGGTTTTCTGGTTTATGTGCATAAAGGTGTTCATAGTAGCCTGGAATAATCTTTTGTACTTCTGCAGTGTAGGTTGTAGTATCTCCCATTTCATTTCTAACTGAGCTCATTCAAATCTTCTCTTTTCTTTTATTGGTTAATCTTGCTAATGGTTTATCAATTTTATTTATCTTTTCAAAGAACCAGCTTTTTTCAATTTCTCTTTTGTGCTTTTTTGTTTCAATTTCATTTAATTCTGCTCTAATCTTGGTTATTACTTTTCTTCTGCTGGGTTTGGGTTTGGTTTGTTCTAGTTCCTCTAGTTCCACACCTCTAGTTCCTTGAGGTGTGAACTTAGATTGTCTATTTGTGCTCTTTCAAACTTTTTGATGTAGGCATTTATGACTATAAACGTTCCTCTTAGCACTGCCTTTGCAGTATTCCAGAGGTTTTTATAGATTATGTCCCTATTGTTATTCAGTTCAAACAATTTTTTAATTTCCATCTTGATTTCATTGTTGACCCAGTGATTATTCAGGAGCAGATTATTTAATTTACATGTATTTACATGGTTTTGAATGTTCCTTTTGGAGTTGATTTCCAATTTTATTCTACTGTGGTCTGAGAGAATACTTGATAGGATTTGAAATTTCTTAAATTTACTGAGATTTGTTTTGTGGTGTATCATATGGTCTATCTTACAGAAAGTTCCATGCACTGATGAATAGAATGCATATTCTGTGGTTGTTGGGTAGAATGTTCTTTAAATATCCATTAAGTCCATTTGTTCTAGGGTATAGTTTAAATCCATTGTTTCTTTGCTGACTTTCTGTCTTAATCACCTGTCGACTGCTGTAAGTGGAGTATTGAAGTCCTCCACTATATTATGTTGCTGTCTACTTCTTTTCTTAGATCTAGCAGTAATTGTTTTATAAATTTGGGAGTTCTAGTGTTAGGTGCATATATATTTAAAATCACAATATTTTCCTATGGACAAGGCCTTTTATCATTATACAATGTCCCTTTTGTCTTTTTTAACTGCTGTTGCTTTAAAGTTTATATTGGCTGATATAAGAATAACTACTCCTGCTTGCTTTTGGTGTCCATTTGTATGGAACATCTTTTTTCACCCCTTTACCTTCAGTTCATGTGAGTCCTTATGTATAAGATGAGTCTCTTGAAGGCAGCAGATATTTGACTGATGAATTCTTATCCATTCTTCAATTCAGTATGCTTTACATGGAGCATTTAGGTCACTTATATTCAACATTACTATTGAGATGTGTACTATTCAATGCATTGTGTTATTTGTTGCCTGAATACCTTGTTTTTTAAAATTTATTGTATTTTTGTTTTATAGGTTGATATGGTTTGCTGTGTCCCCACCCAAATCACACCTTGAATTGTAATAATCTCCACATGCCAAGGGCAGGGCCAGGTGGAGATAACTGAATCATGGGGATGGTTTCCCCCATACTGTTTTCATGGTAGTGAATAACTCTCATGAGTTCTGATGGTTTTATAAAGAGGAATTCCCTGGCACAAACTTTCTCTTGCCTGCTCCCATGTAAGACATTACTTTGCTCCTCTTTGGCTTCCACCATGATTGTGAGGCCTCCCTAGCCATGTGGAACTGTGAGTCAATTAAACCTCTTTCCTTTATAAATTACCTAATCTTGGGTATGTCTTTATTAGCAGCATGAGAACAGACTAATACAGTAAATTGGTACCAGGAGTGGGGTGCAGATATAAAGCTACCCAAAACTACCCAAAAATGTGGAAGCGACTTTGGAATTGGATAACAGGCAGAGACTGGAAGTTTCGAGGGCTCAGAAGGAGACAGGAAAATGTGGGAAAGTTTGGAACTTCCTAGAGTCTTAGAGGGCTCCAAAGATGACAGAAATATGTGGGAAAGTTTGGAGCTTCTTAGAGACTTGTTGAAGGGCTTTGACCAAAATGCTGATGGTAATATGGACAATAAGGTCCAAGCTGAGGTGGTCTCAGATGGAGATGAGAGACTTGTTGGGAACTGGAGTAAAGGTCACTCTTGCTATGAAAAGAGACTGACATTTTGCCCCTGCCCTAGAGATTTGTGGAACTTTGAACTTGAAAGAGATGATTTAGGGTATCTGGTAGAAGAACTTTCTAAGCAGCAAAGTGTTCAAGAGTAAGCAGGGAATAAAGTTTGGAAAATTTGCACCTGACAATGCGATAGAAAAGAAAAAAACGTTTTTCTGGAGAGAAATTCAATCTAGCTGCAGAAATTTACATAAGTAATGAGTAGCTGAATGTTAATCCCCAAAACAATGGGGAAAATGTCTCCAGGGCATGTTACAGACCTTCACAGAAGCCCCTCATATCACAGACATGGAGGCCTACTGGGGAAAAATGGTTTTGTGGGCCAGGCACCGGACTCTCCTGCTCTATGCAGCCTTGGAACATGGTGCCCTATGTCCCAGTTGCTTTAGCTACAGCTATGGCTAAAAGGGGCCAACATACTGCTCAGGTCATTTCTTCAGAGAGTGCAAACCCCAAGTCTTGGCAGCTTCCACACGTGTTGGTCCTGTGGGTGCACAGAAGTCAAGAATTAAGGTTTAGGAACCTCAGCCTAGATTTCAGAGGATGTAGGAAATGCCTGGATGTCCAGGCAGAAGTTGGCTGCATGGGCGGGGCTCTTATGAAGAACCTCTGCTAGAGCAGTGCAGAAAGGAAATGTGGGGTCAGAGACCCCACACAGAGTCCCCATGAGAGCACTGCCTCATGGAGCTGTGACAGGAGGGCCACCATCCTTCAGACCCCAGAATGGTAGATACACTGACAGCTTGCACTGTGTGCCTGGAAAAGCTGCAGATGCTCAACACCAGCCCATGAAAGCAGCCAGAAGAGAGGCTGTGTCCTGCAAAGTCACAGGGGTGGATCTGCCCAAGGCCATGGGAGCCCACCTCTTACATCAGTGTGACCTGGATGTGAGATGTGGAGTCAAAGGAGATCATTTCGGAGCTTTAATATTTGACTACCCCATTGGACTTTGGACTTGCATGGGGCCTGTAGCTCTTTCATTTTAGCCAATTTCTCCCATTTGGAATGGGTTTACTTACCCAATGCTCATACCTTCATTTTATCTAGTAAGTAACTGACTTGCTTTTGATTTTACAGGCTCAGAGGCAGAAGGGACTTGCCTTTTCTCAGATGAGACTTTAGACTGTGAACTTTGGAGTAAATGCTGAAATGAGTTAAGACTTTGGGGGACTGTTGGGAAGGCATGATTGGTTTTGAAATATGAGGACATGAGATTTGGGAATGGTCAGGGATGGAATGATATAGTCTGGCTGTGTCCCCACCCAACTCTCACCTTGAACTGTAATAATCCATACACATCAAGGGCAGGGCCAGGTGGAGATAACTGAATCACGGGGGCGGTTTCCTCCATACTCTTCTCATGGTAGTGAATGAGTCTCATGAGATCTGATGGTTTTATAAAGGGAAGTTCCCATGCACAAACTCTGTCTTGTCTGCAGTCATGTAACATGTGACTTTGCTCCTCCTTGCCTTCCACCATGATTGTGAGGCCTCCCCAGCCATGTGGAACTGAGTTAATTAAACCTCTTTTCTTTATAAATTACCCAGTCTTGAGTATGTCTGTATTAGCAGCATGAGAACAGATGAATACGTAGGTCCTGTGAGATTTATGCTTTAAAGTGGTTCTGTTTTGACATGTTTCCAGAATTTGTTCCAAGATTTAGAGCTCCTTTTAGCAGTTCTTGTAGTGCTGGCTTGGTAATGGTGAATTCTCTTAGCAATTTCTTTGTCTGAAAAAGGCTGTATCTTTCCTTCATTTATGAAGCTTAGTTTCATTGGATACAAAATTCTCGGCTAATTGTTTTGTTTAAGGAGGGTGAAGATAGGGCCCCAATCCCTTTTAGCTTGGAGGGTATCTGTTGTTAATCTGAAAGGTTTTCCTTTATAGGTTACCTGGTGCTTTTGCCTCACATTTCTCAAAGTGTATGCTTTATTTCCCGAAGTTGTGTTTTTGTGTGTGTGTGTGTTTTTTTTTATTTACACCATCTATTTCACTGAAGATTTCTCACATCTTACATCTTTTTTTATTTCCTTAAGTTCGACTTCACCTTTCTCTGGTGCCTCTTTGATTAGTGTAATAATTGACCTTCTGAATTCTTTTTCTGACAATTCAGTGATTTCTTCTTGTTTTGGATCCATTGATGGTGAGCTAGTGTGATTTTGGTGGGCTACTAAAGAACCTTGTTTTGTCATATTATCAGAATTGTTTTTCTGGTTCCTTCTTATTTGGGTAGGCTAAGTCAGAGGGAAGATCTGGCACTCAAGGCTACTATTCAGATTCTTTTGTCCTACGGGGTGCTCTCTTGATGTAGTATTCTCCTCCTTTTTCTAGGGATGGGGCTTCCTGAGAGCCAAACTGTAGTGAATGTTATTTCTCTTCTGGATCTAGCCACCGAGCAGGACTACCAGGCTATGTGTTGGCACTGAGGGGTGTCTACACAGAGTCCTTGATATAAACCATCTTCAGGTCTCCCAGCCATGGATACCAGTGCCTTCTCTGGTGGAGGTGGCGGGGCAGTGAAATGGACTCTTTGAAAGTCCTTAGTTGTATTATTGTTGTTTATTGCACTATTTTTGTGCTGGCTGGCCTCCTGCAAGGAGGTGATCTTTTCCAAAAAGTATCGGCTGTGGTAGTATAGGGAGGACCAGGCAGTAGGAGGGACCCTAGAACTCCCAAGAGAATATAACCTTTGTCTTCAGCTACCAGGGTGGGTAGGGAAGGGCCATCAGGTGGTGGCAAACTTAGACGTGTCTGAGCTCAGACTCTCCTTGGGCAGGGCTTGCTGCTGCTTCTGAAGGGGATGGGGGTGTGGTTTCAGGTCGATGGAGTTATGTTTCCAGGAGGATTTTGGCTGCATCTGCTATGTCATACAGGCTATTAGGAAAGTGGGGGAAAACCGGTAGTTACAGGCCTCACCCAGCTCCCACACGACCCAAAAGGCCAGTCTCATTCCCTCCTTGCCCCATTCCCAAACAGCACCGAGTTTTTTTTCCAGGCAGTGGATGAGCAGGGGCAAGAACTT
>NW_012101887.1:4780518-4783636 GCF_000951045.1 Mandrillus leucophaeus | reverse complement strand
TTTTTTTATTTACACCATCTATTTCACTGAAGATTTCTCACATCTTACATCTTTTTTTATTTCCTTAAGTTCGACTTCACCTTTCTCTGGTGCCTCTTTGATTAGTGTAATAATTGACCTTCTGAATTCTTTTTCTGACAATTCAGTGATTTCTTCTTGTTTTGGATCCATTGATGGTGAGCTAGTGTGATTTTGGTGGGCTACTAAAGAACCTTGTTTTGTCATATTATCAGAATTGTTTTTCTGGTTCCTTCTTATTTGGGTAGGCTAAGTCAGAGGGA
Source organism: Mandrillus leucophaeus (assembly GCF_000951045.1). NCBI lineage: Eukaryota > Metazoa > Chordata > Mammalia > Primates > Cercopithecidae > Mandrillus > Mandrillus leucophaeus. The sequence goes on along the minus strand of NW_012101887.1, from coordinate 4,783,355 downwards.
AGATCTGGCACTCAAGGCTACTATTCAGATTCTTTTGTCCTACGGGGTGCTCTCTTGATGTAGTATTCTCCTCCTTTTTCTAGGGATGGGGCTTCCTGAGAGCCAAACTGTAGTGAATGTTATTTCTCTTCTGGATCTAGCCACCGAGCAGGACTACCAGGCTATGTGTTGGCACTGAGGGGTGTCTATACAGAGTCCTTGATATAAACCATCTTCAGGTCTCCCAGCCATGGATACCAGTGCCTTCTCTGGTGGAGGTGGCGGGGCAGTGAAATGGACTCTTTGAAAGTCCTTAGTTGTATTATTGTTGTTTATTGCACTATTTTTGTGCTGGCTGGCCTCCTGCAAGGAGGTGATCTTTTCCAAAAAGTATCGGCTGTGGTAGTATAGGGAGGACCAGGCAGTAGGAGGGACCCTAGAACTCCCAAGAGAATATAACCTTTGTCTTCAGCTACCAGGGTGGGTAGGGAAGGGCCATCAGGTGGTGGCAAACTTAGACGTGTCTGAGCTCAGACTCTCCTTGGGCAGGGCTTGCTGCTGCTTCTGAAGGGGATGGGGGTGTGGTTTCAGGTCGATGGAGTTATGTTTCCAGGAGGATTTTGGCTGCATCTGCTATGTCATACAGGCTATTAGGAAAGTGGGGGAAAACCGGTAGTTACAGGCCTCACCCAGCTCCCACACGACCCAAAAGGCCAGTCTCATTCCCTCCTTGCCCCATTCCCAAACAGCACCGAGTTTTTTTTCCAGGCAGTGGATGAGCAGGGGCAAGAACTTGCCCCAGACTACCAGCCTCATGGCTGAGAAAGCAGCAGGGCTCTCACACCTCCCCCTGCCTGTTGAGTCTGCACACCAGATTCATGCCCTCTCCCAAGTTCTGGCCAGGAAACTTCACATTCAGTTGGAATTGTTACAAAGTTCAGCTGCAGGGTACCTTCTCCCTGTGGTCTTTTCCAAGTTTTCTGGCAGTCCTTCCCAAGGACCCCGTGAGAAAAGGCATAAATGGCTTTCCTGGGGAACAAGAGAACCCACAGAACTTTTCCCACTGCTTTCTCTACCCATGTATTTTGCTTGACTCTAAATTGACTCAGCTCCAGGTAAGGTCAGAATCTTCTCATGCGATTTGGACCTTCAGGTTCCCCAGTGAGGGTGTGTGCTCTGAGGCAGATGATCCTCCTTTGTCACTTTCACAGTTTGGGCACTCGCAGTATTTGGGCTGGTCTCCTGGGTCCTGCAGGAGCAATTCACTTCCTTCAAAGGGTCTGTGGATTCTTTCAGCTTTCTTGGTATATTCCTGCAGTAGCTCTTGGAGCAAAAGTTCACAGTGTGAGCTTCCACACGCTGCTCTGTCCATCACAGGGGGAGCTGCAATTTATTCCTGCCTCCTATCCACCATTTTTTTCCCTCCTCTTAACTCTGTTTGACTAGTCCTTCATTTTGGTCCCACTTACTTTGTCTATTTTTGGTGGGGCCCTGAAATATGTCCTTCTTTAAAAATATAATGATGTAGAATATTTTAATTTCTCTTTGGAGAGAGAAACATGTCTTAGGCATATCAAGTCATGTTAGCATCAAGTGGTTCCATTATTTTCCTGTGTTTTTCTAACTGACTGGCAGCAACTCCCAGGAAACTGGCCAAGAATACTGGATCAAGCACAGCTGAGGAGGGAACTAAAAACTTACAGAAAATATGGACATTCTGTCTCTGATCTCTTAACTTCAGAGAAGTAGATGTTATAGAATATAAGATAAAAATTGATATTGACTCACTATTACTTTATATACTAATGAAAAGAAAAATACTGACCAAACTATGACACACTATTAATTGTAAGGTGTACCTTCATTTCAGAGAGTTAAAATGCATACAAAAAATGTACAACTCAGAATTAGTAAACTACAGTATTGGCTTTTACTCCTTTTTACTGAGCTCCACATTCACTAAAGTTGACATAACACTCAAGGCACCATTTCTTAAACAGATGTGGTACAGGAAGAGGATTTCAACAGGCCAGAATTAGTCTTAGCCAGCTAGTTCAATGTCCCAACTAGTACTTTTAATCTGGCTGCTTCAAATTATTTAAATGTCCACTCATCCACTGACATTTCTGTACAGAATTCTTTAAGTTCTTTTTGCTTTTTATGCCCTAAGTTCTAGGGTACATGGGCACAACCTGCAGGTTTGTTACATATGTATACATGTGCCATGTTAGTGTGCTGCACCCATTAACTCCTCATTTGCATTAGGTATATCTCCTAATGCTATCCCTCCCACCTCCCCTAAACCCACAACAGGCCCCAATGTGTGATGTTCCCCTCCCTGTGTCCAAGTGTTCTCATTGGTCAATTCCCACCTATGAATGAGAACATGAGGTGTTTGGTTTTCTGTCCTCGTGATAGTTTGCTCATAATGATGACTTCCAGCTTCATCCACGTCCCTACAGAGGACATGAACTCATCCTTTTTTATGGCTGCATAGTATTCCATGGTGTATATGTGCCACATTTTCTTAATCCAGTCTACCATTAATGGACATTTGGGTTGGTTCCAAGTCTTTGCAATTGTGAATAGTGCCACAAAAAACATATGTGTATGCATGTATCTTTATAGCAGCATGATTTGTAAACCTTTGGACATATACCCAGTAATGGGATGGCTGGGTCAAATGATATTTCTAGTTCTAGATCCTTGAGGAATTGCCACACTGTCTTCCACAATGGTTGAACTAGTTTACAGTCCCACCAACAGTGTAAAAGTGTGCCTATTTCTCCATATCCTCTCCAGCACCTGTTGTTTCCTGACTTTTTAATGATCGCCATTCTAATTGGTGTGAGATGGCA
>NW_012101887.1:4778038-4779568 GCF_000951045.1 Mandrillus leucophaeus | reverse complement strand
ACTGAGCAGTGGTTTGTAGTTCTCCTTGAAGAGATCCTTCACATCCCTTGTAAGTTGGATTCCTAGGTATTTTATTCTCTTTGAAGCAATTGTGAATGGGAGTTCACTCATGACCTGGCTCTCTGTTTGTCTGTTATCAGTGTATAGGAATGCTTGTGATTTTTGCACATTAATTTTGTATCCTGAGACTTTGCTGAAGTTGCTTATCAGCTTAAGGAGATTTGGGGCTGAGATGATGGGATTTTCTAAATATTCAATCATGTCATCTGCAAATAGGGACAGTTTGACTTCCTCTTTTCCTAATTGAATACCCTTTCTTTCTTTCTCCTGCCTGATTGCCCTGACCAGAACTTCCAACACTGTGTTGAATAGGAGTGGTGAGAGAGGGCATCCCTGTCTTGTGCCAGTTTTCAAAGGGAATGCTTCCAGTTTTTACCCATTCAGTGTGATATTGGCTGTGGGTTTGTCATAAATAGCTCTTATTATTTTGAGATACGTCCCATCAATACCTAGTTTATTGAGTTTTTAGTATGAATGACTGTTGAATTTTGTCGAAGGCCTTGTCTGCATCTATTGAGATAATCATGTGGTTTTTGTCTTTGGTTCTGTTTATATGCTGGATTACGTTTATTGATTTGTGTACACTGAACCAGCCTTGCATCCCAGGGATGAAGCCTACTTGATCATGGTGGATAAGGTTTTTGATGTGCTGCTGGATTCGGTTTGCCAGTATTTTATTGAGGATTTTTGCATCAATGTTCATCAGGAATATTGGTCTAAAATTGTCCTTTTTTTTGTTGTGTCTCTGCCAGGCTTTGGTATCAGGATGATGTTGGCCTCATAAAATGAGTTAGGGAGGATTTCCTCTTTTTCTATTGATTGGAATAGTCTCAGAAGGAATGTTACCATCTCCTCATTGTACCTCTGGTAGAATTTGGCTATGAATCCATCTGGTCCTGGGCTTTTTTTGGCTGGTAGGCTATTAATTATTGCCTCAATTTCAAAACCTATTATAGGTCTATTCAGGTATTCAACTTCTTCCTGGTTTAGTCATGGGAGGGTGTATGCGTCCAGGAATTTATCAATTTCTTCTAGATTTTCTAGTTTATTTGCATAGAGGTGTTTATAGTATTCTCTGATGGTAGTTTGTATTTCTGTGGGATCAGTGGTGATACCCCCTTTATCATTTTTATTGTGTCTGATTCTTCTCTCTTTTCTTCTTTATTAGTCTTGCTAGCGGTCTATCAATATTGCTGATCTTTTCAAAAAACCAGCTCCTGGATTCATTGACTTTTTGAAGGGTTTTTTGTGTCTTTATCTCCTTCAGTTCTGCTCTGATCTTAGTTATTTCTTGTATTCTGCTAGCTTTTGAATGTATTTGCTCTTGCTTCTCTAGTTCTTTTAATTGTGATGTTAGGGTGTCAATTTTAGATCGTTCCTGCTTTCTCTTGTGGGCATTGAGTGCTATAAATTTCCCTCTACACACTGCTTTAAATGTGTCCCAGAGATTCTGGTATGTTGTGTCTTTGT
>NW_012101887.1:4740285-4777972 GCF_000951045.1 Mandrillus leucophaeus | reverse complement strand
ATGTTTAGTGCTTCCTTCAGGAGCTCTTGTAAGGCAGGCCTGGTGGTGACAAAATCACTCAGCATTTGCTTGTCTGTAAAGGATTTTATTTCTCCCTCACTTATGAAACTTAGTTTGGCTGGATATGAAATTCTGGGTTGAAAATTCTTTTCTTTAAGAATGTTGATTATTGGCGCCCACTCTCTTCTGGCTTGTAGAATTTGTGCTGAGAGATGTGCTGTTAGTCTGATGGACTTCCCTTTGTGGGTAACCCAACCTTTCTCTCTGGCTGCCCTTAACGTTTTTTCCTCCATTTCAACTTTGGTGAATCTGATAATTATGTGTCTTGGAGTTGCTCTTCTCAAGGAGTATCTTTGTGGTGCTCTCTGTATTTCCTGAATTTGAATGTTGGCCTGCCTTGCTAGGTTGGGGAAGTTCTCCCGGATAATACCCTAAAGAGTGTTTTCCAACTTGGTTCCATGCTCCCCATCACTTTCTGGTACACCAATCAGACATAGATTTGGTCTTTTCACATAGTCCCATATTTTTTGGAGGGTTTGTTCATTTCTTTTTACTCTTTTTTCTCTAAACTTCCCTTCTCATTTCCTTTCATTCATTTGATATTCCATCACTGAAAACCTTTCTTCCACTTGATTGAATCGACAACTGAAGCTTGTGCATGCATCACATAGTTCTTGTGCCATAGTTTTCAGCTCCATCAGGTCATTTAAGGTCTTCTCCATGCTGTTTGTTTTAGTTAGCCATTCGTCTAATCTTTTCTCAAGGTTTTTAGCTTCTTTGCGATGGGTTCAAACATCCTCCTTTAGCTTGGAGAAGTTTGTTATTACTCATCATCTAAAGCCTTCTTCTCGCAACTCATCAAAGTCATTCTCCATCCAGTTTTTTTCCATTGCTGGCGAGGAGCTGCATTCTTTTGGAGAAGAAGAGGCGCTCTGATTTTTAGAATTTTCAGCTTTTCTGCTCTGTTTTCTCCCCATCTTTGTAGTTTTATCTACTTTTCGTCTTTGATCATGGTGACATACAGATGGGGTTTTGGTGTGGATGTCCTTTCTGTTTGTTAGTTTTCCTTCTAACAGTCAGGACCCTCAGCTGCAAGTCTGTTGGAGTTTGCTGGAGGTCCACTCCAGACCCTGTTTGCCTGGGTATCACCAGCGGAGGCTGCAGAACAGCAAATACTGCAGAACGGTAAATGTTGCTGCCTGATTCTTCCTCTGGAAGCTTCGTCTCAGAGGGGCACGCAGCTGTATGAGGTGTCAGTCGGCCTCTACTGGGAAGTGTCTCCCAGTTTGGCTACTCAGGGGTCAGGGACCCACTTGAGGAGGCAGTCTGTCCGTTCTCAGATATCAAACTCTGTGCTGGGAGAAGCACTATGCTCTTCAAAGTTGTCAGACAGGGAAGTTTAAGTGTGCAGAAGTTTCTGTTGCCTTTTGTTCAGCTTTGCCCTGCCCCCAGAGGTGGAGTCTACAGAGGCAGGTCAGCCTCCTTGAGCTGCGGTGGGCTCCACCCAATTCTAGCTTCCCAGTCACTTTGTTTACCTACTCAAGCCTCAGCAATGGTGGACGCCCTACCCCCAGCCTTGCTGCCACCTTGCAGTTAGATCTCAGACTGCTGTGCTAGCAGTGAGAGAGGCTCTGTGGGTGTGGGACCCTCTGAGCCAGGCACGGCATATAGTCTCCTGGTGTGCCGTTTGCTAAGACCATTGGAAAAGCTCAGTATTAGTGTGGGAGTGTTACGATTTTCCAGGTACCATCTATCATGGCTTCCCTTGGCTAGGAAAGGGAATTCCCTGACCCCTTGCACTTCCCGGGTGAGGTGATGCCCCACCCTGCTTTGGCTCACACTCTCTGGGCTGCAGCCACTCTCTGACAAGCCCCAGTGAGATGAACCTGGTACCTCAGTTGGAAATGCAGAAATCACCCATCTTCTGCGTCGCTCATGCTGGGAGCTGTAGACTGGAGCTGTTTCTATTCGGCCATCTTGGAACCTTCCCCCCAGGACTTCAGAATTCTTTAAGTTCTAAAGAATCAACCTCTTTGCTAAAACTTCACTTAAATTCAGCCCATCTACATGGAGGAAAGTTTTGGGACTGTTGATGGATATATTAAATCTCCTGCTGTGGTGATGGTCCATACCAATGGGTGTACATATACATCAAAGCTCATCAGTTTGTACACTTAAAATATATGCAATTTATTTTATGTCAGCTATATTGTTAAAGTTGTTTTTAAAAAGAAATAATATTCAAAACCGGGAGGAAAAAGCAGCCCATATATTTCAATGAACCTCTTTAAGGGATGATAGTCAAGTGTAGAAGACAATCACATAAACAAATATTTACACTGCAATGGAAAGTTTGAAAGAGCACTGGGGAATCAGTCACTAGCTGGAAGATAATTATCTGCATGTGGAATTTGAGGAAGTCATCCTAGAAGAAATGATGTCTCTGATATGACTTGAAGTTAGATGGCAATAGAGTTAAATCACCAAGCAGAAAAGAGGAAGGATGAGCCTCCAAAAATTCGTTTTTGTTGGTTGGCTAGCTCACTGCACTGTTAAAAAGAAATTTTTAATCATGCCTACTCCACTGTAGTTTCTGCTTTTATAAGAGATGGTCAATGACACATGGCCTTTTCCTATGTGTGTGTGTGTATATATATGTGTGTGTGTATTTATATATATTTGTATTATACATATAAATACAAATCATAGTGTATATATAGTATATATGTGGTATACATATATATGTCTATATATATGTCTATATATATATATATCCCCTATATGGCATATATCCCCTTTTCTTTTTCCAGGTTTTATTGTTAAGTATTTTTTGCTTTATAGATAAAGTGTACATGACGATGAACTACATAAATGCATGAAAGCTACATGGCAACATAACAGAAAATTATTAGTATCTAGTGAATTTTGCAGTGGAAAATTGAGTATGTACATTTGGGCATGTTTCAAGGAGATACCAGATGTTAATTTTAAAGGTTACTTTATGACTATGTACTTAGAAGAGAACCTAGGGAAATTTTGTTTGAACTGGGTCCTGGGTCCCTTAAAAAGTACTATGTCATCATAACATATTTCTTAAATACTTGCAAGCATATAGTATTTATATGTAAGCCTAGCAACTTGCTAGCAATACTACAGTATGGATTTAGTCACCAATGCTGTATTTAACATGTAAATGTATGATTTCCCTGTAGCTATTCCCTTCCTGTTCTCAAAGTACTTCCGAGCTCCAACTTCTGTTTACCTCATTACTGCTGACAGGTCTGAGCATCAATACTGCCTTAGATTCCAAGGGCTGCAGTCACAAAGTATCACAAACTGGGTGGCTTAAAATAATAGAAATGTATTCTTTCACAGTTATGAAGGCTAAAAGTTTGAAATTAAGGTGTCAGAGGGTTATGTTTCCTCTGAAGTCTCTAGGGAAGAATTCTCCCTTGTCCTTTCCAGCTTCCGGTTGTTGTCAGTGATCCCTGACATTCCTTGGCTTGTAAATGCATCCCTCTAGTCTCTCCTTCCAGCTTCACGTGGACTTCTGCCCTGTGTGTGTATGCCTCTGCTTCTTCACATGGCCTTCATATAAGGACACGAGTCAGGGGATTTAGGGTCTACCCTAACTCAGTATGACCTCACATCTGCCAGGACCCCATTTCCAAGAAAGATCATTCTGAGGTTCCAGGTGGAAATGAATTTTGGAGGAACACTATTCAATTCAGTTAAGTCTAACTCTGCCCTCCTGCCCCCACCTTGACATTCATCCCACATATAAAATACATCCACCGCTTCTCAAAAGTCTTCAGTCATTCTAGCATTAACCTTAAATCCAAAATTCTATCTAAATACAAGCATAAAAAGTTCCAAATTAGGTCATCTGAATAATTTAAATCAGGTATGGGTGAGACTTTGGATATGGCTCCTCCTGGGCAAAATTCCTCTTCCTCTGTGAACATGTGAAACTAGAAAATAAATTATCCACTTCCAAAATACAATGATGTGACAGGCAGAGGATAGATTTTCCATTCCAAAAGAGAAATTGGAAGGAATATAGGGGTCACAGATCTCAAGCAAGCCCAAAATCCAGCATTCCATTAGGTTTCAAGGCCCATGCTTTCAAGGCCCAAGAGTAACACTGTGGTTTGATATTCTGTCCTCTGGGCCCTACATTATAGGGCAGTCCCACCCTCTTGATCATTTATTTGGAAGTCATTTTCTCAGTCACAGTTTAAAATTACCAGTTTGGCAAGGCACTGTGGCTCACGCCTGTAATCCCAGCACTTTGAGAGTCTGAGGTGGGTGAATCACTTGAGCTCAGAAGTTCAAGACCACCCTGGGCAACATAATTAAACTCCATCTCTACCAAAAAAAAAACAAAAAGTAGCCAGTCATGGTGGCATGCACCTGTGGTCCCAGCTTCTCGTGGGGCAGAAGCGGGAGGATCACTTGAGTCTGGGAGGTGGAGGCTGCAGTGAGCCAAGACTTTGCCACTTAACTCTAGCCTGGGTGACAAAGTGAGACTCCGTCTCAAAACCAATAAATAAATAAAAATAAAAATACCAATTAGACAAATAATAATTTAATATTCTTTTAAAAGTACTTCATTTGTGTAGTGTTAAATATTATTCACTTGATAGAATCTACATCAATGAAATATAGCCTATATCTTTGTAAATATGTTATAATTAAAAAAGAAAATTATAGCAATACTTGGAAAGTTTATCTTCTATACTAATAGATTTCTATTATTTTTCAGCACTATAAGGAAACTTGTAAAAGCCCAAATCTTTCTAATTTAAGCATTTCATATCTTTTTTTAAAAAAAATCTAATTAATTTCAAAACTTGCTGTCACCTTCTAATATTCTGAGAATATAGGTCTAATTCTGTCACATAAGTCTAAAATAAAAGTAACAATTGTTAAAGGCAAATTTAATGAACATCAGTATTAATATAAAATAGCACTTAAAATTGTGATGTCCAATAAAATTGAAAATAACTTACTCATAGCTCTGCTTAGAGGAACTTCGGTCATAAACTATAAACATTGGCACACTATATACATTCCCTATAAAGCACACCTTAATAATAAATTACAGTATATACAGTTGAGTTTATGTAGACATTAAATATAGTATATATGTTAGTCATAGTCAAATATTTTATATTACTTTTCTTAGAATTTATTTCTCTATCTTTACATCTACAAATGAGGTGTCTTAATCAAAACAGAATAATTTCATGTTTCGTTCTCTTCCAATGTGTTATATAACTTTTAAAATGTCATTTAAGCTTAGCTGAGTACTTTAGTTATTTTCCTATCTATGGAAGTTGATTAGCTAATGCCTAAAATTTCTTAACAATATGCTACATTGTTACGTAAAGCAATAATTAACTAGTTTGTATCAAATTGTCATTATTGCTTGACCAGAATACTAGTTGATTAAGTATCATGGTGTGATGGTTGATTTTGTACGTCAACTTCACTAGGCCAATGGGAACCCAGATATTGGTTCAAACATTATTCTAGGTGTTTCTCTAAGGTTGTTTTGGATGAGATTAACACTGATAGACTGAGTAAAGAAATCCAAAGGTGGTAGCACTCAACCAATCAGTTGAAGGCCTGAATAGAACAAAAAGGCATACTCTCCCCTGAGTAAGGGAGAATTCTTCCTAGCCTAACAAACTTCGAACTGGGACAAGAAAAAGTTTTTTTGTATAAATCTATGAGGTACAAGTGCAATTTTGTTACATGCATAGATCATTAGGGTCAAGTCAAGGGTTTTAGGGTAACCATCACTCAAAAAAAAATGCACATTGTACCAGTAATTTCTCACCATCCATCCCTCTCCCACTCCCCGACTCTTCCAAGTCTCCAGTGTTCATCATTCCACTCTCTACATCCATGTGTGCCCATTGTTTAGCACTCCTTTATCAGTGAGAACATGCAATATTTGACTTCCTGTGTCTGCCTTGATTCACTTAAGATGATGATCTCCAATTCCATCCATGTTGCTGCAAAAAAAAAAGACATGACTTTATTCTTTTTTATGGCTGAATTGTATTCCATTCTGTGTGCATACCACATTTTCTTTCTCCGGTCATCCACTGATGGACACCAAGGCGTATTCCATATCTTTGCTATTGGGTATAGTGTCGGTAAACATACAAGTGCAGGTATATTTTTGATATATTGATTTCTTTACCTTTGGGTAGATACCCAGTAGTGGGATTGCTATATCAAATGGTAGTTCTATTTTTAATTCTTTAAGAAATATCTATATTGTTTTCCACAGAGGCTGTACTAATTTACATTCCCACCAACAGTGTATAAGAGTTCTCTTTTCTCTGTATCCTCACTGATACCTGTTTGTTTTGTTTTGTTTTTGTCTTTTTAATAATGGTCATTCTTACTGGGGTAAGATAAGATCTTATTGTTTTTTCTGATGATTACTGATGTTGAGCATTTTTTCATATACTTTATGGCCACTTCTACATCTCTTTTTGAAAAATGTCTGTTCATGTCTGATATGGTTTGAATGTTTGTTCCCTCCAAATTTCATGTTGAAATGTGATTCCCAGTGTTGGAAATGGGCCCTAGTGGGAAGTAATTGAATCATGGGGGTGGATCCCTCATGAATGGTTTAGCACCATACCCTTAGTGATAACTTGATTTCTCGCTCTGAATCCACACAAGAAAGATCTGATTGTTTAAAAGTACGTGGCACCTCCCCACCACCTTGCTTCTGCTCTCACCATATGAGACACCTGCTCCTCCTTTGCCTTCTGCCAAGACTGTAAGTTTCCTGAGGTCCTTAACAGAAGCAAAGCAGATGTTGATGCCATGTTTGTGCAGCCTGCAGAAGCATGAGCTAATTAAACCTCCTTTATTTATAAATTACCGAACCAGGTGCTGGTATCCACAGTTGGGAGACCTAAAGACAGATCACATCACAGGACTCTTTGTAGATGTTCCCCAGCACCATCCCAGAGCCTGGTAGCCCCACTGGGTGGCTGGACCCAGAAGGGCAATAATAATCACTGCAGTCTACCTCTCAAGAAGCCCCATCCATAGGAGAAGAGGGAAGAGCACCACATCAAGCCATCACTCTATAGGATATAAGTATCTGAATAGCAGCCCTTGAGTTCCAGATCTTTGCACTGAAATGGTCTACCCAAATAAGAAGCAACTAAAAAAGTAATTCTGGTAATATGACAAAACAAGATACTATAACAACCCCAAAAGATAACACTGGTTCTCCAGCAACGAATCCAAACCAGTAAGACCTCTGAATTGCGAGATAAAGAAATCAGAAAGTTGATTGCTAAGCCATTCAAACACTTTTCCTGTGTTTATTGAGATGCTCATATAATTATATCCTTAATTCTGTTTATGTGATATATCACATTTATTGATTTGCATAACATTTATTGATTTGCATATGTTGAACCATCCTTGCATTCTTGGTATAGTACTCACTTGATCACAGTGTATTATCTTTTTGATGTGCTGTTGGATATGGTTGCTAGTATTTGTTGAGGATTTTTGCATCTATGTTCATAAGGAATACTGGTCTGCGGTTTTCTTTTTTTGTTGTGCCTTTGCCTGGTTTTGGCATCAGGGTAATACTGGCTTCAAAGAATGAGAGAGATTTTTTTCTCTTCAATGTTTTGGAACAGTTGCAGGACGATTTTTGTAAATTGTGAGAGATAAGAATACACCTTCAATTTTCCCAACTCCATTTATTGACAAGCATGTCCTTACCTCAGGGTATGTTCTCATTGGCTCTGTCAAAGATCAGTTCATTTTAAATATGTGGCTATATTATAGGCACTCTATTCTGTTCCACTAACCTATGTGTCAGTTTTTATACCAGTACCATGCTATTTTGATTACTATAACCTTATAGTATAATTTAAACTCAGGATATATAATGGCTCCAGCTATGTCCTTTTTGCTTAGGATTGCTTTGGCTATTCAGGTTCCTTTTGGCTTCCATATGAATTCAAAAATTGTTTTTGCTAATTCCATGAAAAAAATGACATTTCTTGAAATATTTGAAGTATTTTGATACTAACTGCATTGAATCTGTAGATTGCTTTGGGCAGTAGGGTCATTTTAATGGTATTAATATGCTGGTCCCTGAGCATGGGATGTTTTTCCATTTGTTTGTGTCAGCTATGATAGTTTTCATCATGTTTTATAGTTTTCTTTATAAAGACCATTCACTTCCTTGGTTAAATATATTTCTAGAAATTTTAAATTTACTTGTAGCTATTGCACATGAGATTGCATCTTGATTTGATTTTCAGCTTGATCATCATCATCATTGCTGTATAGAAATCGAACTGATTTTTGAATGTTGATTTTGTAGCCTACAACTTTATTAAATTCATTTATCAAATAAGAGTTTTTTAGTGGACTCTTTAAATTTTTCTAGGTGTAAGATTATATCATCAGCAAACAGGGATAATTTGAATTCCTATTTTCCAATTTGAATGCCTTTTATTTTTATTTACAGAATTCACTAAGAAAAGTCATTAAAAAAATAAGCAACAACAACAACAATAAATCCTGGGGAGAATCTGATTTTTGAGTCACTATACTATATTATTTTAGATGTCTAGTTTTCAACAGAAAATTATGTGGCATGCAAAGCAGCAAGAGAGTATACTACATATATCATGGGGGATGCGGGGGGAGAAGTGACCAATTGAAACTCTCCCTGAAAAAGCCAAAATGCTGGCCTAACTAGAAAAATATATTATATCAGCTATTTTAAATACTACTCAGCACCAGCTCTGAACAGACAGAAGAAAGAATCTGTGAACTTGAAGACAAATCAATTAGTATTATTCAATCCATGACCAGAATTTTTTTAAATGAAGAAAAATGAACAGAGTCTCAGAGATCTGTGGGACATGATCAAGCATACTAATACACACTTAATGGGAATCTTTGAAGGAAAGGAGAAAGAACAGGCAGAAAAATATTCAAAAAATTGATAAAAAATTCCCAAATTTGATGAAAAACATAAATCTTAACATTTATCCAAGAACCTCCACAAAATCCAAGCAGGATCAATTCAAAGAGATTCACATTTTAGACACATATTGAAAGTCAAAGCCAAAATAAAACCTTGAAATCACCAATAGAGAAGTTAATCTTCACATACAGGGATCTTCAAAAAGTTAACAGTCAATTTCTCATCAGAAATCATGGAGGCAAAAAAGCAGTAGGATGATATGTTTGAAGTTCAGAAAGAAAGACTATCAACCAAGAATTCTATATCCACTAAAACTAATTGAAAAATAAAGGAGAAATTAAGATGTTCACAGATAGACAATATCTGAGAGAATATGTTTCTAGCAGACCTGACCTATAAGAAATACAAAAGGGTGTTCTTCAGGCTGAAATGAAAGGACACTGTTGAACCTGTAAGAAACACAAAAGAGAGTTCAGGTTGAAATGAAAGGACACGCTATAGTTAACAAATTTGCATAAAGAAATAAAAAGCACTGGTAAAGGTAACAACATAAGTAAATATAAAAGTATAATTCTATTTCTGTTTGTAACTATTTTTACCTCACGCGATTTAAAAGTTTACAGCATAAAGCAATGATTATTAATCTGAATCCGGGGGCATACAATTTATTAAGATGAAATTTGTTTGACAATAACAGTACAAAGGAAGGAGAGAGAAAGCAGCCATATAGAAATGATTTTTGTACATATTTTGATTAAATTGGTATTAATATGGACTAGATTATAGTAAATTAAGATATTAATTGTAATTCCCAGTTATTGCTAAGAAAATAAAAAGTATAGTAAAATAAACAAAAATTAAAATGGCTCAGTAAAGAACAACTTTGGACACAAAAAGAGGCAGAAATGGAGGAATAGAGGAACAAAGATATAAGACATATTCTTAAAAAGTAGCAAAATGGCAAATGTAAATCCTACCTTATCAGTAACTATATTAAAAATGAATGGATTAAATTATCCAATTAAAAGAAAGAAACTGGCAGAATAAATTGCTTTTAAAAAAACATGATCCACCTAGATATTTTCTACAAGAGATACACTTTATAAGTTATAGATTCAATGCTATCCCCATCAAGCTAACACTGACTTTCTTCAAAGAATTGGAAAAAAATACTTTAAATTTCATATGGAGCCAAAAAAGAGGTCATATAGCCAAGACAATCCTAAGCAAAAAGAACAAAGCTGGAGGCATCATGCTACCTGACTTCAAACTATACTATAAGGCTACAGTAACCACAACAGCATGATCCTGATACCAAAAGAGAGACATAGACCAATGGAACAGAACAGAGCCCTCAGAAATAACACCACACATCTACAACTATCTGATCTTTGACAAACCTGACAAAAACAAGCAATGGGGAAAGGATTCCCTATTTAATAAATGGTGTTGGGAAAACTGGCTAGCCATATGCAGAAAGCTGAAACTGGATCCCTTCCTTACACCTTATACAAAAATTAACTCAAGATGGATTAAATACTTAAACATTAGACCTAAAACCATAAAAACCAGAAATACCTAGAAGAAAACCTAGGCAATACCATTCAGGACATAGGCACGGGTAAAGACCTCATGACTAAAACACCAAAAGCAATGGCAACAAAACCCAAAATAGACAAATGGGATCCAATTAAACTAAAGAGCTTCTGCATAGCAAAAGAAATTATCAGCAGAGTGAACAGGCAACCTACAGAATGGGAGAAAATTTTTGCAAGCTACTCATCTGGCAAAGGGCTAATATCCAGAATCTACAAATAAACAAATTTACAAGAACAAAACAAACAAACAACCCCATCAAAAACTGGGTGAAGGATATGCACAGACACTTCTCAAAAGAAGACATGTATGCAGCCAACAAACTTATGAAAAAATGCTCATCATCACTGGTCATCAGAAAAATGCAAATCAAAAACACAATGAGATACCATCTCACGCCAGTTAGAAAGGTGATCATTAAAAGGTCAGGAAACAACAGAAGCTGGAGAGGATGTGGAGAAATAGGAATGTTTTTACACTGTTGATGGGACTGTAAATTAGTTCAACCATTGTGGAAAACAGTGTGGCGACTCCTCAAGGATCTAGAACTAGAAATACCATTTGACCCAGCAATCCCATTACTGGGTATATACCCAAAGGATTATAAATCCTGCTACTATAAAGACACAAGCACAGATATGTTTCTTGCAGCACTGTTCACAACAGTAAAGACTTGGAACCAACCCAAATGCCCATCAATGATAGACTGGATAAAGAAAATGTGGCACATATACACCATGGAACACTATGCAGCCATAAAAAAAAGAATGAGTTCATGTCCTTCGCAGGGATATGGATGAAACTGAAAACCATCATTCTCAGCAAAGTAACACAAGAAGAGAAAACCAAACACTGCATGTTCTTGCTCATAAGTGGGAGTTGAACAATGAGAACACACGGACACAGGGAGGGGAACATCAAACACTGGGGTCTGTCGGGAGGTGGGGAGCTGGGGGAGGGATAGCATTAGGAGAAATGCTTAATATAAATGATGAATTGATGAGTGCAGCAAACCAACATGGCACATGTATACCTATGTAACAAACCTGCACGTTGTGCACATGTACCCCAGAACTTAAAGTATAATAATAATAAAAAAGAGATACACTTTAAATTCATAGACACAAATATATTGAAAGTAAGGAGACAGAAGAAAATATACCATGCAAACAATAATTGAAGAAGGTTAGAGAGCTATAGTGGCTATATTGATCTCATACAAAACAGATTTTTAATGCAAAATTGTTGCCTGAGACAAAAAGAGACATGTTATAATGATAAATGCATCAATAAATCAATATATGTTATAAACATATCTGCATGCTATTGTTTGAATGTTTCTTCTATGCAAATCTCATATTGAAATTTGATCTCCAGTGTTGAAGGTGGTGTCCAATGGGAGGTGTTTGGATTGTAGGGGCAGATCCCTCATGAATAGATAAATATCTTCCCTCAGAAGTGAGCAGGTTCTCACTCTACCATTCCTCCCAGATCTGATTGTTAAAAAAAGCCTGGCATCTTCCACCTCTCTCCTGCATCCTCTGTCACCATGTGATCCCTGCACACACCAACTCATCTTTGTCTTTGTTTTTTCGCATTTGTGGAAGCAGCCTGAGGTTTTCACCAGATGCCCAATCTTATAGCCAGCAGAATCATAACCAAATAAACCTTTTTTTTTTTTTTGTAAATTACCCAGTCAGGCCTTCCATTATAGCAACACAAAATGGACTCAGACAGTGCACTTAAAAACAGAGCTCCAAATACATGAAGAAAAAAAATGACAGAGTCGAAGCAAGAGATAGATAATTCAACAATAACAGTTGGAGACTTCCATATACTACCTTCAACAATGGATAGAACAGCTAGACATAAGATTAACCAAAACATAAGAGACCTGAACAAAACTTACACTAACCAGACTTAACAGAAGTTATAGAACATTCCACACAAAAATAGAAGAATCAAGTGCCCAAAAGACATTCTCCAGAATACACAATATAGCAGGTCATAGACAAGCTTCAATAAATTGAAAATGATTAAAGTTATACAATGTATGTTCTCTGACAGCATAAAATGAGACATCAATAACTGAAGGAAATTTAGGAAATCCACAAATTTGAGGAAATTAAACAATATACTCCTAAATAACCAATGAGTCAAAGAGATCACAAGAGAAATTAAAAATGAAATGTTGAAAATGAGAATACCACATAACATATGTATGGTGTGCAGATAAAGCAGTGAATATAGGGAAATGTATAGCTCCAAACACCTACATTAATAAAAAAAGTAATCAATAGTCAAATCTTCCACTGTAAGAAACTATAAAAAGAAAGGCAAACTAAGTGCAAACAAAGAACAAGTAATAAAGATTAAAGAGGAAATCAGTAGAGAACAGAGAAACAATAAGAAAGCCAAGATTTGGTTTTTGGAAAAGATTTTTTAAAATTTACAACCCTCTAGAATGATTGACCAAGAAATAAGAAAAGTTTCAAATTACTAACGTCAGGAACAAAAAAAAGAAATCATCATTACTGACCTTAAAGGAATAAAAAGATTTATTAAGGGATAATTTGAATAATTGCCTACCAACAAATTAGATAACCTAGATGAAATGGATAAATACCTAGAATGATATAAACTACCAAAACTTACTCAAGAAGCAATGGAAGCCTGGGCAACATAGTGAGATCCTGTCTCTACAAAAAAAAAAAAATAGGTAAAAAAATTACCAGGTATGGTGACATGTGCCTGTAGAACCAGCTATTCGGAGGCAGAAGGCTGAGTTGAGAAGATTGTATGAGGTCGGTAGAGCCTGCAATGAGCTATGATGTTGCCACTGTACTCCAGCCTGGTGACAGAGTGAGAACGTGAGACTATATCTAAAAAAAAAAAAAAAAAAAAAAAAAATAGAAGGAGGAGGAAGAGGAGGAGGAGGAAAGAAGAAAGAAGAAGAAGAAAATGAATTAGTAATCACAAAACTTTCCACAAAGAAAATCCTAGGACCTGATGTCATTAGTGGTATTTCTTCCAAATGTTTAAAAACAATTAACCAATAGCCAATCCTTTACAAATTCTTTCCCCTCCCCAAAAAAATACAGAAAAGGGGTTAACACATTGCAATTCACTCTACAAGCTCAAAATCACACTGATATGAAAAGCAATGTTATTATAAGAAAACTACTCAACATACTTCATGAATATAGGAATAAAAATCTTCAACAAAATGCAAGCAAACCAAATCCAGCGGCTCATGAAAATAATTATACACTATGACCAAGTAGTATTTATTCAAGGAAAGCAAAGATGTGTTCAACATGTGAAAATCAATCAGTGTAATATACCATGTTGATAAGTAAAGGGCAAAAAAAGATAATCTCTGAAAAGGCACTTGACAAAATCCAACACTCTTTCATGATAAAAACACTCAGCAACCTGGGAGCAGAAGAGAAATTCCTTCCTCAACTGTAAGTGATAAAGGACAGGGTCCTTCTTATTTTCACTCAGCACCTAGAAGTGTGCCTACCATATAAAAGCTTTTAAAGAAGTATTTGCTGAATGAATGACTTAAAACCTGTCTCAACACAATCTTGAAAATTATTCTTATCACCAATCCATTAGTATATTAAGAATTCTTTAGATGGACTTTCTCATGCCTCTGAAAAGCCATAAAACTAATTAGTTTTAGTCCTCACTTCTTTTAACTCCACCTCTCCCTTCCTTTAAATGAAGTATTTGGGAGTTTTGCCTCTCTAACAAAAACATTCTTAATCAAATGGTTAAGTGGAAAAAACTTACAATAAAATAACATCCGGATTTCCAGTTTTGTAATTTCCCTTAAGTATGTTTATTGAAAAAGCACCAAACATACACACAAAGCTTAATAACACAGAATATTTCCTTGGAGAAAATATTATTTTCAATAGTAGTTTTAAACATATGTGTAAAAGATTAATAAAGCAAACCCCTTCACCAGCCACATGACATTATTCCTAAAGTGCATCTCCAGAAAAAGAGAGATGATCTTTTCCAACAGAAGCATAAGCATTTTATACTGGTATTTTGAACATGACATCTCTCTCTGTAAAATGATTTTCCAGTTTATTAGGGAATTGGATGCAAACACATACATTAAGTGAAGCAGAATAAAATGCATCACTGTATATATAGATTTCCAATCAGAACGAGCAGTGTCTTATCTCTCAGCAGGAAATGTGTGAGATGAATTTCTCACTTACCCAATTAATTTATACTTTAGTCACCAGTGCTGGAAGGTAGCTTGGCCTACTTAGTGGTCTAAGGCTAGAATGAGTAATAATAATTCACATTTATGAAGGGCTTCAGAATATTAATTATTTAATCCACACTATATCACTGCATGATAATTCAGAATTATTGTATGTGCTTTTTAGGCTAGAGAAACTGATCTAAATCAATTAAAATCCATGCTAAAAGCAGAGTTCCTGGCCTTCAAGTTGGTGCTCAGTCTATTTTTGCATTGCCACTTCAGCCCTTTGGACTCTACGATGGGTTAATTAACCTCTCTTGCTTTGAATTTGTCCATAAAGTGGTGATAATAAGACTAACCTTACAGTAGTATATTGTGCAAATTAATTGATTTTTGGAAAGCACTTTCAGATCTATGGAAGAAAAGAATTAATTGTAAATATCTCAATTGATTTAAATGACAAATGATCATTTTTCATATCATTTATCATCAGAAATAGTGACAGAGATATTGAATAATATATAAAATGATGAAAAATTCTTTCCATCACTCAAAGAAAGAGCACTTGAAACTCCCACCTCCAGTCAGCCAACCATGACTCATTCATTGGAAGAGAAGCTATGATTCATTCCTTTCCACAAGTACCAAGCCTAACATACATTCCCAGTACAATGAGAATACTGGCTATTCCTAACAATATAGTCTCTCATTATGGGTTGTACTTTAGACAATATTCCAAATTCTTTGCAGCTGGGAATATAAGTTAGGACAAAATTTATTTTATTTGTATTTTGCAGTGCCCTGAATAGAGGTGTAGAACTTCTTTCTGGAAATAATATCTTATTAAGTATTATTGCTAATGCATTTACTTTTAACTAAACATTGTATGGCCTCTATGAAGATGCTATCAACATTGTAGATCTTAAAGAAGAATTATTTCATTTTATGTATACTTTTTAAAGTGGGTTTTTCTACATAATAGTTCTATAAAGCATGCTGAACTTGATTCTGAAAAAAATACAACTAAGTTATTTCACCTTGAAACTGCAAATAAATAATTTAAGGACTTTTATTTCAGACATGAACCCAAAGTTGAAGCTCCAAAGCCATATAAACCTAGAATTATATGGTGATAAAATGTTGGTGCTTAGTGCAAGAAATGAAATACTGAACCTTAAAATGTGTCTAAAGGATGGTTTGTAGCCATCTTCAATCAAAACTCAATACTCATCGATTTTTTTCCCAAAATGGGAGGCCCCGTTCTACTCTGAGTGGAGCTCTCCCTTCAATACTCAGTCTCCACATTTCCACCAACTGGAAGTGTACACTTAACATAGAATGATCTTTTAAAAGACACAAACTAATCAAATCAAGAGGCACATTTAGGTCCTGGTTTGGAAAGGATATAACCATAATTAGAATGTGCAAGTAGACCTACTCCTGTCTGTTAACCCAGTCCAGAATGTCAGTGAATCCTTAGTAAAAAACAAATCCTGAAATCCAGAGTCAACCAAAGTATCCCAGATCTTGATACCGATCAGGATCTCATTTAATCTGCCCATATTAAATGTAATAGCCTCCTCAGTATAAAGGTGTGTGTGTATATGAAATGCATATGTCATATGTGTGTATGTGTGTATATATATATAGGATAAACATTCCAACATCTATATAAAATCCTATTTCAACCTACTTAGCAGACACACAACATCATAAATGAGAAACAACAGAAATGCCCTGAATTAAAACCTTATTTCACCTTTCTTCATGTAGTTATGAATTTATTGCTACCTTTATTTTATGTATTAAGACAACACTGCTTTTCCATGTAAGCTGTCACAAAGGGTTAAACATCATTTATATGTGCCTTTGGTATCATTTTTAAGTAAACAAACTTTCCTATTCAGAGTCAAGGAGATTACCCAAACAAATAAAAATAATGGGACAATTCAAAGTTAGCAGTTGGCAGGTGGTTCAGGCTCCTGCCTTAACAAAACTGCTTCAGAATTCTCAGGCAAAATGCTAGGGTTTAAGAAGGAGAAGGTTTGCATGGAGGGCATGCAGTGGGCCAGGCAGTACAGTTCTACATGATTTGTTCTTATGACTTATCTTGAGTTATTGCTCCATATGGTGAATGGGCCAGTGCTGTCTCAGGCTGGACTGGGTTGTAAATTGGCACCACAGCCTTGAAGTAATCTCCTGGTTAGGGGGAATTCTATAGGTACCTGAATTGTCTCAAGATGGAGTCTCTGGAACTTTTTTTTTTTACATAAAATTAGCAAATAAAAAAATTTGTATGTGATTACTTAAAGTATCTATTTGGTTTAACAAAAGCTCAAGGTTAACATCCACTAAGAGGGTTATTATCAAAAAATAGGAAATATCAAGTGTTGGCAAAGATATTGAGAAATTGGAGCCCTCACACACTGCTGGTAAAAATGTAAAATGGAGTAGCTACCATGAAAAACAGTTTGTCCGTGCCTCAAAAGGTTAAAATTAGAATTACTATATGATCCAGAAATTCCACATTTCTGTATATGCCCATAAGCAGGGACTAAAACAAATACATGTATATCAATGTTCATATCAAAATTATTAACAGTATCTATAAGGTACTGTGTTAGTCTGTTCTCATGCCGCTAATAAAGACATACCTGAGACTGGGTAATTTATAAAGGAAAGACGTTTAATTGACTCACAGTTCCACAGGGCTTGGGAGACCTCAGGAAACTTACAATCATGGCAAAAGAGGAAGCAAACACGTCCCTCTTCACATGGCGGCAGCAAGAAGAATGAGAGTCGAGCTAAGGGTAAAGCCCCTTATAAAACCATTGGATCTTGTGAGAACTTATTCACTATCACAAGAATAGCATGAGGGAAACTGCCCCCATGATTCAGTTACTTCCTGCCAGGTCACTCCCACAACACATGGGGGTCATGGGAACTATAATTCAAGATGAGACTTGGGTGGGGATACACCCAAAGCATATCAGGTACCAATGCCTATCCCAATGTCGATTCCAATATCCATCAATAGAAGAATGAAGAAACAATGTGTGGTATTTGCCTACAATGGAATATTAGCCATAAAAAGGAATGAAATTCTAATACATGGATAAACCCTGAAAACATTTTGCTAAGTGCAATAATTACACTAAATGAAATAAGCCAGACACAAAGGGACAAATATTGCATGATTTCACTTACAAGAGTGTCTTAGTTTGTTCCTGCTGCTATAATGAAATACTTTAGACTGGATTATTGATAGATAACATAAATTTATTCCTCACAGAGGCTGAAAAGCTGAAGATGAAGGGACTAGGAAACCTGGTGTCTGGTGAGGGCTTGGTCTCTGCTTCAAAGAAGGCAACTTCTTACTGCACCCCCACATGGAGAAAAGGCAAAAAGAGATGAAATTCTTCCCTCAAGTCCTTTTATAAGGCCACTAATCCCCTTTATGAGAGAAGAGCTTTTTTGATCTAATCAAAGGTTCCAATTTGTAATACTATTGCATTGAGGATTAAATTTCAACATGAACTTTGGAGGGACACAAACAGATAAATCATAGCAATAAGTCACTGAGAAGAGGCAAATTCATAGATACAGAAAACGGATGTTACCAGGGGATGAGATGGAGAGGAAAATGGGAGTTACTGTTTAACAGGTACAGGGTTTCTGTTTGAGAAAATGAAAGTGTCCTGGAAGACGACTCTCAGTCCATAACTTCAGGACTACACTAAACTCCTGTCAGCCTAAATGAGTTACAAAAACATCTGCCCTCCCTGCATTTCCTTCAAAGCAAGGAAAAATAGTTATGATGGCTGCACAAGATTATGAGATTAATGCCACTGCACTGTACACTTAAAACAGTTAAAATGATAAATATTATGTAATATCATATATATTTTATCACAAGAAAGAGCTCAAGACTAACAGGAATTATTTTAGTATATTTGCTCAGAATTATTTGGTATCACTTGGCCCATTATATTTTCACAGTAACTAGGGGTCTTTAATGTGTTCCCAATAGCAGTGTGTGTGCACACACACACAGGCACATACACTAGCATACATACCTGTCTGTAAGTTACAGTTTCTATGGAAAAAGGTATACTCAGTGTTCTAATTTATTAGATGAGGAAATAAACATAAAATTTCTCTTTGAAATTTGCTGACGTTTACAGCAAAATATCCTTCTTGAGGTTTATTAAACTCTAATCATTTTCCTGAAAGATTAGCAACAATTATCATTAAGGTTTAAGCATTTAACTGTGACTACTGCAATAAATCTTATTAAAATAACTGAAACATACTTTTTTCGCATGTGGCAACCTGTCTCTGAATCACAACCATCTGTAAGTGGTGATTGCCTGGTGCACACAGATGGGAGTAAAACAACTATAAAGCTATACCATTCTTTAATCATCAGTTGGTACCAAACAAACTGAAATCTGAGTCAGATTATTTGCATTTGAAAGATTATATGATCGCTGTAATTAACAAATGCTCATCAGATTTCTGATATAAAATGTGTTATAGGTACCTGATTGAAAATAACGCCTGAACTCTGTAGCCCCTCTTTCTAATCTCTGACAGCCTATATGAAAAATCGTATGTTAACAATAGAAGAGCAAGTTTCAAGTTTTTATAGCACACAATTCCTTTACAGATTTAAAAATGACAGAAAAGGGGAACAGAATAATTTATTCTTTCTGGCTTGCAACACACAATCATGAAGACTCTCGGTCCATAACTTCAGGGCTACACTAAACTCCTGTCAGCCTAAATCAGCTACAAAGGTGAGTATCTGCCCTGCCTGCATTTCCTTCAAAGCAAGGAAAAAACAGACCCAAGTTACTCACAAAGCCCAAATCATTAAATAATAAAGAAAGCCAAAAATCAAGGAGATTAGTATCTTTCCACGTGTCACCACATGTTAGCCATTAAGATCTACCTCTATTGTGTTAGTAATCAGAAAATAGGGAAAGGTTTTATCACTGTATCATGACAAAGAGCACTGAGTTTGGAGTTGGACAAGCTTTACTATCAATTGTGCATGCTAATCGCAGGACAGGTTAACTTGGCCAAATTACTTAACTTTTTTTTTTTTTTTTGAGTCTCACTCTGTCCCCCGGGCTGGAGTGCAGTGGTGTGATCTCGGGTTACTGCAACCTCTGCCTCCCAAGTTCAAGTGATTCTCCTGCCTCAGCCTCCCGAGTAGCTGGGACTACAGGCGCGTGCCACCATGCCCAGATAACTTTTGTATTTTTAGTAGAGATGAGTTTTCACCATGTTGGCCAGGCTGGTCTCGAATTTCTGACCTAAAGTAATCCACCCACCTCAGGCTCCTGCAGTGCTGGGATTACAGGCATGAGCCACTGTGCCCAGCCTACTTAATCTTTTGAAGCCTCAGTTTCCTCATCTGTAAAACAGAGAGAGTAAGATTCACACACACACACACACACACACAAAGAGGATTCCTGTAAGATAATCTAAGAAAGTACTTAATACAACTGCACATAAGACGTACTCAATGCAGTTTTGTTAAACAAGTAAGTACTATGACAAGAGGTAATGGTTGCCTTAACATCTAAGTGAGTAATTTTCTCTATAGGTCTTTTCCAATCTTGATTAATTTCAGAGAATTTATTACTTTGACAAGAGTTCATTTAGTGATTAAAAACATCTATTGAGATAAAGTCAGACTGCCTAGGTTTAAATCCTGCTTCTGCTATCTACTAGCTGTGTGACTTTGGCAAGTTACCTAACTTTTCTGTGCTTCTTTTTACTCATGTATAAAGTGGGGATAATACTAATGCACTTATAATACTGTTGGGAGTATTAAATGAGTCAATATATCTAAGTTGTTTAGAACAGTGCCAGGCATAAATTAACTGATTAATAAATATCAATTCACTGCTATTCATATAAGAGCTGACCACTGGGTATATAACAGAGGACGGGCATAATCTTTGACCTCATGGAGCTTACAGACTGCTGGGGACATAGACATTAAAAAACAATTGCAAATTGAAATAAAAGGGAATAAAAGAGAAACCTGGATACAATCAGGGCTGACCTAATTTAAACTTATTATTTCATGCCAGGTTTTTCATCCATAAAATCTCAAAATGTTATCTATATGATAGTTATCTATATGAGAGTTGCAGGAAATATATAAGTATTATAATGTAATGCCCCCTAGTAAAAGAAAAACCTCTATACGTTAGTTTCTTTCTTCCCGTCTTTCCATGGTGTCTGACTGTTTTGATAAGAACTTGCCTTTTTCACTGTTTGTCTGAAGATTATTACTATTATTATTATTATTTCCAGGGAAAAGTTTCTTAACCTCAAATGACCCCATTCTTTGAGACGCCAGATGCTGAAGAATATTAAAATTATATTTAAAGCAGTGTTACATTCAAATTAAGATGTATTTTCTGCTAGATTACATTTTTAAAAGACAGTCATCACATATTATATACACTTAGATATGAAATGACTGCATTTACATTTGAACCAAAATAAAAGATGAAAGTGGTTAATGAAGTTCTAATTCATTGCCTTGAATGTTTTTAGCCTACTACATCCAAATTATTTTTTTAAAATAACTATCACTAGAAAGGCTAATGCAGAGCAGATGACACCCCAAATATTTGCAATAGGTCACATGAACACCGCTGTGACATCTCAACAATTGACTATAATAGATTTAAGGAGGAATGATAGGCTGTCTTGACATTTAAATAGATAATATTTTCTATTAAATCTTTTTTTAAAAAAACCTTGATTAACACCAGAAATATTTCTCACTTTACCAAAAGAAACCCTCATTAAGGAAATTTTCACTGAGTTACATACAATATGCTCATCTGTGCACCATGAACTTGTTTTTACTCTATATTCAAAGCTGTATGTTTATTTCTCTGTTCTAGTTCAGTTCTAAAAGCCAAAAATATGAAACAGATGTGGTGACTTTCTGTGTACTGTGAAGCACAATTATGCTTCTTTGAATTGCTTAGGCTAAACAGTTGCCCTCCCTAGAGCATATCGAAACTGCTTGAGATTCTTTACAGCCAAGAATCCAGCTTGCTACCTGTCAGGAACTAGAATTGGCAGGCCACAGCTGGTTGATTGCAGTGGAGGCTCTGTACTGTCCTCCTAACTGTAGCCTATGAAACATAAAAAACATAGATATACAGGAAAAAGTTCAGCTACATGCCTATGTTGTCTTATACTTAAGTAGTTGAGCTTTTTAGTAGTGCATTTCAAGGTCCCCCTTGTGTACCAATTTAACTACACACACACACATACACACACACAAAGTTCAATTTGTCCTGCTTCTGAGTTCACAGACAACATGGGCTAAGAGCATACAATGAAAATCTTCCAAGTCACTTGTTTCAGCCATGACTCCTTCAAACTGATGTCTACCAGATTAGCCTATGTTTCAAAAGCACATAATGTTGATTTTTCTTTTGCTGAGAATAGTTTTAAAACATGTGGAAATTGCTATAATTGAAGAGAAAGCTTTAAACAAATGGTAATTTTGTTCTCAAAAAGGAAACTTTCTTCAGGCTGTGGGAGGTGAGGAAAGGAAGTTTCCTTTTCTTCTAAAATGAGTGAATGCTGAAAATAATGGCATTCATAGACTCCATTGATTTGTCAGTTTACAACTTCAAAAGGATTTTGAACAAAAGTTTGAGGTGGACACATTCATATAGGAACATTTCCAGAGTGGCATGCTCATGGAGGTTATAAATTTAATACAAATAAGCAGACCAGCAGTCCCATAAGATGCATGTTTTTCATCAAAGGAAGCAATGCACCACCATTCAATCATTCGCATGCATTTATTTAATGCAGACCTAGGCATTATGCTCTAAGGGACGCTGAGGACACTGAAATGAAAATACTAAGTATATGCATCAAAATGTTCATAAGGAAAGGGGAAAGAGACATCTAAAAGACATGTAACACACAAATGTAATATTCTTACCACTAATGAGGACTCATTTCCCTCTGTAGTCAGGCCTCTGGGTCTTGGGATAATAGAAATGAAGATAGGGAAGGCAGAGACATGTGGCCTACATAATCTTAGGAGATTTTATTATCATTTATAACTAAGAGTCAGGCCACGTTTTCAGACCAATTCCCAAATTGCAGTGACTTCTCTAGTCTCCTCCCACCAATTTCATCATTCTCTCAACATACCACTCATGCAAAACTGAGAGGGTGAGAGGAAATATAATCAGGAGGGCTTGCTACTTTTGCTCTTTATCCCATGACATGTCTGATCCTATCTGGTCGTTTCCAGTTTTATTGACATATTATGATACTTTTTAACCATCTAGCAATGTTGAAGAGATAATCTGGTGTTTTTCCCCCTCAACATCACTGCTGGATATTGTACAGGCTATTGTTCCTGTATCCCAGACCCACCCTCTATTCTGGAGGATTTCTAGTGTCCTGGGCCCTTAAAGAGAGGTCTCTTGTCCATGTGGTTTGACTCAGATGAGGTTGTGCATGCTCAGAGCACAGGAGACACCAATACACAATGTGGTAGCTGTATCCTGTGGCCAGTCGCAGCCTACATCAAGGAAAAGGACAGTAGCCATAATTCAGGTTTGAGACTGTTGCATCCCAAGCAGAAAGTGGAATCATTTCAGTACTGACTCTGCACTAACTCAGCTCTTATCTTCAGCAGGGGCAGATACTTTGCAGAAGAATAGAGAAAGATTGATTCCAGCGTCCCTCCAATCACATCACCTCAAATTTTTCTGTCTTATACCTACACCAAGTCCTTGAACTTAGATACAAATAATTAATGCATCCGTCCTGTGGTGCATATTATGGGTTAAAGTAGAATATTATTTGATAGAAAGTCCTTGAAGTACAAGTGAGTGAATCACAGAAGTCAATGGATCCCAATCAATAAAACTGCAAAACTATGCTTGTTTAAAGTAAGCTCTGTAAAAGAGTTCTCAATTTGGAAGCATATTCATTGCACAATGTATTCTACTTCTATCAGTTGAGGAAAAAAATAATGACTCTTTAATCAAAGCCATCCTGCCTTAAGATTCAGCAAAGTAAGAATGGAGAAAATTTGCCTCTGTTCATAGACTACCATATTAATATTGCATTTCAATGAATACGAATACTGTACTATAATTACTATGATAATCATACACTAAAAGTATGCCAGTAACAAAGAGGAAAAGAGCACCTAAGAAGAATTTATTTAAAGCCTTACACTGTCTCTAACAAGAAATAGTTTCTACTTAGGGCAGTTGATAAAGGCTCCAGCTAAGATTATGCTACACTTAATCTGAGACAAGTTTGCCAGAGACAAAAGCAGGCAGAGAGAGAACACCGCAGGCTGAGACAACAGCCTGTGCAAAAGCCCAGCAGCCTGAAACTACCTGAGAGCCTGGGATATGTCACTGGGATTTGAGTCAAGGAATACAAGAGGTAAGGCATATCAGCATGTATGGGGTTTGAACTTTTTCAGACAACGCAGTGTCATTCATGGTTTTAAGCAGTGGTGTAATGTGATCAGATAGGAAGCAGATAGGAAGCAGATGATAGGAAGAATCATTTTCATACACAAGTGCCACTACAAATAATTCTCTATGTGTATAAATATATAATCCTGTATATGCATAATTTGCATCACAAGCTGTTAGGTGCATTTCTCTTGGAGAAGTTTGGAAACAGTAACTTACCACTTGAATAGACAAGGTAGAGAGACTATGGAAATATGCTGAATAGCTTCTACAGAAATCTCCAATTACAATGAACTTTAATTATTCAAGAATAAAAAATGTTATTTGAATTTCAGGATTCTAAACTGTAGAACTTTCAATGTCACTGCTACATAAGCTGAAAAGGGTAGTGTTTTTAAAATAGAAAAGGAAAAAAATTCTTTCAAATTGTAAAAATGATAATTATTTAGCATAATGTTTCCCACCCCCATAATAGTTTCTCCTAAAATGTGCAATTGCATAGAATAATTTATATACAAATATGTAGATGTATACAAACTGAAATGCCAAACATTGAAAAGAAACTCAAACGAGTGGGCATTTACATATGGAATAGAGCTTATAAGAAACTGTATTTTTGTGATAATGAGATGTTTTCCAAGCTCTCCTTCATTCTGGAAATTTACTCAGAGACAAGTCCATATTTCCATAAGACAACAGAGAAATGCAAAAAGCAGATTTACAAATCTGAAAAGACAAGAGCTCACTTAAGAAATGGCCCTTGTGCAACCTCAAGTTCAGTGATGGGTCAAAGAGTGGAATGAAAATTCTCACGACACAGAAAGCAGAAAATCCTTCAGTAAAGATTTAGCTGATTTAGGTTATACATTGTATCAAGCCCCAAAACTTTAAATGGATTTAGACAAGTTTCCTGTTTGGGAACATTCTAAGAAAATCATTAACTATCTACTGCAATCACAAAAAATAAAGAGAAAGAAAAAAGTTATTTCTCCATAATATTTAGGAAATAAGTGCTTATGATCTACAGAGCCTGAGTAACAAGGTAATTAATGTATTTTCCAATTTTTCTAGGTACTACCATATTTTTAAAAATTAAGATGTAGCCAGCAGCACTGTTAGAAAGATGATGTTTTTGCTTTTTTTTTTTAGATGGAGTCTCGCTGTGTCTCCAGGCTGGAGTACAGTGGCACAATCTTGGCACACTGCAACCTCTGCCTCCTGGGTTCAAGCAACTCTCCTGCCTCAGCCCTCCGAGTAGCAGGACTACAGGTGCACGCCACCATGCCCAGCTAATTTTTGTGTTTTTAGTAGAGACAAGGTTTCACCATGTTGGCCAGGATGGCCTTGATCTCTTGACCTCATGATCCACCTGCCTCAGCCTCCCAAAGTGCTGGGATTACAAGTGTAAGCCACTACCCCTGAGTCTCCCTCTGTTGCCCAGGAGTACCATGATGCAATCTCGGTTCACTGCAACCTCTGCCTCCTGGGCTCAACCAATTCTCCTGCCTCAACCTCCCGAGTAGCTGGGATTACAGGTGCCCACCACCACACTCGGCTAATTTTTGTATTTTCAGTAGAGACAGAGTTTTGCCAAGTTGGCCAGACTGGTCTCAAACTCCTGACCTTAAGTGATCTTCCCGTCTCGGCCTCCCATAGTGCTAGGATTATAGGAGTGAGCCACCACGCCAGGCAAAAGATAATGTCTTCTTAGGAAGACTTCACATTATATAAAGAAAACAAGAAAAATTGATGTAAAGCCTTACATTATTTCCAACAAGAGAAGTAAGCATATAAATTACAAAACTATTTATTTATTATCTAAAAGCTATATGCAAATTCCTGACTTAATTAGCCAAGCTCCTTTCAGTTACAGGGGACAAAAACCTAACTCAAACCAGCATAAAACAAAAAAAACTTTATTACCTCACATGACTAAATTGGGTGTTGAATCAAGTTGCTCTAATAAATTCATCAGAACACTGTTTCTCCACATCTTAACTCTGTTTTCTTCTGTGTCAGCTTTATTGTCAAATACGCCTTCCTGATGCAGAGGGTAGGAACAGCCATTAATAACTCAAAGAGTTTATCAGTTACTTTCTATCAGTTCAGTAACTCAAATAGAAAGAAAATGCCTCTTTCCCAGTAATTTTTGCTAAATTCTCAAAACTGACTTAGATTTGGCAAGCTTGAGTAATATGCTCACCTCTGAATCATGTGATCCCTCCAAGCATGTCTAATAATGATTAGCAAAATTTGGATCACATGCCCAACCCTGATGCCATGGTTAGTTTAGTGCTTTTGGGCATATTGACCAAGAATGAAGGATGGATAGTTCCCCCAAAGAAGTAATGAGCAGACAAATAAATGTTTGTACTCCACAGACAAAATAGGATCATGCGTTTCTGAGTTATTTTGTATATTCACTTTTAACAAAATAACATTTCATAGTTTAAATAAATTGCCTTATCTGTAGGGGCAGGTACTCTATTTATGTTCTAGCCAATGCCCTAATGCCAAGGGAACTATAGCAACTCTTACTTTACTGGCAAAAATTATCAAGTGTTTCTTGGCCCCAGACAATTTCATGTATTTCTGCCTTTCTTTATATTTGGATCTTATCAGGTTAAAATATCCTTTTCAGACACTCTATTGTAGAGGGGTGAAGAGCAGAGTTATATACAGGTAACTACAGGTATGTTACTACAGGTATTTTGAAAATCTGCATAATAGCAGGGAAATAAGAGGCCTGGGATAAAGCCCAGTAAGCAAAAAACTAGATAGATAATATAAATCTAAAAATCCTAGGAAGTCAATACAGTCAGGAAAGTAAAACTAGAAAGATAGCGCCCAGGATCCAGGAATTCAGAGGTTTAACAAGGACCAGCATAGGAAGCAGAAAACTGTAGCTCTTAGGAAGAGGATATTCTCTGCAGTCTTTTAAAATTGCTGTTGAATAGTGAATATTCAAAGACAAAGTCTCACCAACTAGAAGTATGTTTCATTCAGAAGTATGAATAGAGTCCCCATGTGCCTTTTGATCCTATTTGAAGAAAAAGAACTAGGGCTTTTCAAGCTTCAAATAGCCGAGACAAGGTGGCCTAAACAAGTCAATCCTAATCATCATGCCTCAAATTTTTAAAAAATTCCCCTTTTAACACATTTCTATTTCTGGCACATAGAAAGATATGGCTGGAGGCTACATTGATTGGTACTGCCCTAAATCACAGGGAATGTGTAGCATGGCCAAAGTTACTGGCAGACCCCCAATTGGCTCAACCACAGGTCTTCTCAGTAATCACCCTTTTTAGGAGGTCATGTGATTGTGAGTGGGTCACAGTTAAACTTGAACACTAAATATTGTTGCCTCTTATATCAGAAATTGAGTGTGGGGGAAGTGAGTAAAAAAGTAGAATTAAAAAGTAAGAATTCTATTTAAACCTCTAACTGTCTTAAATAAAGGCCTAGGATAGCTGTACAAGTACTACTAATGAAGATGAGTTAATGACAATACCAATTGATATGGTTTGGCTGTGTCCCCACACAAATCTCATCTTGAATTATAGCTTCCATAATTCCCATGTGTTGTAGGAAGGACCCAGTGGGAGATAACTGAATCATGGGGGCAGTTTCTCCCATGCTGTTCTGATGGCAATGAATTAGTCTCATGAGATCTGATGGTTTTATAAGGGCTTTCCCCTTTCACTTGGTTTTCATTCTCTCTTGCCTGCCGCCATGTAAGATGTGTCTTTCACCTTCTACCATGATTGTGAGGCCTCCTCAGCCATGTGGAACTGTGTGAATCCATTAAACCTCTTTTTCTTTATAAATTACCCAGTCTTGGGTATGTCTTTATCAGCAGTGTGAGAACAGACTAATACACCAAATGTAAGGTCATTTATTAATTTTATAAACTTTTGCTGAGCATCTATAATGTTCCAGGTACTGTGCTAAGTGCTAACATAATGCACATACACACAAACTGGCAAATGATATCATCAGTGTTATTCATAAAAGCATGAAAAATATAAAACTACAAAGGAACATAGGAGAATCCTTGCCAACATTTGAGCTAAGTATAAGGACAAGTAGGTATTTGTCCACTCGGAAGAAATAAGTACTGCTGGTGGAAGAAACAGCACTCATAAAGGCACACAGGACATAATATATTTGGTAAATAAACAGAGTTCGGTGTTACTGGAGCACAAGTGGGAGGTGGCAGGTGAGCTGTAGAAGCTGATAAATGCCAGATTGGAAGCAGCAGTGTATATTAAATTAAGGTTGTTTGAATTTTGCACTTGCAGTGAGCCAGGAGGTTTTTTTCTTAATACAAGTGAAGTAAGATTATATTTTTGGGTAATATAACAGTTTCAACAGTGTAGAGAAAGACCAGGGTGGATAGAGGGTAGGAATGAGGCAATCAACCACACAAGAAATAATGAAATGGTGGAATAGAGAGAAACTCAATTAGAAAGATAGAATCGGTGGGATTTGGTAACCAGTTGAGAATAATTGTCGAAAGAGAAGAGATAATTGATAATTTATCCAAGGCTTCTGACTTTGAAAAGTAAGAAAACAAAGGGAAATGATTAACCAGGCTTAAGGTCATAGAAGGTAGAGCTCTCTGTCTAAGGCAGGTCCCCGTCCACCGAATCCATGCGCCCCTTCTGCCTCAGCATGCCAGGAGACTGCATTTCCCAAATACCTCTAGTTAGCTGAGTCCTAAAACAAGCAGAATTTTGAACTTTCTCTCCGATTTTAAGACAGTTGAATAGGCATTTTGATTTAGAAATGTGAAGCTCAGAAGAAATGTCAGGTCTGCAGATGGGATTGAGGACAAAACATATGATTGGAACTGTGAAAATGAGTAGAGAACTCCCGCTAGCCCACCACACCAGACCAATCCATTGTAAGGCACCAAATGTTTATTTGATGATATTATCCCCATAAGATTTATACATATAAGGAACACTGAAAATATAACTGGATACATGACACTGAAAAAACAACAGGCCGGGTGTCGTGGCACATGCCTGTAATCCAAGAACTTTGGGAGGTGAAGGTGGGCGGATTGCTTGACTCCCGTAGTTCAAGATCATCTGGGCAATATGAGGAGACCCCATCTCTACAAAATAATAATAATTATTATTCAAAAAGTAGCCAGGTGTGGTCATGTGCACCTGTACTCCCAGTTACTCGGGAAGCTGAGGTAGAAGGATAGATTGAACCCAGGAGGTCAAGGCTGCAGTGAGCTATGACAGTGAGATGCTGTCTCAAAAAAAAAAAAAAAAAAAAGAAAAAAAAAACAGCAAGAAAAATGAAACACTGTCATTTCTCTATCATCTGTGATCAGATGCAGGCAACATAAAATGCAAGATGGGAAGTAGTTAATGTTGCTTTATTCCAACCTATGATCACATAGCACATATGTACAGCTTATTTGCTTTATTATAATGACCTACTAAATAAAAGCTCAGATGCTATCGTATTTATTTCTTTACACTCAACAACTCTGCAAAAAGAGTTTGAAGCATCCTAAACACTATATTCTGCAACTTATGAAAGTCTCATCCAACTGTTGAAGAACTATATTTGTACCTATATAAAAACATGTAAGTAAACAGTGCATACAAATAGTACTTTTATATTTTAAATGTTTGGAATATGCATTAATCTACTTTCTTACTCCTCTGAGACTTGTGAACAGAATAAGAGAAAATGAAAAATATATATGCTGAAATTGAATTTCTGGGAAAAAATGTGACATTCTACTAACATTTAGAAATGTTTCCTTTAATTCCTAGCAGGTTATTTTAGTCAAACTTTAAAGGTTAAATAAGTTTGTGCCCAAACAGCTTTATTTTGCATTATTACTTTATGAACTAAAAATGCCCCTGCCTAAAAAAGTCCTCTTAACAGCAGAATACTACTAACCCCACACCAGAAATCATTCCATGAACATCACAAAAATATAGGGAGAAAAGAAATTACTGATACTTTAGCCATCCTTTGCTTCATTCTTTATTTGACTATTTCCCATTTAAGTACTGACCAAAGTTGCCTTCACTTTCAGAGAGCCTGCAGGCAAAAAATTATAAAGGTGTCTGAATTATTTATTTTAAAACTTTAAAGGCATGCAAGGCATCTCCTATATTTTATAGACTTTGAATGGATCAGTGTCAACTACTAGAAATGTAGACTCAATGATCCTATAAGCCCAAATGACCATTCTGTACCCAAATGAAAAACGTCACGTGAGCTCTTTGGCCTTGAAGAATCTAACCCAGAACTGGCTTATTTATGGAGATTACATGCTTTAGTCACTAATAAATCTTACAACCATAATCTATGAAGAAACTGATTTTATTTATATTAAGTTATGGAAGTCAGTGATGGCTGTGAGGTGAGCTGCTTAGAAAGTAGTCTGTAAATCCAAGTCTATTAGGTAAGCCTTTTAAGAACATTTTTCTCTTAGCAACAGAAGGAATGGTACTTCAGTTTAGATTTTATTTCCTTATGGAACATATTCTAGTGGTAAAAATCACTTTGAATATTTTGTGACTCTGAAATGCAATAATTAAAACATAATCTGTTCCTTAGGAACTCTAAATTTTTCTAAATTTGAGATACACAACTGGGATGTCTCAAACTAAATTTAGATTACCTAAAGAGTAAATCCAAATCTTTTTGGAAAATTGATGCATGCACCCACTATATCTGTATGACATGAGAGCATAACCTAAATATAATACCTAGCTGCAGATTCAACAAACCCCATTTATATCATAAAATTTAAGGCACATCTAAATCATACATTTAAAAAGTCTTATTTTCTTTGAAAGTACAGTTTGATTCATCTTTTTCAATCTTGGAGTTTTCTAGTTCAAGATGGCAGACTGCACATATTCACTGTCCCTTTTTCCTAAAATCTCATTAAAAGAATAGAAATATGAACAGGAGGGACTAGATGTTAAATAGTACTGAGACTGGGAAGGGGAGCCATCAGTAGACCAGAGAATTTTAGCAATTTTGCAGCAAAAACTAGATGAGATAAAACATGCTGAAAAGCCATAGGAAAAGACTGCAAGAGAGGCAGAAGCTATTTTAATGGCAGACTACCAGGGAGGTGCCAAATTTGGAGTGAAAAAGAATAGGGAACAGCACAACACTGTGGGGCTGTAATTAGGGAAATAAATTTAAAGGACTTTGCATGGACCAGCCAATCAACGATCTCTTCCCTCAAGCCCTTGTCCTTCTCAGTTGGAGTACCAGGCAGTAGCATTTACCACTGGATAAGGCTATAAAAATCCTATTTTTAAAAAAAATTCCTAGGGTTTCAGTAATTTCTAAACCCAAAAGTATAAAAATACCAATTTATTCAAGTCAAAGTTGTAGACCTAGGTTTTCAACAGTTAACACTTGGGGGGAACATAATACTTGATTCCACAATTTAAGCATTCATACTGAAGTTATTGATCACTTAGTTGAACTTCTTTTCCTCACAATGTTGGATGTTTTCCATCCCAAAACCTTTACACATAGTCATTCATATTAATTTTAGTTAGGAGACATTTTTCCTTTCTCAGAAATAAGGTGTTCTTTATGAATCAAATAGCCAGCTATATCTGACCAATTTTCCTATAATTATGATCTATTGACTTGGCCTATTGGTGTGATTAAAAATAACTATTTCATTATAAATAGTAGGGGTTATAAAATTAGGAGTTTTGTCTTTCAGAGATAAAAAATAAATTCTACTTATATCATCATTTCTAAGACACTCCATTTTATTTTTCACAGTAACATGCTTGAAATCCAGGTACGTCTTACGATAAATGGTATCATGTAGTCTCAGTCAGTCAGGAGCTGGTGGGACATAGTGTTTGCCACTGCTTGCTCATGAACTGACTTGGTTGTTATCCAAGGGGCATGACTAGACACAGCAAGCTCTCAACATTTCAGACAGCAAACTATTCAAGAATAGTTCCAGGAAGGATTATGAGACCTTGTGGTTGACTGAAAACTTCTTATTGATACCTGCTGTCCAGAACACAAAAGCAAAGTGTCATTATCAAAACCTGCTGAAGAGATGTCACTGGCTTAGAAGCAAAACTCGGAGATAATTAGTGCAGCACACTCCTAGAAAGCCTGCATCACCAATGTTCTTAATAGTAAAAAGGGCCAGATTGTATAGAAAATCATAGATGCTGAAGACTTTGAGTCAAATGGTTCAGAAGACTCAGAATGGGAAGAAGTTTTAATTATATCTTAATTTATTTTGCTTACATTTTCCTTTTTATGTGTGCACAAAAACAATGTTTTGTGTCTAACTGAATCTAAATATTCTAAGCTATAAAAAATGTGCTAGGGTATAACTGGCAGTGAATTTTTTTCTTGATGGTATGAAAAATAATAATACATCTTATTTATTTATTTTTGAGACAGAGTCTCACACTGTCATCCAGGCTGGAGTGCAGTGGTGCGATCTTGGCTCACTGCAACCTCCACCTCCCAGGTTCAAGCAATTCTTTGACCTTAGCCTCCCCAGTAGCTGGGACTACAGGCATGCACCACATGCCCGGCTATTTTTTTTGTATTTTCAGTAGAGATGGGGTTTCACCATATTGGCCAGGCTAGTCTCAAATTCCTGACCTCATGATCCCCCAACGTCAGCCTCCCAAAGGGCTGGGATTATAGGCCTGAGCCACCACACCCGGCCAAAAAATAACAGTACATCTTATACTCAAATGTATCCTAGATTTCATGAGGTACCAGTTGCTATTTTTTCAAAAAAATTTAGTGGATTTATCATTCTTGGAATGAAATGTTGGACCTTCTTTTAATTGTGTTAATGTTTACTGGAGATCTGTAGCTACTGAACTGAGTTCCTTGTCTACCTATTTAGTTATTCTAATCTCTCCCAAATTCTTCATTATATTCCTGCTGCAGTTACATTTTTTTCCCCAGAATTATATGGTTCACTCACTAGTTTTTATTCCCTCTTTCCTGATTACAGATCAAAACAAGTACCTACAATGTTGTATAAACAGGCATATGCTTAACAGAAGAAACAAAACATTCATAATTTCATACCTATTAAAATCAGTCAAATTAAGCATAATCTTACTAGGTTTACTCTTCTGTTATATTACAACTGATTTTACATTAATTTAGCTAATCTTTCATTCTTAAATATGAATGAACAACCTAAAACTCTGCTATTTCAGGAAAACCAATACCATAAAAGAGAAGGATAAAGTTGAACAGGGAAAAATGATCCCAGGAGAACAGCAGTAACTCTAGAAAAGAGGATACATAATAAAAATTGTAAATTGATATTATCAGAGGATTTGAGGTGGCTATTGTACCCATAAAGGAAGAATAAGCTACTGTGGGGAAAAGAAGCAATCCAAGAATAAATTTTTTTAAAATCCTTGTAAATTAAAAAATAAAATTAATTTGATTTTGAAAAGAACAAAAAAATTAATCAAAAAAGAAATTGAATAAAAAAGTTAAGTAATCAATAACATTGATAAATGAATGGAGTTAAGTAATAGATAACACTGATAAATAAATGAATGATCTGGAAGAAAAACTCAAAGAAAGTTCTTAAATATAGAACAAAAAAGCAAAAATTAAAAATGTGTGCAAAAAGTTGAGATATAGAGAAGAAAAGCATAAATTCCTACATCTATCATGTAAGAACCCAAAAGAAAAAAGCAGAAACTCATAAGATAAAAGAACTCAAAAGACAGAACACCAATCAAACAAACAGACAAAATAAGATAAAGATAATCTCAAGAAAATATATGAGATGAAGAAAGAAAAGAATCTTCAGTCTGATAAACCCTATCAGACTGAATTTTTAAATGTTTAAATAAATAAATAAATAAAATGTAAAAACCTTATTCAAGAATATGTCAAACAAAGTACAAAACTTTAAGAAAAACATTTATAGTCTTTCAGATAAAAAGAGAAAAAAATTACCTAAAATAAAACCAGTATTGGAGCTTCATTGTATTACTTTTTGATTCTGAATGCTTTTAAGATTCTGAGGGGGAACTAAATGAACAATTATTTTAAGATTCTGAGGGGAAAAATGTTTTGAACCTAAAATTCTTTTTTTATCTTTTATTTTAAGTTCAGGGGTACATGTGCAGGTTTCTTATATAGGTAAGCTTGTGTCATGGGGGTTTGTTGTACAGGTAATTTCATACCCAGGTATTAAGCCTAGTACCCATTAGTTGTTTTTCCTGATCCTTGCCCTCCTCCCATCCTCCACCCTCCAATAGGCCCCACTGTGTGTTGTTCCCCTATATATGTCCATGTATTCTCATCATTTAGCTCCCACTTATAAGTGAGAATATGCAGTATTTGGTTTTCCATTCCTGCGTTAGTTTGCTAAAGATAATGGCCTCCAGCTCCATTCATGTTCCTGCAGAGAACATGATCTCTGAACCTAAAGTTCTTTACATCACTAATTAAGCAACTATAAAAATAAAGTGAAGGAATTTTCAGACATGCAAAGAGTCAAAAAGTTAACTTCACATGAACCTCTTTAAAGAAACTACTTAAGAGATTGTGGCAAACACCACAAGATACTGATCCACTATCTATTCTCTTTCTTAATGGGAAACTTATTGTATTGAAGATGTCAACGTTGTATCTAAAATGATTCACACTCATGTATATTTGGAGGGACAATGACATGTAAACAGAAGCCATTAGGTGAGGCTTAAAAGGAAGCTTTTTAAAAGCAGCTAAATTGTAAAGAACGTTTTTGTCCTTCTCCTTTTCTTCCTTCTCTCTGCCTAGAATGTAGAGTTTGCAGATTCAGCAGACATCTTGGAGAGAAGGAGACCTTGGCAGCAAAAGCCATGCCCTAAGAATGATGAAGTATAAAGATAGAACTTACTTATGTTCTGGAGTGTAATCGGGCCACCCTATCAGCACTGAATTGCCTACATCCAATATTCCTTGTGTAACTATAAAATACACAGATAAAAGGAATGTATGCAAGGTATATGTACAGTTTAGTGACTAAGAATAAAATGAAAATTCATTCACCTACCACCCAACTTAAGAATTCAAATATTAGCATCATCTACACATACCACTGCATCTATGATATACTCCGATTACATCCTTCTTCTTTCTCAGAACTGTTCACTATCCTCTATTTGTGTAAGTGATTCCTGGCTTTGTATCTATAGTTTTATCACATATCTATGTATCCTTAAAATATATTATTTCAGGTTTGCCCATTTTTATATCACATAGTAAATGTTCTCCTATGACACCCTTTCTTTGACCAACATATTTTTGAGATTCATTCATAATGATACATGCAGGTTACAGATAATTTGTTTTTCACTGCATTAGAGTATTCAATTACATGAAAAGACTCCAATTTATGTATGCATTCTACTCTAATAGAGGCTGTGTTGTATCTTGTTTTGTTGTTGTCGTCACTGTTGTTGCTACTGTGGCTGTTTGGCTATTACAGATGACAGTGTTCTGAATATTCCTGTACGTTTCTCCTCATGCTCATGTATAAGCTCTCCTCCATGACTGTATGGTGTATACCTACAGGTGGAATTGCTGAGTCGTAGGATATGCACATACTCACTTTTATTAGTAATGCTCTTTTCTAAAGTGGCTTGCTAATTTATATGCATTTCACACTGTATGAAAGTTCTTAGAACTACATATCCTCTTCAAAACAAGATTTTTCAACTTTAATTTTTTGCTTATAGAGTTGTAAAGTGGTATCTCATTCTGATTTTACTTTGAATTTCCTTGATTTTAATGAGATTGTAATGTATCCCATAGTTTTGCCATTTAATTATCTTTTTGTCCCTGTGAAATACCTATGTGTCTTGTCAATGTTTCTATTTGATTATCTTTTTCTTTTTGATTCTCATATATTCTAAAAACTAACTCTGTCCATTACTGATGTTTCAAATACCTTCTTACAATTTGTGGCTTATCTTCTGGCTCTCTGTCAAGTGTTTTGATGAGGAAAGAGTTTCATTTCATATAGTTGATTGGCTATAGCAATTATTTTACTTATAGGTTGTTCTTTTATGTCTTGATTTCAAAAACTATTTTCTATGCTGACTTTGCTTCAATGTTTTTATTTTTATTCTTTTCTATATATATATATATATTTTTTTTTAAACAGAGTCTCGCTCTGTCCCCCAGGCTGGAGTGCAGTGGCGTAATTTTGGCTCACTGCAACCTCTGCCTCCTGGGTTCAAGTGATTGTCCTGCCTCAGCCTCCCGAGTAGCTGAGATTACAGGCACGCACCATTATGCCCAGCTAATTTTTGTATTTTTAGTAGAGACGGGGTTTCACCATGTTGGCCAGGCTGATCTCAAACCTATGTGTCTTGTCAATGTTTCTATTTGATAATATTTGTCTTTTTGATTCTCATATATTCTGAAAACTAGTGATCTGCCTGCCTCGGCCTCCCAAAGTGCTGGGATTACAGGCATGAGCCACCACACCCGACCTTATTCCTTTCTATCTAAAAACTAGTTTTTGTCTGTGGGGTGATGTAGGAATAAAAGGTTTTTTTTTTCTGTATTGATAACCAATTGTAGAGGCACCATTTATTAAAGAGTCTATCTTTTCCAACTAATAGGCAATGACTATCCTGTTATTAATCAAATTTCCATTTAAGCATGCATCTTTCTGTCATTGCTATTCTGTTCCTGTTGATCTGCTTATAACTCTGCCTTTACTACATTTTAATTACTACGCATTTATAATAAGTTTTGGAATGTGGCAAAAACAAAAACAAGTCTCCATTCTACTACCTCACTGTGGCTATTCTTTTGGCATGTTTGGCTGATTTTATCCTCTTGCTCTTTTGTAAACATATTATAATACATTTAAGTTCCTAAAAGAAAAAAAAAAATTGGAAATTTTATTGGAACTGATTGAATCTGAAAATTATTTTGAGGAGAATTGACAATTTCACAACTGTTTTCTATGTATAACTATAAGATCACTCTGTGTTTATTTAGTTATTCTCATATCTGTCAATAAAATGTATAATTTTCTTCCCAAAGAGCTTATAAATCTTTTGTAATATTTTTCTAGATACTTTATATTTTTACTGCTGTTGTCAATGGTCTTTTAAAAATTATATTTTCCAAATGGTTATTGTGCAAAATCAATACATCTACCAACTTAATTTAAATAACGCATAGCATCTTACAACAAAGTTCTAGTTATTCTGTTCCAAGGGTAAGAAGTCAGTATATACTAAAGGGACTTGCTGAACTGAATAATATTCAGATAAAGAACCTTTAATGGCCAGGCAACAGTGGCTCATGCCTGTAATCCCAGCACTTTGG
>NW_012101887.1:4738719-4739975 GCF_000951045.1 Mandrillus leucophaeus | reverse complement strand
AAAAAAAAAGCCGGGAGCCGTGGCTCACACCTGTAATCCCAGCACTTTGGGAGCCCGAGGCAGGTGGATCACCTGAGGTCGGGAATTCAAGACCAGCCTGACCAACATGGAGAAACCCCATCTCTATTAAAAATACAAAATTGGTCGGGGTGGTAGTGCATGCCTGTAATCCCAGCTACTCAGGAGGCTGAAGCAGGAGAATTCCTTGAACCCGGAGGCGGAGGTTGCGGTGAGCCGAGATCGCACCATTGCACTCCAGCCTGGGCAAAAAGAGCGAAACGCTGTCTCGGAAAAAAAAAAAAAAAAAAACACCTTTAACTGGATGAAGTAACTTAAAAATTTTTTTTCACATTTAATTTAACAACAACAACAAAAAAAAAAACTCTTTGCTATTTAGAAGACAAACATAACAAAATATACCTCAGAATCGTTCTAAAACACTGTACCTGCCCATTCATCATATAATATTTCCCAGAATGGGGCTTGCGGTAGTCACAGAGAAACACCATTTTATCTCTTAACTGGTTTCCATAGCACATAGTACAGCACATTTACAAGCTCTGACCCCTCAGTCAAATTTTGAGGCCTTTGGAGGTGGGGCTAGTTTATCTGATCAAGAGCTTTTACTGTTCATCTTTATCCTCTGTCAGTTCAGAACTGGCTCATTATGGCTTTCACCACTCTTCCCTTAACTGCAATTAGAGAGACTTATCCTGGATCTAAAATGGTCTGTCAGAGTTGTCTCATGCTGGGCTCAAATGCCTGGCCTTTTAAACACCTGCGTCTAAAAGTCCTTACATGTGCATTGTCTGTAAGGGTATGACTTAAGCAAGGCAACTCTCTGAAGCTAAAGTATCTCCAAAAGGGATGATCTGAAGGTCGTATGCCAACAACACTCCCAGCACTGAGATCACAGTCCTTCTTGAAGGACTACTGAGTAGTGCACTTTCATAAACAGTACACTGTACCTGCCCTGTGCATACCCTTGCTTGAGTGGTCACCAAGGAACAGGTGTCTGTAGAGGGTATGGATGGAGCTTGAACATAGAGAAAGATTGTCCACACATATGCATTTCAGGCATTTGGCCATTGGTAGTAAAAGAAAAGAGACAGACCTTGGGCCAGGGACAGGGTAAGAGCTGGCTCTTCCTATACAGCTATGTTTGTTCACAGAACTTCAACAAGTTTGAGAATCCTAAATTTACACTTTATCTTCCAGGTGTAATTGTCAAGGCATACGTACAGAATGCATTTTTA
>NW_012101887.1:4684442-4738469 GCF_000951045.1 Mandrillus leucophaeus | reverse complement strand
CTCCCCCTTATACAGAATAAATCAAAAGTCCTTCTTCCCATGGTCTCTAAACCCTACTTGATGTATTCCCTGGCCACACTTCTAGTCTCTTACTTGAAGTCCTATTACTCTCCCTTATAGTCTGTGCATTCTAGGAGGTTTGCCTTTTTGCAGTTCTCCAAAATCATTGTTTCTGCCACAGGACCTTTGCGCCTGTCATTCCCTCTGCCTGAAGTGCTTTTCCTTCTGATGCCTCACTTTGTGGTTTCATTCTAGTTTCTATTGAAAAGTGTCTTTCTCTTAATGGCCTTCCCTGACGTCCTATCCAAAGTACATCCTTTTATGCATTATGTATTTATAGAACT
This sequence comes from Mandrillus leucophaeus, assembly GCF_000951045.1. Taxonomy (NCBI): domain Eukaryota; kingdom Metazoa; phylum Chordata; class Mammalia; order Primates; family Cercopithecidae; genus Mandrillus; species Mandrillus leucophaeus. The sequence goes on along the minus strand of NW_012101887.1, from coordinate 4,738,125 downwards.
TATCACTACCTCACCTTATATTACATATTTGTTCTTGTTGATTGCCAATATGCCCTATTAAAATGTAAGCTCTATGAGGACAAGTACCTTGTTTAGCTCATGTTTGCATCCCCAAAACCTAGAACATGCCTTCATATAGTAAATACTCAATGAATAATTATTGAATGTACATTTCGCCCCTCCTTCTTAATCACAGACATTGCCAGAGGGACAGAGGAACTGCAAGATGTGGATAACCCTTTCTTGTCTGCATAAATTATCATGGGAATATCCCCAGCTTTGGGAATCAGAACCCCAGAAGCATTCAGACAATCCCAACCTATGATGGAGCTCAAATATCTTGATATCACAAGTTCCTCTTGCTGGAGAATTGAAAATCTATTTCTGTTGGTTTTCATAAAATTCAGTTTGTATAAGATAAAAATAATTAGCTTCTGGACTCTTGGGGTTGAGAGGATAAAGAAATACTTTAAAAAGTACTTCTTGGAGTGGAATTGAAAATGGGCCTAGGACTAGGGTCAGAAAATTAGTTGATATTTGGCAATGTTCTATATTTTCTTAATTATTTTATCTATGTGCATAAGTCATTTTTAAATTTTAAAAGAAGAGATGGTTTACAATAAGATGAAATATTTCAAATATATTCTGAAAAATAATACATATTAAACTTGTTAAAATCTACTATTTCCCTCCATTTCCCCTTACAAGTAAGGTAGCATCTTCATATTTTTAACAAAAGGTCTCTAACTCTTTTAAAACACTAAGATTCATTTTCGTTCACTAAATTTCCCAAGGAAGTCAGAGACTCCTTGTTACATATCCTTCTTTCTTCTCATTACAAGATCAAATACTATATATTTACGTAGTTATTCTACTTTTAGACTCTCCCTTTGCAGATTATCTAATCAGAAAATGCAAATATAATCTTCAGGGTTAATTAGAAAGAAAAAATTTAAACGAGTAACGTATTCCAAGCACTTTGCATTTGATACCATGGAACAAAGACTACAATATTTACCATTAATGAAAGACCTCCACAAATTTATGCTAGGTAATTGAACCCAAAATAAAACAGAGTGAGTTAATGATTATAAAAATAATTATTTCTTCATGTGTGAGATTACTTATCCTAATATGTCTAATAAATTTAATTCTTAAAAACACATTATCCCATTTTTGCAAAAAATAAGAAATATGTATGTATATATATGTGTACGTGTGTATATATGTGTTCATGTGTATGTATGCATGTATTTGTATGTACATGAAGAGAAAAGGGACGGAAGAGATATTCATAAAATTGCTGTTACCTCTCAAGAGGGAAATGGAGGTGGTAGGAAGAAATAATAAAGGGGGATTTCCATAATTTGCTGACCATAGTTCTCTGTGGTTTGAATTTTTAACAATGAGATATATTTATGCTTTGTGTAACATATATATGTATTATGTATATTTGTACATAATACATATAAAATCGATGACTGTTTTAGAGTAGTTAAAATTAAATTTATCCACAAAAATTAAAATAAAAGAAATCATTTTGTGGCTGGGCGCGGTGGCTCAAGCCTGTAATACCAGCACTTTGGGAGGCCGAGACGGGCGGATCACGAGGTCAGGAGATCGAGACCATCCTGGCTAACACGGTGAAACCCCGTCTGTATTAAGAAATACAAAAAACTAGCCGGGCGAGGTGGCGGGCGCCTGTAGTCCCAGCTACTCGGGAGGCTGAGGCCGGAGAATGGCGTGAACCCGGGAGGCGGAGCTTGCAGTGAGCTGAGATCCGGCCACTGCACTCCAGCCTGGGCGACAGAGCGAGACTCCGTCTCAAAAAAAAAAAGAAATCATTTTGTGACATTGAGAACTTAGTATTTAAACAAACACCATGGAAAACAGTCCGAAACATTTAAAAAATGAAGCATTTTTAAATGAATTAACAAATTTTTAATTCTTCTCCCTTTATGCCTAGATTTCTACATTCATATAGCTATACATAAAGTGTCACATACATTTATCCCATTAAAGCAGTAAAAAGAGTAAAACCAAATCTAATTTCTATAATCTTATGATACTGAAATTCTTAGTCTATACTAAGGAAATATGGGAGGGAGGGTTAAATAAGATATAACTTTATGTACTTCTGACATATTTGTAACATGTTGACTTTTCAGGCGAAAAAAAAGTATCTTTCCTAATTATCTTATTTTATCTTTCTAAATGGTAGAGAACTTTAAGGGAAATGATAAAAGTACCCGATTTGTTCCTACCTTCCAAATCCATGAACTATTTCCTGAAACCTTACTGATGGGCTCTCATGCGGAACATTTCCCATCAGTAGCTAGAAATTACCTTTCAGAACCTCCAACGTGCTTCAGAATCTTAGGATGAATAATTAATGCAACTGCACTCACAGACCTTTGTAATGAGCACATATTTTATAAGTAAATAACTAATGTCCAATACCAAATGAATACCAATGGAATCGAGATTTCTGGGAAGTAGACTTGGTGTTTTATGTGAAGCCTGAAACTGACACCAATAGGCTAATATCCACAAACTTCCACTTTTATTAGTTGGTTTTTAGACCCATTTACTGAGTGGGTCAGCTTAGTTCTCAAATGGGCAAATGAATGTTGTTTGTGGCTCATGAAAGAGAATGGAATTGGCTATACCACGTAACCACAGGAAGTCACAAATAATGTTAACTGATCAGCTGGCCATAAATTTATTTTTTTAACTGTTGAATTATGCATTCAATATTCTGCACCTGAAAGCAGTTTTCCTTTCCTTTCCTGTATTTGTGTATTTGTGTCAGTTTTTTCTACTTTGTGGATCATTTTTACATTCACAGCGGATACTACATGAATCACAAGCTTACGCATATATATACACATATGTATATAAAAAATTGTACAGCCTCACATGCCTGCATGACTGTTCAACATTTTTTCACTTAATTTAATATTTTTTAAAAGTCAGACTTCGTAGATTCTAATTTAAAGGTCTTATGTTGCATAAAAGTACATAGCTAAGGAAGTACTTATAGAATTGACCACTTTCTCTGGTAACTACCAAGGCAACCATACTTTCTGCATTACTCTGTTCTCACAAGATTAGTTTTGCTGATCATCTCTAGATTGTTTTCAAATGAAACTATTTCAAGTACTCATGGGTGTTAATTTTTTCCCTTAGGAAATGCAAATTATGTCTCATTTTCTATTTGCTTTGAGAGTCTGAAGTGAAGAGAAGGAACTCTGACTTTGTTATGATATTCTGTAACCATTTTACAGAAAATATCCGTGAAGTGTGTTGGCCTAAGGCAAAGGAAGGCTATTAGTGAATGTAAAGAGTGTAGCAGAAGGGCTAAAGAAACCGGAAGCAGTGAGGTCAGAGGGGTCTGAGCTCAGCTCTGCACAGCTGCTGAGAGAGCAGGGAGAGCTAACCTGACTTCCCTGCACCACAGGTTTTTCGTGTGTAAATGGGAATAAGGATGTCTCTTGAAGCTTTTATTCAAATTAAATTAGAGTATTTAAAGTGCATGACACATAGTAAAGGATCAATAAACATTAGTTCCCTTCGCATCCTCTCCCCTTCCCTTATCCAGTTATAAGTATCACATCTGAAACTCTGGAATTTTGAAAAAAATAGACAAATGAAACTGCATCAAATTGAAAAGCTTCTGCATGGCAAAAGAAGTGACCAACAGAGTAAAGAGACAATCTGCAGAATGTGACAAAATATTTGCAAGTCATGCATCTGATAAGGAGCTAATATTAAAATAATATAATGAACTTAAACAACTTAATAGCAAGAAAACAAATAACCTGATTTTTAGAATGGGGGGAAAAAAAACAAAACCTGAGCAGCCATTTCTCTAAAGACATCCAAACAGTGAACAAGTACATGAAAACATTCAACACATCACTAATCATCAGGGAAATATAAATAAAAACTACAATGAGCTATCACCTTACACCAGGATGGTTATTATAAAAAAGACAAAAGGTAAGTGTTGGCAAGTATGTAGAGAAAAGGAAATATTTGTACACTTTGTGGGAATGTAAATTAGTACATCCATTATGGAAAACAGTATGGGGTTTCCATAAAAATAAAAAAATAATTAGCATGTGCTCAAACACTTCCACTTCTGGGTATTTATCCAAAAGAATTGAAATCAGGATCTGGAATAGACATTTGCACTCCTGTGCTCGTTGCAGCATTATTCACAATAATCAAGATATAGAATCAACTTAATCAACAGATGAATGGGTAACAAAAATGTGATAAATGTACACAAGGGACTACTATTCTGCCTTAAAAAAGAAAAAACCTGTCATTTGTAACAACATGGATGAACCTAGAGGCCATTAAGCTAAGGGAAATAAGACAGACACAGAAAGAAAAATATCACATGATCTCACTTATATGCGGAATCTAAAAGAGATGAACTCATAGAAGCAAATAGTAGAATGATGATTGCTAGGGGATGGGGACTGTAGCAGGGAGACATTGGTCAAAGGACACAAAATTTCAGTTAGAAAGGAAGAATAAGTTCAAGACATCTACTGTAAAACGTGGTGATACATTAATAACAGTGAATTCTGTCGTGCAAGATCTGAATATTAAGGCAATCATGTAGTGTCTCCCTGATTTTCCTTCTGTCTGTATTTTCCCTTAATGGCATTGACCACAACTGTAATTAATTACTCTTATAACTATCTGTTTAATGCATGGTGCCTCCACTAAGCTGTGACTTCACAAGGACAATGACCATTTCTGTCTTCCATAATTGCATCCCCAGAACCTGGCACAGGAACTATCGCACAGGAAGTGCTTAAAGAATGCTCATTGAATGGATGAAGATGCAAGCCTTTTTTGCTAAATGCTCTAAGATCAACTGCCTTTTATTTGAATCATGGATAGTCATTACTGGTACATTTCACCATGAAATACACAATTAAATGTAATAATAAAACTTCAAGAAAAAAACAACACAAGTTTTTACCAATACATAATCAAAATAAAGTTCAACATTTCCATGTGTTCCAGATAGAATGCCTTCAAATGGTTTATCGCATCAAATAACATTGTTGGTCACTTTCAAAAAGTATACTGATTCTACTGCAATTATTCTACAGCTACTTGTGTGTGTAGGTTTTGCTGAAAAGATCAATTGGTAACGATCTTTCTATGGAAGAACATAAACATCATTCTTTGATTTGTTGCTAGAGAGAGCTGTTATTTGCAGAGCCTAAGGCTGCTTAAGTCTTTACTTTAAACTCAAGGTTTACCTGAAACCTTTACGAAAGGAGAAGGAAAACATTTATGATTGTTCCATTCAGTGAGTTGTCCGCTACTGACATTACTTATATTAAACCAATTTTAATCCATTAAAAGTTGTTTCAAAGACTATGACTGGGATTCTCTCAAAAAAATCAAGTAAGTAAAATACTGATTACCACAGAGACCACAGCACATGTGCATTTTATTTTTAGTGCAATTTAAGTGAAAATGCTAAAATTGTAAGGGAAACCTGTCCATTTTGCAAAGTTGGAAAAAGAATAAACTGCTTGAAAAACTTTGATACATGTAAAGAAATTACATGCAGAGATGTTTGTTAAAATAGCAATGGTGAAAACTGCTAAATAAACGGAAATCACAGTAGTTAGACATACCAGAACCAGAAAATTAATTTAATATTAATGTTCACTTACAGGTTTAACTTTAAAATTCTTTTAAAGGTCTCTTATATGGTAGTTCTTTACAACATGTCAGACATTCTGCTAAGTGTCTTAGATAACTTTTTAAAATTTAACTCCCAATTTTAAAAATGATCCTACAATGTAAGAATAATGACGTTTATTCTATAAAGAAATTAGGCCCTGTTAACAAGCAAAATCACTAGGATCTTAAATTTCTTTCTTTTCAAAATTCGAATTATTAATTGTTATGCTATATTGGCTGTATAACTTTATTAGTTAGACAATTCCAAAGTGAGAAGCATTTCCTCAAGAAAACAATTTTGAAAGCCCAAGTTCAAAAACTTCTGCTTATGAGTCAGGTAAATCTGTAATTTAAAATCTGAACACAGAGAATCTAAGTAGTGCCAGCAAATATTTTTGTCACACTTGCCTTCTACAGTCCCTCTAGAGTGATTCAACAACCACTGCAAGCATACTGGCAGAGACTAGGGGAGGTCTCTGAGGTCCCTATTTCTATCCACATCTCCAAGGAGACCATGATTGAAAATCCCTTCTCCTAAAAGGCAGATGACAGCCAAGGGAAAAATTACAAAGAAAAGAAACAGCTTCTACTCCAAGTCAGAGATCTCAAATTTGTTGGCTTTTCTACAGAATACAGTTAGCAAAAGTCAACAGAATCCATTCATCCACTGAACAGTGAGAGAAAATTCCTCCTAGGCACTTGCTATGTGGAGTCCTTGGGCCAGCAGCACAGTCCCACCAGCCCCAGTTGTCCTAGAAGACAGCTAGCTGCTTGACAAAACTAAATTGCTTCCAGTCTCTGTGACAAGAGAACTAACTTTGGACCCTAAAAATCTCAGACCAGAGAATCTTCTTCCCAGCAAGTGTGAGAAGAATGATAGTTAGCCAAGTCTTATTACTAGCCTGAGAGAGTAGGAAGTGGTCGTACAAACTGATAAATGAAAAAGAGCCAATACAAAAGTGGGCAATTTTAGGAAGCACATATTCCAACTATAAACAAACAAATGAAATGGTGTATGATCTCACTAATAGTCAGGGAAATTAAAATTTAAAAAACATGAGATGCCACTTGTCAAAATGCCAAGTTAAAAATATTAATGCGTGCTGCCAAGAATGTAGAAAAACTACTACTTTCTATGCAATGGAGACCATATAAAATGCTAAAAGTTCTTAGAAAATAATCTAGTAGTATCTATTAGAAGTGAAATTTCAAACATTCTTAAAAGCAGAAATTCCACTTTAGGAAACATATTGGACAATAATACAAGCATCAGAACATAGGAGTATAGGTACAAGGATACTTTTGTGTTAAAAGAAAACTGAAATCACCTTGAATATCATCTATAGAGATATGATTAAACATGCTATAGTACGTCCATTTCATGCAATATAAACCAGCCACTAAAAAGGAAGGTTTTAACTTTATTAATCTGGAAGTCTATGAAAAAAGCAAAGTGATGATAACATGTACAGTAATATTTTCTTATTTAAAAACCCAGGTAAGTGTATACATGTTTGATACATTGGCACAGATATGAAGAAAGATGCAGAATATCACACATTGTACTGTTAATGTAGTTGATTTCAGGGGAGATAGCAATAGACACATACGTGGAAATCATTGTCTTTTCTTTATATATCTCTAGATTTTTTTAACTGGCACCAATGGGATATTATTTTGGAATTTTTTTAATTCAAAGAAAAAAGTATTAGATGAAATAACTGACAATATAAAACTGATCTGACTTTATATGAATTTAAGTAATATTTAATTTCCAATGTTTCATATTTAAAATAACTAGATCAAAATATATTAAATGGATTGCTATATTTCTATGATGAAAATGAAATATATCAATCATGTCCATATATGCATAATTTCTAGCCACACACTTTTTTGAATAAATGCTAAGGTTTACGCTATATTCTTTCAGAGTCATTTTCATCATCTCCACTTTTTAAAAAAGTTAGTTAAATGGCAATAAAACAAAATAAATCAATTCTGAATCTAGAATTTGTGTTTGTACTCTCTAAAATCTATTGCTTTAACTTAATTTTGATGACCTGTAGGAGAAATAGCATTAAACATTAAAATGAAGTATTACTTTCATTTTATTTTGTTCCAAAAGGTTTATTTTCTCCTCAACACTCTAAGTAGAGGGTTTCAATTGTTAGAAAGAATTGTTGGATCATTTTTAAGCTTTTGGAGATAATATTGTTTCTAGTTATTTTTAAGAAGGCTGAAATAGGAGAGCAGTCCTGGAGTATCAGGTCAGACACTAATTTGAATACACTAATTAGAGAGAAACAATAAGCCATCAATGAAATGTTTCCTCTGTGCTTTGAAGTGTTCAGGTTTCCTGGGTTAAGGACACTTGACATATCTGCAAACAAATGTATGGGAATCATATCCAGACACCTATTGTAAGTCTAGAAAAAAAAGAAAAATATATTCAACATATCAGGGTCTTCATTCATTCTACCCTTCAACCATTTTCAATTTACTTGAAACCATTTTAAATGAAACCTACCTATTTCATTCCCAGGAAATTAGTTTCAAAAAAAATTGATAGATTTTCTATAGAACAAATTATTTAATGTTTCACTTGTTTCTACTACTGATTGTTTCTCATTACATATTAACTAAATTTCTGCTTCTTAAATTTTTTTTTTCTGATGATAACTTCCCCCATTCGATTGCCTCAGCACCTGTTTGGCCTGCTCTAACATTCTGATTCAAAAGCTGTACTCTCAAGTTAAAATGCTCTCTACCCTATGCTCTCTATTTTAATTACCAGGATTTCCACATACTCCATGAGCTAGAAACTTTTGGATCATCATTGTCTTTCTTTCTTCCCTATCACCCACATTAAAACCCATTTATGCCTAGTATTCCATTATTGGAATGCTAAGCATGTGGGAGTTACTGCTCAAGGTCATCACCAAGGCCTGATTTCAAAATTCAAAAAATTGCAACCTCAGGCATAAATGGGTTAATGGATTACCATGTCCTGTGTATCATTTGAATTGGTCTCTTTTATTTCTCTGTCCACTAATATTACCTTGGTTTCGGTCATTATCACACCTCACCTAAGTTAATGATGACTTTACTATTCTCCCTATTTGAGTTGCTTTTTATTATTGTTTATTTTCAATTCTGCCAAGTTTGCATCTAAAAAATTAATCTGATTACATCTAAATGATATTTCAACACGTTTAAGACTCAATGGTCAGCCAGGCATGGTGGCTCACTCCTGTAATCCTAGCATTTTGGGAAGCCAAGGTGGGCGGATCAACTGAGGTCAGGAGTTCGAGACCAGCCTGGCCAACATGGTAAAACCCCGACTCTACAAAAAATACAAAAATTAGCCAGGTGTGGTGGTGGGCACCTGTAATCCTAACTACTCGGGAGGCTGAGGCAGGAGAATTGCTTGAACCTGGTGGGCGGAGGTTGCAGTGAGTGGAGATCGCACCATTCCACTCCAGCTTGGGCAACAAGAGCAAAACTCCACCTCAGAAAAAAAAAAAAATTCAGTGTTCATGTATATTCATTCGTTGATTCATTCATCAGTATTTTTAAGCATCAACTAGTTGCTGATTACCTAAGTACATAAAGGTAAGACACCATCTCTTTGCTAATTCACATGGCTCCCTGAGTTTTTTCATTAGCATCTCAGGCATACAAAGCAATAATATTCTTCTTTCCCAAGGCTGAAACTTAAAAACATTAAATTCAGTTATCTGCTTTTCTATTTTAAACCAAATTTTACTATGTTCTTTCTTATTCCTGCAAAATCATTTTAATATAGGACCTTCAGGTTAATGCCTAATGAGCATATATTCTGTTTTAACTTAACAATTATTACTAGAAATTGAAATGTGTGTTTCTGTGTGTGTTTTATATATTAGTATACAGACATATATATACACATCTACATTATAATGTGTGAGATGGGGATACGTATTTACATGTATGTTTGACATAAAATACTTCATTTGGCTGGGTGCAGTGGCTCATGCCTGTAACCCCAGCACTTTGGGAGGCCAAAGCAGGTGGATCACCTGAGCTCAGGAGTTTGAGACCAACCTAGGCAACATGGCAAAGCCCCATCTCCACCAAAAATACAAAAAATTTGCCAAGCCTGGTGGCATGCGCCTGTGGTCCCAGCTACTTGGGAGGTTAAGACGGAAGTATCGTTTCAGCCTGGGAGGTGGAGGTTACAGTGAACTGAGATCTTCCCACTGCACCTCAGTGTGGGTGACGAAGTGAGACTCCGTCTCAAAACAAACAAACAAACAAAAAATAAAATACTCTATTTGAATAGGAGACAGGGACAGAGTTTATATTGTTTCTGAAATTAATGAGCCTGACTGGTGTTCTCAGCTGGGCAGAAGGGCTTAAAGATTTTTATAAAGGCGGTACTAAAGAATAACTATAAGAAGAGTCAAATAATCATCAGAGAAAATCTTCAAATGTCTTTAAGTGCCACACTCTAAAGCACAAAAGAAAAAAATTTGATCCAGAAAAAACACCTGTAAGTAGAATGACCTTATTCCTTTGGTTCTACCAGAATAAGTTGCGTTGACTTGCTGGATTGAGTTGTGTTATTGGATATGTAAGCACTGTAGAATACCTAGAACTATGCTTGTTGCCTTAGTTTAATAGGTAGAGTACAATTTCTTAAGTAAGATGCCTTTGTCCGCATCCGAGCCCCATCATTGTCCAGCAGTAAGACCTTGGCCAGGTCAGTAAGACCTCTTAATCCGGTGCTCTCTCATCTGCAAAATGGGAATATTGACTGTGCCTACTGCACAGAATCGTATTAGAATGAGTGGTAGGCAGAATAACAACCTCTCTCCCAAAGATGTCCACATCTTAATCTCTGGAACATGTGACTCTGTTACCCCATATAGCAAAGGGACTTTGCAGATGTGATTACGTTAAGGACCTTGAGATGGAGAGGGTATTTTGAACGAGAAACTATATGCAAAATGCATAGCACAATATCCCTGATACAGTGAAGTACTCAATAACTGTTCACATGGTAATGATGGATGATGATGATGCATGTCTATTTTGGTTCCGATAATTTCCAAAAATTTTGACTGTTGAAATTAAGTTGTACAAAAATTCCAATATTTAATCATTTTACCTACAAAAATGATCATATCATACAGCTCAACCTAATATTTCTAAGTCTACTACTGATTCACAGGAATAAAAACACCAGAGGAAGATGTCTGTGCCCTCAAAGTTCATCTTAGCAGTACCTCTTCAATTCTAAAACCTCATGAAACCGTTGTAAGGATTAAATGAAATAACATACGTAAAGTAGTAACAGGAGTATTTATAGTAAGCCTGAATACAAGTTAGCCATTATTATCCTCTTCAACCTGAGTTCCAGAAGAGCAGGAACTTCCTGTTTAATTCACTGCTGAAACTTTTGCTCCCTCAACAGCACATGGCACATTTTCAAATAAATTACTTGCAAAAGGGATTTGGACCAAAAAAAAGTCTTTCAAGTTTCTCGTAGCACCGATCCAATATGCCTTTTTCTTAGAATTGTCATGTATTGAAAACAAAAATTTTTGTTGGATTAAAAACTATCACTTGGGTCTTCTTTTGTCAAATATTCTGCTTCTCTTCTGTTGCATGATTGTTCTCCATCTGTAGCTTACTCGTTATCGGTATTTTTTGTAGCACCTAACTTTGGGGGCTTAAGAGAAAGTTGTTTTCAGACTACCTGATACAAGCAATGATATCTTTTAACAAAGGTGTCTTCTTTCTGCCTCCCTCCTGGGGGAATGAAATACAGTAATCCACATCTGCTTTGTTCATAGCAAGCAGTGTGAGACTGAAGTAAAAATTCCAAGTTACCAAAAATAATGGCAAGTGTTACTGCCTACCAAATATACCTGTGCTTCCCCACATTTTCCTGCCTCCTTTTTATTAGGTAAAGACCCGTGACCAATTAGTATGGTCTAAGAGAAACAATGGTATGTGCTCCTTCCTGCCCAAAACATTTAAAAGCCTATGTGTGAGCCTCCAACTCCCTGCCCTAGTCAAAGAAGCCATGTGCTTCAGACAGTTCATTCATAGGAAGCAGAGCCTCCTATAGCCTATATTCCTTCAAGGATATGAAAAGCAAAGCCCCACACACCCATGTTAGACTTGTAGCACAAAGGAGAAATAAACTCTGTGTATGTCTTAAGCCACTGAAATATTGGAATTGTTTGTTACTGAAGTTCAGCTTCTCTTACCTTGACCAATAAAAAGAAAAAAATATGTATCTAATAATTTAGTGATCCTGGTCTGATCATAGACATAACATATTTACTTATCCTTACCTTTCTAAAAAACAATTATTTTCAAAATAACTTTTAAAACTTAGTTTGGAGAGAATATCAGGGACATAATAAAATAGCAGGAAGAAAAGGAACTAAAGCATTGAATATGATAAATGGAAGAACAGCCATCAGAAATACAGTTAGACAAAAATTGAGATTTATGCTACTAGTTCATAACACTCATAGAAAGAAAAGCAATATTCTAGGTTTCATAATGCCAGGGAACAGACACCCTGTTCAACATTAATGGATATTGTATGTTATTATGCACTATTATTGCTTGTATTAGAATTCTAGACAGATGTTCACCAGCTGACAACATAACTCTTCGAGAATTTCAAATAGAGAGAGACCATCTGAGATATAAGACTGTGAAATAACATTCTACATCCGTGGGTCTCAAACTTCAGTGTGATTAAGAATCACCTAGGGATTTGGTGGGAAATGCAGATTCTCGAGAGCTGCCTCTGGTCATTCTGGTACCCTGTGCTTAGGGAGATGCCCGTAAACTGGCAATTTTAGCAAGCATCCCTGCTGATTCTGATGCAAATGGTGCATGTACCCATACTTAAAAGTATCCTTTACTAGGAACAAGTTAGTAACTGGCTCTAACATAAATGTAAAACACCCTCCCACACATACTCCAATGATTGCTTTTCCCTACACATTTGTTTTATCAGGGTTAATTTCAATATAATATTGGAGGTTTTTCTCCCTCTTACTTAAGAGAGTGTATATGTGTGTGTGTGTGTGTGTGTGTGTGTGTGAGATATCTGAATAACTCAGTAGTTTAAATGTGTACTTGGTTGAAAATAATCAAAAATATTTCTATATAACTATGTATTCTATAAGAATGTGTTCTTTTCATTTTTACCATCAGTGATGTCATATCTGAAACACAGGTTTCTTATTACCGTTTTAATTAGAACAATCTACAAGGATTGTTAAAAGAATTAAATGAGATATTATATGTAGTTAGAAGAGTGCTTAGAATATAGTGAGCCTCAATAATGTCAGATATTATTAACCACTAGAACATAAGTTCCATGAGAACAGAAACTTCGTATGTTTTACTCATTGCTGTAACTTTTGCTCCAACACATAGAAGATACTTGATAAATGTTTGCTGAATAATGGATGGATGATGCACAGATAAGCAGAAAATGGTTTTATTACTGTCATCTTCTAAGGTTCAACCATTCAACAGCCCAAGGGTTTACCCTCACACCTGGTCAGATTAAGTTTCACTGTCTGTCTTCCCTTCCTTGCTCTCATCCCCATATCCTCAACACCCTTAGCTCAGGCATTTAGCCCTACTTATCCATAATTCTAAAAGGTCTATGTTTCAGAGTGGCCTCCATTCAGAGTTCCCTGAAATGAACTCTGTTATTGCTTGACCCCAAGATGTTGCTCAGTGGTACAGGATCTGTGCACACAAGGCTGAGAACTAGTGAGTCCATCCCTATGCCAGGAATCCAGGAGGTCATATAATCACTGTATTCCAGCTACTGAGTGGAATTCAACAGTCTCCAGTGGAAAACATAAAATTTATAAACTTGTATTTGGGCAGCACACAAGATGCTCCTTAGACCATGAGAGAACAGCAACCTGGCCAAGTAAGAGGCTGCCACATCCCAATCTGACATCAGAGTGTATCCACAAATATTTCTGTGCTAATAAGGGAATAATAACGTTGCGAGGAAAAGAAAATATCAGCCTAAATCTCTTTCAATCTCCTAAGGATGCCAGGCAGCTGGATATTTTAAAAAATTGTAAAAAAAAAAAAAATATATGTAAAACCTTCAAAAATCATATCAACTGCATACTATCAAATATTACACCACATTGTTCTGACAAACTTTGACTTGCAATACAAGTTACAACACATCTGCTAGTAATTATTACGATGATTTTATTCCCTAATTTTGAATAATGGTTGTGTTCCTACCTCTTAAACCACACAGACATACATTGTACATGACATTAATGTTACATTTGTTTCTCATTATACACGTTTCTCATTAACAACTAATTAGTCTTGATTTTTCTCCTTAAATTATGTACTATTAAAAGAAATAGACCTTAAAAAATGTCAACAGCAGTCAAAGTCAATCTTAAAGAAACAAACAGTTCTGGCCTATAGTTAACCTTACAAGCAAGAGGAAAAATTGACCACTCAAATTCCATGTTTAAATTAACCCCAAAAAAAGTGTGAAAAAAGTATGCTTTGTACAGCATATATTTTTGTGAAGGAATAAAAAGAGATTAGGTGCACTGCAGTTGGAATAAAACTGGATTATATTAGATTTGCGCCACCAATATGTTTTATCCCTGCTTCCTCTCTTCATAGTTAGAGACCTGAATGATGTATGTTTCTCGAACAAAAAAAAAAAATGGTTTCAATAAATCACACTGCATTTAAAAGAAAAAAAATGCTTAAAATGATATTTTTAAAATCTGAAAAATCAACTGCCAAACTAAAGCACCCTAATGATGTCAAACAATATGCTAGTACGATAAAACTGGAGGAAAATGTTTCATTTTCTTTTCTCTGTTATAAACTCAAAAATGTTTGACACCTGTTAGAAATAAAGGATGTAAAATGTATCCAGTCTTTAACACCTATATTTGGCTGCACTGAATTTTAAAATATAAAAGAAACCTAACGATGCCATGTCTACTTCACTAATAATTTTAAATAAGTCTTAAAATTCCCCCCTCATTATTTGGCTAGAAGCAGAATACTTCTAATTGTTTACACGGCCTACAGCAATACTGCATCATGGGAAGAGATGCCTACAGTTGTAAGGCTTCCTGCAGTGTGAGAAGGTAGAAGTTCAACATGTCCCCAGTTTTACCCTGCCCATCAAGGGTTCAAAGTAAAACAGTCCTGACATTGACCTCTCAAAGACCCAACAGCTAAAATAGCCTTAACAAGGTATTAACACTGCAACATGCTTCATAAACTGTTACCAGCTGGAACATGGGCCAGGGAGGTGAGGCATGAGAGACAGAGACTGATGAAAAGAAAAATACCAAACCATTTCACAGCTGAAAGAGACAGGGCGACAATAGAAAATTAAAGAATACAAAGTTACTGGAGTTTTTCTGTATAATTGTTTCACTGGGGACAAAGTCTAATATAGAACAGAGATGAAGTAATACATTGCTACTCAAACCATTGGAGCTATTTTATACCTTCTCTTTCATTGCATTCATTGTGTTTCAATTTGGATTTGGAAAAATGCAGAGTTCTTACTGTTTTCTGTTGGCAAAAAAAAAAAAAAAAAGAGAGACTTCTTGCTTTAAGAATATTATTCCCCAAAGGTTTTAAGAGAGGGAGGAAGAGGAGAAGAAAAAAACCACCATTTGAACCCCTAAGAAAATAAAGTAGTCCTAATTCTAACAATGACCTAAATCTGTGTTTCTCAAGCTGTAATGTGCATAAAAATCACCTGGAGATCTTGCTAAACTGCAGTTCTGATTCAGTGGGTCTGAGATGGTGCCTGAGATTCTATATTTCTAAAAAGGCCCCTGGTGATGCTGACACTGCTGGTCCACAAAACCACACTTTGAGTAGCAATGACCTAGATTCCACTGCAAATCAGCAGAAGATCCTAGCAGATGGAGCCTTTCAAAAAGAAATTGTTAATAGGTCTGTTTTACTCTTAGGTGTTTAAGGTGGCTTAACTTTGTAATTTCTCAGTTTCTCTTTTGCATACTCTGGGCCATGTTTTCTTCATGTTTCTTAGCCACATTCCATGGGAACCATGGAGTATTTCATAATTGGTATTTGATTATTGTTTCCCTTCTGTCCTATATATCATATATAGGTTATCTGATTATTGATGAAGCATTAGAAACTTATCTCCTCCTAACAAACTGGAAGAAGACAATTTCAGGCTGACTGATCAGATCACTCCCCTAACGGTACCAGAAAATAATTGAATGAAATTGGGTAGTTACAGTAAAAAATTGAGGAACTGTGAGAAATGGGATGAGACAAAGGCTATGTCCATATGAATCCAAACATCCAGTCTTTTCACCAGGAATAAACACCAACCCAAATAAGTATTTGATAGGAAGTAGTAAAAACTAGTAACTGGTCAACTAAACTGGTTTCTCAACCAGTTACTTGGTGCCATGTGGTCACAAAAATTATGAGAAAGAGAGGTTGGGGGAAATAAGCTATTATTATTTTCATGTTCTTTATTGTTATCAAAGATAAAGAGCTAATAGAGGCTATTCTAGAAAAAAGCTGGTAAGAAAAGTATAGGACTTCATTAGAAACTAAATTTAGAAGAGCTAAAAAGGTAAGGAAAAACAAAAAGTAAGGCATGCAAGCAATAGATAAAATGGAAAGGCTCCTTGCAATGGAAAGGCTTTATCAGAGAGCCAGGGCTGTGGAGAGCAGAGAGGATCTGGGAAAAGGAAGGAGGCGAAGAAGTCACAGGTCAGGACAGAGACACAACATGACAAAACCATTGGAATGAAGGAAATAGTTGTAAAGTTACATTAACATTCTAAAATATCAAAAAGTGAAACCAGAATTCCAAAATTCAGAATATTTTATCCACAGTAAAATCTACATAATAATGCAAGGACTATAATAGGAAGGAAAAAGATTTTTTCCTTTTGAGAACTCTTCATCACATAATTTAGGCAATAAAATTCTGTGGATTTTAACAAAGCAACATATCTTTGAATAAAATGGCATTCATAAAGATAGCTGAGCTTCCTTCTATTAAACTCAGTGAGACCATAAAATAAAAAGAATATCTCACCAACACCTTATCACCATGAAGATATACTGTTCTCATAAATGTGGACAGCAGTAGTCACAGGACACTGTCTTATGTCTGCTTTCTTTTTATTAAAACTACAATTTAAAATACTATCACAAATGGACAACTAAAGTCTACATCTAAAGCTGTGGCTACTTTTGAGTGAATTAGTACATTGTCAATCCAAAACTAAAAATATTAATTCTAAATAGATTTACTGGAAGTTACCTTATTTTTCTAGAAGTGATACAATCTGCAAAAGGAAACACGGTAGAATAAGAGATCTATTTAGGATAAAAGGACTCCATTTTTTAACTCCCCCCAACCACCACCATCATCATGTATCTCTTCATCTTTTCCTCTTAATCCACTTTTTCACTGAAAAAAAAAAAAAAAAAAAAAAAAAATTCTGAGAAGAGAGGACTGGGAAGGAGGTACGGCAACGGTAATTTAACTTTAGTCTTACAGTGACATCTAGTGGTGATAAACGGTTATACTAGCGAATGTGTTCCTATTTAGCATAAAAATAGAAATTGCTCCATTAAAAATGATAAGTTATTTCAATGAGGATCTTCCATCTCTGTGTAAGCATGGGAAGATCTTTCCTGATTGCTTCTACCACTCTGTGTGTTCCTTGGGTGATTTGCTTTTATACTGTTTAACACCCATTTGCTGGCTTGTTTGTCTTGCCTGCATAAGGTGAAAAGATACAAGATCAAGGCTTGTATTTGCTGTACTCAGGTTCTTTACCCATTCCTTATGCTATAAGTTAATACAGGTGATTCAAAATAATCATTCAGGCCGACCACGGTGGCTTATGCCTGTAATCCCAACAGTTTAGGAAGCCGAGGCGGGCAGATCACCTGGGGTCAGGAGTTGACGATCAGCCTGCCCACATGGCAAAACCCCATCTCTACTAAAAACACAAAAATTAGCTAGGCGTGGTGGGGTGCACCTGTAGTCCCAGCTACCTGGGAGGCTGAGGCAGGAGAATCGCTTGAACCCAGGAGGCAGAGTTTGCTGTGAGCCAAGGTCGTGCCACTGCACTCCAGCCTGGGCAATGGAGCCAGACTCTGTCTCAAAAAAACTAAAAAAAGGTTTTTTTAAAAAATATTGTTCAGCATGTGAGCAAATATTTCAACACACACAAAACCAGCTTAATAGCAACCTCATTTTGCTTTCTCCTTCCTCCAGAGCAACTGAACGAACCTGGGGACAGATCCCCAAGCCTCTTCCCGCCCAGCCTTTTTTTCCTTGGCTTCACAATATTACAGATGCTAAGATCATGAAATTTCAATTTAAATAGACCTGGATTTTATTCTTATCTCCTAAATGTGATCTACGTGACCAGGAAACATTGTTTAACCTCTATAAATTTTAGCTATCTTACTGATGAAATGGAGCTAATCCCTACCTCATAGAGTTTTGGGGGGATTAAATTGGATGATGCATGAAAAGCACCACAGGGCTTGGTTTGGAGAGACTGTTTAACGTGTTTGGTATTTGCTTTGGTAATTTTCTTCCACTGAATTCACAAGCAGACAAATATCCTACCAGTTCCCAAATATTCAACATACATTCCAAGCTGTGTAACTTTACTCACGCTGCTCCCTTTGGTTGGAATACCCTTTCTTCTGGGCCCAACTCAAGTACATCCTCTCCCAGAAAGAAAGGCTGCCTTAATAATAATGTCTCTTACATTTCTCCTTTCTCCAGTTCCTAGAGAAGCTATTTGGTTCTTGACATGATCTGCTTTGTTTCACTAATACCCCTTCCAACTAGATTTTAAGCTACTTTAGGGCAGGGCCCAGGGTCCAACACTGAGCAGTTTCATATAATAGGTACTCAGCAGACACCAGCTGTTTATAATTTTGAAGTTTGGACGTTGAGAAGTTCAGGTGTATGGCATTTCCTTAGGCAAGGGTATAAATACAGCTTCTCAGTCCACCCTCAACCCACAGATCGATTTTCTCTGATGAAACCATGGTTTTCAAATATTTGACAGTAAATGAATAGACATCGACATTATCCAGTCATTATTAGTGGAAACTCTTCTCCCTGACCCTTTTTTTCCACATAAAGATGCCTTCAGGTAGCATCCCTAACCTCTTGCCTCATTTTCTTTACATGAATTAGGAGTGATTAATTTGATTAGTAGGTGGTGTTCACTTATTAAAAACTGTAAGGAATGAACATCAAGGGTTTTTCTTTCCTGTCTGCCCTGAACCAGTGCCAAGCAGCGATCTGGGTAAATGGAACTCATGGGATCACCTGAGACACTATCCCAAGTGATAGCCAGCAGCAGGAGAGACGGGGCAGGTGTGGAGGAGGAAGGACAAAGGACTATTACCAAACCACCTTCTCCAAAAGCTTTCTCACAAAGAAAGTTTTTATCCACCTAACACTTGCAACTATCTCTCAACTCAGGCAGAAGCAGCATATCCAGTTAGCCTTTCTAAACCCTGGCAAGTCACATCAGCACCGCCACTCTTCCATCTTATACTTTCTGCTTGCCTAAAGACTCTTGAACCAAGTATCAAATTTTAAACAAAGACAGGCTCTGGCCCTACCTTGCATGACCCTGACTTACTCACCTAGGACTCATCTCAGCTCTCATTTCAATAAAAACTATTTACCAAAACCGGCAGCCAATCCATAAGGCATAGGAGACGAACTTGACTTTTTAAAATACTGCGTTAAAATTTATCTTGATTTCTGAATTGTTCAATGTCCCCTTATATTTTGCATCTGAAGTGAACACCTCACTCTCCTCCCCTAGTCCCAGCTCCTCTGAATTATAACCTTCTTCTCAGGGACCTTTCCAGCAAGAGGTTAAGTAACAAGCTTGAGGAAAATGAAGCCAGGGCCTTTAACTCATAGTACCCCCGTGGCGAGAGAAATTTTTTTTTCTCCAAGCATTTGGGCATAGGGTACAAGGAAGGCCAGAGTTCTTCCTTAGAACGGGACTGGCAGAAAGGAGTTCTCACTCCTCAGGGATTGCTGAGTCTGGAGCTAGGTCTCTGGTGCTACCAGCAGGCATCTTCTGCATCATTTGAAAAAAGCTTGTGTGCAGAATAAAGCCAATCAGAGACCAGCATGATAAAAGCTAGATAGAAAGAGACAGTCCAGAGGTACTGAGACCCTTTCAGCATCCTAGTTTCCCCAACAATTCCTTCAGGTATGTGAACTAGTGGAGCTGCAAGAGCCACCATGTTTCCTTTCTGCTCAAAGTAATTTGAATTAGGTTTCCGTCACATGTTTCCAAAAGAGTGTTGATCAATTTCAGGATCCCATCACTAAAAGTTCTTTGATGTCTATTATTATCACCCCAAAAAAAAACTTTTTCCGGAATTCTGTTGGCTGGTCTACCTGAAGACCTTAACCTTCAGGATGGCAAATATTCCCACACAGAGAGCTAAGTTTTGTCCCATGACAAATGGAGAAATGTTTAATAACATGACACATTTCGTGTGACCCAAGATGCCTGTGGAATTACAGCCATGAGCTGCACAATGACACTTCAGTTAATGACAGAGAAGATATGACAGTGGTCCCATAAGATTATAATACTGTATTTTTCCTATACCTTTTCTATGTTTAGATCCACAAATAGTTACCATTGTGTTACAATTGTCTACAGCATTCAATGCAGTAGCATGCTGTACAGGTTTGTAGCCTAGGAGCAATAGGCTATCCCACATAGCCTAGGTATGTAGTAGGCTACACCATCTAGGTTTGTGTAAGTACACTGTATAAAGTTCGTGTGATGAAATCATCTAATGACACATTTCTCAAAACATATTCCCATCACTAAGCAGTGCATGACTGCACTAGAAATCCATCACAACTTTTCCTTCAAAAACAGCCCCCAAAAAGATAGGAACTAGTTGAAGTTTGTAATTTGTGTCCTAAAACTTATTTCTAAATTCCTCTATGTATTTTCAATACTCCCTCTTAGACATATTGTGCTTCCAACTGTTCCTTGATATGTTGGGTCTCAGCAGAGCTTGCAGAATGAGAAAATGACTACAAGATATCTAGAATTCCTTCCCCAAATATCTAGGAAACTTGATAAAGCTAATAGCAGAGAAGTTCTACTTTGAGTGAACCCTATTCCAGAAAATTCATCTCAATAAAATGTCAGACACCTCACCCTACTTTTTCCAGGAAAACTAGGACTCGAAGCTAATGGGGTCACAGATAGACTGCTCTTCCAAGAGCTCCTGGCCATTTCTGGGTTCTCTGAGTAGCTGATTCCTTGAGCCTACACAGATGGCAGGACACTCAGATTCTAATTGTGAGCAGAAATATATAGAAGATGAATCCTGATTTTTTTAACTTATCATAAATAAGATTGCTTTTAATGACTCGATAAATCATCTTACATAGCTAGAAATATATAAACTATTCTTTTAAATTCCTAAATTTTGTCTAAAAAGAGGGTGTGGTTCTGTATTGCCACTCGCAGATCACAGCAGGACAAGATTCAGAGGGTTTACCCCGTGCTCAGCACTAAGCTAAGCCCTAAAGTGACTTTATAAGACACAGGTTACCCTTTAAAAGCTTAAAGCAAATAAATGTTTAAGGCAGAGGCTGAAAGCATGGGGCACAGTCTATAGAAACTATAAGTGAGGTAGGAGGGCTGCTGTGTGTAGGTTTCAGCACTACCCCTGCTGGGGTAGTGCTGAAATCTATCCTTTAACTTCTGACCAAACCGTGAGTCCTGGAACCACTTTCTAATTGCTCCACCCAGTGGGGGCTCCCTTTTGCAACTCCTCCAGGAAGAAGTAGAATGAATTAGAGGACTCCCTAGAGGACAACAGACCCTAGACTTGAAGTTCTTCCTCTCAACAGTACAACCAAAGCAAGTGGATAGAACCATGGGCCAAAGAAGTAGCAAAGAATAGCAAATAACTTTGATAACAAAATGAGTCGATTTCTGATAATCAAATGAAACTGATAACTAAGTTATTTGCAATTGGTGCAAAAATACCTTTCCACCACATCCTAATTCCTAGAACCTATGTTAAATTACATAGCAAAGGAGAATTAAAGTTGGAGATGAAATTAAGTTTATCAACTGACCTTAAAACAGGGAGATCATTCTGGGTTATCCAGGTGAATCCAATGTAATTACAAGGGTCCTTACAAGTGGAAAAGGTACACAAAAGAAGAGAGTGGAGTGAGGAGGACTGAGCCCACTCTTGCTGGCTTTGAAGATAGGAGAATGGAGGCCAGGGCATCCCATAGTAGAAGATAGGACACAGTATATCTTCCCCATCGCTTGAAAGGGGAGAAAGGCACACAGACATCCTCTAGAATCTGAAAAACAGAAAGTAAATGGATTATCTCATAAAGCCTTCAGAAAGGAATGCAGATCTACTAACATTTTTGTTTTAGCCCGGATTTTTGACCTACAGAACTATAAAGTAATAATCTCGTACTGTTTTAAGCAACTAAGTTTGTGGTTATTTGTTATAGCAGCAATATAAAACTAATGCATTCTTTTTAACAAGTTTGCACCACTAATATAATGCTAAATTAATTAAAATCACAAAAAAAATTATAAATGATTTACTTAGGATCTTAGGAAGTGATACTGAAGGAATAATTTCAGGCATGGGAAAAGCCACAGAATAGGAAATCCCTTTGAAATCCTCTGTGAATAGTGATTGACTATCGTACCTAAGGTGAGATGCCACCCCTGCTAAGACAGCTCACAAACACAAACTGGCATGTTGAGTCTCTAAGTCTAAGTAAATCTGTAATATCAGGACTGGCTAAAATCTCAGAAAGAGAGCTTCTTGTTTCCTGAAAATAAATCATAACATTTAAGATTAGTGAAGTTCAAACTTTTTTTTTTAGCTGTGAAACCATTTTTTCAAGTGAATGGCTCTTCAGATGATTAGGCAAAAAAGCAGATTAAACTAGGTCAATGCTGATTGAGTGGTGTTCGGAGTCAAGCTTCCCCTCATGGCTTCCCTGACTTTCATCCTCACCAGCGGTCCCGTGAAAACTTCACTGTGTATAAACTGTACCTCAAAAAAATCAAATACTGAATTCTAGTGCTCATTATGTTGAAGTGCTTTCAGGTGAAGTGTACTGACTGGCATCTGCAAGTTATTTTGAAGTATATAAAAAGATATGTGGTTGGATGATGGATGGATAGAAAGAATAGATATGTGATAACACAAATATAATAAATTAGGCTACAAAGCAATCTCAATTTCAAAAAGCAACAATTAATTGATATCAAGCATTCACAATTAAGTAGGCAATTACAAGACCAGTTTTAGTTAAAATTTCAATATTCAACAATCTTATTTGTCCTTGCCCTGTAGTTTAATGGACCTGTAGCATATCTACAATGTTAGCCCACACCTTGTGTGGATACCAGCACCCACTCAAGGAGCTTTATTTATTTGTTTGTTTATTTATTTATTTATTTTTGAAACAGGGTCTTGATCTGTTGCCCAGGCTGGAGTACAGTGGTGTGATCATAGCCTTGAACTCCTGGGCTCAAGCAATCCTCCCACCTCAGCCTCTTAAGTAGCTAGGACTACAGGTGTGCACCACCATGCCCAGCTAGTATTTTTTTTTTTTAAATTTTTTTTGTAGAAACAGGGTCTCGCTATGTTACCCAGGCTGGTCTTGAACTCCTAACCTCAGGCTATCCTCCTGCCTTTATAGGTATGAGACACCGTATCATCAAGGAACTTTATATAGCATTTTATTTGTTCTAAAGATTATCTTAGAGTTCCTCTTCCAAAGTTCACGAGCAACTGCAGGTGAAGCAGAGTGAAAACTTACTTAGCTAATGCAGAATGAAAATTTATCAAGCTAGAAAGAACCATTTTCTAAATTCCATACAATTAAGATAGTCAAAGTCCCTCGAGTTCTTTAGAACTACTTTTAAAACAAAAGTGTGGCTCATAAACAATTATGAAGATATTAAGACAATCTTATTTATCTTCTCAGCAGTGCATAAACTTCTCTTACAAATGCTAGCAATCCTGAGCTGTTGGGAGGACAATTTTGAAAACCTCTTTAGCACAGAAATCTTGACATTTGAAATGATTTTTTGCATTCAGCACATGATATAAAGTTTACCTATTTATAAGGTCGACATCAAACCTTTATTAATTTTTCTTTCATTTCACATGAATAAGGACACCAAATTTTTCTGGACTGTCCCTTCTTTAAGACTTTTTTTCCCATAATTTACAGGAAAAAAATAAAAAATAAAAAAAAGATCTGTGTCATGCAGAATGCAAACCACCCCATCTGACACAATGAGTAATTTTGTGAATGGTCAGAATTCACCTTGGCATGCGCCCCTTACCTTAAATACTAATTCCACTTTTCCAAGGGAGAACAGTATGGAAGTTGCTAGCTTTTCTCTCTTTCCTAAGCCCTATCCTTTAGTAATGTCTAATAAATCATCACACTTCTCAGAAGTCCTTTTTTAGGAAATTGAGACTGGGGAACTTTCTTAGCAAAAGGAACCCAGGCCTCCAATATAGTTCATAATTCAGAATTAGTCCAAGCTAAAGATTTGTCCTTATACCTCCTAAGACAAAATCTAGATAAAGATTAGAACCAGCATTCTCTATTTGTGTGTACTATCTGGGAGAATTATTTATTCTAGCTTTGAAGGATTTCTCTCAGGGGAAAATAAAACTGAAAGTTAAAACAAAATTGAGTGGCAGATGTGACTTTGATAGCTCTTACTGTTTGTTCTTTCACAGAGGTGACTAAAATTGAAGAAATATCCCTCAATTCAACTAATTGTTCTCTTCTATGAAACAATCTGCTGAACAGACATATGTTATTTCCCAGCGACTTCTTTTAAGTTTTGATTTATTCAGAAAAACTCTTTAGCCTTTGACATTCAAGGAAATGAGATTGATGCTGAGAGCTTCATGTAAATTATTAGAGAGTCAGAGAACTTAGCTCCATACTAACCTTCCCTACACTTGAATCAGAAAATGTTCCAGAACACACCACTTTTTTCATTTTTAATCCACGAATCTAAGTAAGTGTGGAGACCTAACTGTAACTTAGTTGGATATTGTCATTGCCCCACTGCCCATGCAATTTGTGAACCCCAAATGCCAGCCTTGTGCAATGAATTTTTCAAGACCAATTTTGATGGACATAATACTTCTTTAATCAGTTTATATTCCTAATGAGATTAATAACTCCTTTATTTGAGTATGTATATGAGTATGTGTATATATCATGTGCAGAAGAGAAAGTGTTAACAAAATAGATTGGGGTAGGGGGGATAAACAAGAGTCATTTCGGCCCAGTGTGGTGGTTCGCCCCTGTAATCCCAGCACTTTGGGAGGCTGAGGCAGGTGGATTGCTCAAGCCCAGGCGTTTGAGAACAGCCCTGGAAACATAGTGAGACCTCATCTCTACAAATTAAAAAAAGAAAAAAAACTTAACTAGGCATGGTGGCACACACCTGTAGTCCCAGCTGCTCAGGAGGCTGAGGTGGGAGGATCACATGAGCCTGGGAGGTCACGCCACTGCACTCCAGCCTGAGCCGCAGAGTGTGACCCAGTCTCAAAAAAAGAAAGAGTCATTTCATTTTTTACCATATATCTGCTTTCAACTATTTAGAACTAACCAGCCCTGCAAACAAATCTAAACTGTGTAATGCCATAAGATTTTACTACGACTCACTATTCAAAAAGCATTTATTGAGCTCCTACTTTATACTGGGGTAGAAGAAACAGATACTGAAAACATGTTTGTAGCCTTGAGAAGCTTATAATCACAGTACATGCTCAGCTAGTAGAGCAAAGTAAGGGCTTGACTCTGTTGTTTTTCCTCCCTGGCACTGAAATTTCCCATAATAAAAACAAGTAGGAAATGTTTTGGCAAGATGTCTCTAAGCGCTCTTGTAGAGTTGAAATTCTGTGATCTTATGAATTCATTATATTTTCTTAGATGTGTTAGACTTTTTGAAGTTGGAGGAAGAGTAAGAAGCCCAGTTTAAAGTAGTTAAAGCTAGTTTGCTGTAAGGATACCCAGGGAATTGAGGAATAACAAAAAATAACCTCGACAGCTTTACGATTGCAACCTAGCCCACTTTTAGTGTGACGTTTCAGTTTTCTGATGGTTCAGCTACTCTCTATTTCAGTTTTTATAGTATCTACTTCTCTTGCTGTTTCTTAATGACTTTGACTTTCTACCTGCAACTTTTGGCTTTTGCATTTGGTGGCTTTGGCAACGTTGTGGAGTCTGTTAATTGCTTTCTTTCTGTGATTCTCTGTGCTTTGGAGTTGTTATACCATTTATATGTCTCACATTTGAATGCGTTAATAAGAAGATGTAGCCAGGTCCAGTCTCCTGTCTCCTATATAAAACATTGCTACGTCCCAGGGTTCTCATGCCATAACCTGCCACCCCAGGATTAGTGATCAGCACATAGTTGCCTTTCTTTACCTCACGTGTTGATCTCTGGTCCGATTGGCTATGCTACCAAGCAAAGGCTGCGCGCACCCATGGATAAGGAACTATTCCAAAAGTTTCACACTTAAAGTCAGAAGTTACAAGGAGTCAAATTTTAAAACTCATATATTATCCTTTCAAATTATGAATTCAGTGTTATTAACATAATAAAAATACAGTTTTGGTTTCTGATGAAAAACTAAATGTAAAAAAAAAAAAAAAATATAGCCACAAAGATCCAAAACATCTATCAGAGGGGCTTATGTTTCTGATAAATATTTAAGTGTGTAAGGCAGAACCACTGAGAACAATAAATACTTTATAGCTGGCACTTTGTCAAACCTATAAGTGGCTCTGCCTTAGAATTTTACATCATCACTAAATTTACAGTCATTTGATAGGTGGAACAGGACAAGAATTACTTCTTTCTAAATCTAAACCCAGTAATAAATCTAACATCAAGATTCTTCTTATTGTCTGTTATCATCTGATGACAATGCCTCTTACCTTCATTGTCTTGGCAGAAATATGATATGTAAAATTATAATGTCATATTACTCACGGTGATTTAACACTATCCAGCCCATACCATTTTAATCAATCAAAATTGTCGCTTTTTAGTGTAATGATTTTGTGGTGAATTCCCTGTGTTTAATATGATATATGGTCCTATCCACCGGTTGATTTACTATTCTCTTCCAAAGTCTAACAGCTCAGGAGGCTGTTCTTGCTTTCGGACGTCTTTGGAATTAGCAAACAAGAATAATTTGTGGTAATAAAAATGCTAATTTCTATGGCAAAAATGAAAGCTGAGAAATATCTTAAGTGCTAGTAGCTGAAGCTAATTTAAGAAAAAATAAAAAGATGATTTTGTGAATTAAAACCACAGAAGTCCTAGAGCTTTTTCCTCTGTGTCCACATATTCTTCAATGCTATCAAGAAAAATCAGGAACACACAAAGTATTCTCCTTCATTAAATTCAGACACACATGGTAGAAATTTCTTCTTTAAAAAAGTAATTTGAAAGGCAGTTTAAAGTGATTATCAAATATTTATAAATCTTTTCTACTAGAAAAAAGCTAATAAAAATCAACCTCAGATCTCATTCTTGAACTATGTTATACATTTAGAATGGACTACGGTGCAGTAACACCCAACTACCAAACCTCAACGGCCAATGCCGTAATTTCTCACTCACACTGTGCACCCCAAAGAGGTCCACAGTCACTTGGGGATGCAGTGTCTGAGGGACTCATGCTACAGACTCCACATAGGCCACCAGGGAGTCACTTAGGGAACCCGGTTTGTGAAGATTCTGCTCTCCTATGGCTGCACTTCTGGAATCCGCAGCCTCCTGAGACATCCTAGAGAGCTGGGTAGTAATAATTTCCACATCACAAAAGGAGGAAGCAGGGTCTCATGCTAGTGGTTAAATGATGAAATTACACACCTGAGCACATGTCTCTTCTGCTCAGAGCCCATTGGCCAGAACTAGTTTTAAGGCTCCTCTCCAATTGGAAGTTGGGGAAGAAACATAATCCCCCCATTTGCCTGGAAGGGAAAAACAGGATATGGATGAACACTAAACATCTTAAACTTGCAGGTTTTCAAAAAAAAAAAAAATGTACAAGTTTATTCCAGGCAATTCTCTTTGTAGAATCTTGAAAATCATATATTAGCTCTGGAATCTGTCATCTTACACAGTAAGAGAGAAAATTCCCTATATGACACTAGATGAGATGAACAACTGATTCCATTATTTAAGTGACTGTGTATATTTAAGTGAGAGGAAGGCAAATATTCTGCCCATCGTTTAATAAAAGCACTGATCTTTAAAATTGAACCTTTTACCAATTGGCAGAGTAATAAAAATAATTTAAAATAAAAATTTTTGTTTTGGCACAGTCATCCCAGTCTGGCTTGTTGAAGCATAAAGACAGATTTTTCAGAACAAAAATATTAATAAGAAATTTAAGATTCTAATATTTCTTATTTAACCTTAACAGAATGGGTTGAGTGAGGTTCTTTCAAACTTATCAAAACCCACTGTTACTGGTGCCCCTGGCCCAACCCATTGAGAAGCTGCCATTGTAGTTCCCAGAGTGCAGAATCAACTGCTCCTACCTTCAGCTGGTTTCCCAAGGCCCACCCTATGCTGGTGGCAAGAGGAATATGGGAGTTCAATCATTCATCTAATGAATATTTGCTGAATACCTACAATTGCCTACTAGTATGGCACTCTGCCATTCTTTTGAAAATGTGACAATAGGCCGGGCGCGGTGGCTCACGCCTGTAATCCCAGCACTTTGGGAGGCCGAGGCGGGCGGATCACAAGGTCAGGAGATCGAGATCATGGTGAAACCCCGTCTCTACTAAAAATAGAAAAAAATAGCCGGGCGCAGCGACGGGCGCCTGTAGTCCCAGCTACTCGGGAGGCTGAGGCAGGAGAATGGTGTGAACCTGGGAGGCGGAGCTTGCAGTGAGCCGAGATTGCGCCACTGCACTCCAGCCTGGGCGACAGAGCAAGACTCCGTCTCAAAAAAAAAAAAAAGAAAAAAAGAAAATGTGACAATAAATGAAATAAACAATAACAAAAGTTTTTTTTTTCTTGAACTTCACATATTAGTGAGAGGACAAACAATAGTAAGGGGAGTTAGGGAGTAAACAACCACAAAATCCCAGTGGCCAAACACCAAAATTTCTTACTCATACTATGTATCTCAAACAGGTCTATAGTCAACAACAACAAAAAAACATAATTACATAGATCATTCCATGTAACTATGAATGTTATGAAAAAAATAAAGGCAAGTAATAGGAGAGTGACAGGCATGGAATTTGGAGCTACTTTAGAGTAGATGGCCAGAAAAGGGCTTGAAGGATGTGACATTTGAGTTGAGAGCAGGTGAATATGAGAGAGCCTGGGAAAAGAATCTGGGGTTGAAGGAACCCAAAGGCAAAGTTTTAAAGCCAGAAATAATTTGGGCACACTGGAAAAAACTACCAGGGCCACAGGGCTGAGGTGTAATAGGCCAAGTCAAGGCAGCATCAGGGAAAAGTAAGAAAACAGGTCAATAGCAACTCAAGATAAACAGCCCCCAGACTTTCAAACCATTAATGTGGTATAGAACAGAAAGTTTCATGTGGTGATCAATAGTTGATATTAAACAAGTTCAGTATGGTGGCTAGACCATCAAATAGTGTAAAACTTATCCTCCAAGTCCAAGAAGCACTCTAGAAGAGGTTTAGTTAGTTAAAATTTTGAAGTGATGAATATAAATTTGGAGTTGTGGTTGGGGGTGGAGGGAATATAAGAAATTTAATCTGTGTTTTAAAAATTTTACAATTATATGTAAAAAAACAGAGCATATACCCTAGAGAATGAATCAAAAACTTTTAGAACACGTCACTAAGTAAAAATTAACATGAGACAAATTAAATTCCAAGTATTGAGGGAAGAGTCAAAAACAAGGAAAGTAACTCAAGAGAGGGTGAATTCTATTTGGAATTTTGAAATAGAGGCCAGATGAAAGACTTACTAGCGAAATGCTAGAAAAGTATCAAAGCAAGGTATTCCATGTAGAGAGAAAGAAGGGTGCAAAGTGGGAATAAATGGTTATTGTTTTGGTTATCTATGCATTACAAAACGTGCAAATTCTAGTAGCTTAAAGCAATGTATAGTCTCTCATGGCTCTATGGATTGACTGGGCTCTGCTGGGTAATTCTTACTTGAAGTGTCTCATACAATTGAAGACAATGGCTGAGGCTTAACTGAGTCACTCATCCAAGATGGTAATTAATGCTGGCTCCTGGTGGGGAGCCCAGTTGTAGCATTCAACTGGAATACCTTCAAGTGGCCTCTCTTTGTGGCTAGGGCTTCTCACAGCAACAGCAAGTTTCCAAAAGGAAATGTCTCATAAGTAAGCATTGCAATAGAACAAGACAGGATCTGTATAGCTTCTTATCACCTATCCTCAAATATTCCATAACATAATTTTCACATTTTATTGGTCAAGCAAGTCACTGAGGTCAGCCCGGATTCAAGAAGAGGGAATTTAAAATCCTCTTCCTGACATAAGTAGAAGCATGTCTATATAAAGACGAACAGAATCCATAGGGACATTCTTTTACTATCATGCCTTCTGGCCACCAAAATTTGTGCCTGTTACGCTCACTCTTTCAAGACTCTCAATATTCTCATCCCACTATGGCATTAGGCTCAGGTTTGAGGTTCAAGATCTTGTTATTTAAATTGGGTCCAAGTGCAGATGTGCCATGTTTCCTCAGGCTCAAATCTTGCAAGTACAGTTTCTATAAATCTGAAGAATTGTTAACTTAAAAGACAAGTTATCTGGCACATATACATATCATACAATAGTGAAAAGGCATAGGATGACTGAAATAGATACTCTCTTTCACAAAGAGACAAAATGGTAGGTACATAGCAGGTCCACAGACATTCTGAAATCTATTTGGGCATGTGTCACTGGTTCCCTGATTATGACACAGTCCTATTTCCTGGGAGTGATTCCTAGGATCCTGATTTATCCTTCTCTCTTCATCCTTCTCTCTTCATGAGAATAGTCATCTTTGTAAATAAGCAGGGTTTTTTTTTTTTCAACTTGTCTCCTGCAAGTTAGGAATACAAAGAATTTCCTTTTCACTTTGTGTCATCTCATCCCTTTAAGTCAAAACTTGTATAACTCCTTTAAAAGCTTTATGGGCCTCCTGTGTGTCATATTATAATCTACTCTACTCAACAAAATTCACACCCCAATTTCTTTCTAAAAATACTTGGTCCAAGCATCGAAGTCCATGGACTTTAGGATACTTAGAAGCCTTTTTTCTAGTTTAAAATATCTAAGAGTCACACTCTTAAGATTTTTAGGGGACCTATTTTCTATAAGACAGGGCATGCATTAATATTTTTAGAAGCCCTAAGCACGCCCTTAAACTTTTCTTAGGTCACAGCAAATGTCTTACAGGCAAACCCTTGAGATTTTAATCTGAGATTATGCCTTATTGATACCATGCTGGATTTAATCATTGTTCATTGTTCTGGTGTCATCACTGATTTTGAAAATCTTTTGTGGGGAGAGGCTAAAGATGAGAAACATTTTTTTTTAAACACAGAAAGTCCCATCTTCTTCATATTTCCTCTAATTTTGCTTAATAACTGTTCCTTAAATTTATCTAAAGTTTTTAAAATATGGTTTTTAAATTTCATTCTGAAAGCTCAAAATGCAAACATTTTCATTTGGAAAATTCTATAATCAAGAACTAATGTTAATATTTTGGGAGACAGTACAAACAAGTAGGAGAACAGCACATGAATTTCACTGCCTCTTCTTTCTGGTAATTGGTCTATAGCTATAACCATTGTGTCCTAATTTCAAGACACACAAGAAGACAGATCAATTAGTTATTGGAATAGTTGCAATCAAGATGTTTTTATTAATATATATGCCCAAATACCAAATTATCTTTTTATTTTCTATAATAGTAGTTCAGAGTTGGGATGAACTTGATTCCTGGATCCCACACATTTAAACTTCCCTTGATTTTATTATGTACCTTTCCAATAAATAGGCCACTCAACCAAAGTTGAAGTAAAATGCAGGTAAGCCAGACAGTTGCCCAGGGTGCCAGGCCATGACGGACACCAAAAATCTCCTAAGTAAATTAAAAATACAATGCCAGTCAACTGAGGTTTTACATATGACTTTTCACATGGTTGTCAAATTATAAATGAATCCTGCTCCCATTTAGTTCCTAGTTTTGATATAAATATGTCTTGAAAAATATATAAGTTATTCATAATCCCTACTGCCTTTGATGGAGAATGGATCTTTCAAATGGCAGGTCTTCTGCTAGCTCTGTTTTTGTTTGTTTGTTTGTTTGTTTGTTTTTAATGTCATTACAATGGTCTTTGACGTACTTGTGGATAATATAAAGTAGTAAACAAAGACTGTGGTGAAATTTGAAGTATTTTCTAACCAGTAGACCAAAGGACACTGGCTAATAAATACTTTTCTCAAAAAAAAAAAAAAAAAAGTTTATCTATGTCTTTGTCTCTCTAGAAGAAACATCCCCATGGCTTTCAGGTCTGGCTGCACTATCATGGTTGTAAAGATTCTCCCAATGCTGTTTTATGCTCCCCTCTCACAAGGCCGCATTCCTCACTGATGAAGACAATATGCCACATTTGCCCCTACAAATATGAAGTACAGCAGCACTCTCACCTCTCTGTGATGCACTTTTAAATCAGTTAAAAATTATACCAGCATTTTTTGCAGCTGCCTCATCATGTTGACTTATGAGTTATCTTTCTGTAAACAATCTTTTAATATTACCTTACTACATTCAAAGCTTATGTCAAAATACTTAATTAGAAGAACAGACACCTATCTGATGACTCTAAGAGGGAACCTGCCAAAGTCATTTTTCCTCAATCCCAAAATATATGAATCAGAACATCCTGATGTGTAACATATTTATTCTAACTGCTTAAATTAAAAGTTGCTCAAAAGAAGTGTTTTTATACTTACCAATTTAATTAACATTCACATGACTGTGAGAAGCATCTTTTATACCAATGTTTAATTCACACATCAGTAAGCACTAATGACAAGTGTATTACCATATCATCTTCTAGCAGTTAGGTATATCAGTGACATGCATCATAAAATTAAATAGATAACCAATATTCAAAAGTGCTGCAATAAGAAATTATTGTTGTAATTACCGATGTTGAAAGTAAAGAATTTTAATCAAATCACTTTCTTGGGTTTCCATATTTTCAATTAAAAATTACTTTAAGAAATCACAGAGAAGCTTGTTGTTCTCAGTGTCAAATGCATGTCTAATTAGTATCTCTTTACTAAAATTAATAACTATTACACTCAGCATTTTAAAAATCAGTATAAATATATTCTCTCTTGCTTTTTTCTCTTCACCTCACTCTTTGCCAGCTATGTTTGTTACTGATGTTTGGTAACAGGGAAGAGTGTTTACTTTGCTTGGATAAAATAATTATCATTCCTAGTGTCCAGGAAATATCCTCATGACTGGACACAGTAGATATTTGAAGAGACTTCCAATTCCTTCTCCTTCTTATGTTTGTGGCTTTTAACCAATTCCGAAAGATGCCATCAGTTTTTTATGATAGTATCTCATAGTACAAGCTCATACAAATTCTGCTTTCTTTCGGTCCCTTATTTATTTGATAATATAAATTTCCTTTTGGCCTTCTGTTGAAATTGGATTTTCAGAAGAAATTGTTCTCTTTCAATGGTACTTTATAATTTTCAGGCTGCATTTATATCCTCTGGTATTTGCTAAAGGTGATTATTCAATTATTACATGAATGTTAAAACAACATGCACTTAACTAACCAAGATGATAAAGAACCCTTACTCATGCAATGTTACCTCAAAATAGTATAATGGCAAAATAGAAAGAGAAAAAACAGAAAGATAACTGGACTAGAAATCAGAAGAACTGAGCTTGAATTCTGATGCTCCGACTATTTTATTAGCTGTGGAATTTTGCACACATTACTTAAAACAGCCTCAGCTTTTTTTTTTTCTTTTCTTTTCTTTTTTTCTGAGATGGAGTCTCGCTCTGTCACCCAGGCTGGAGTGCAATGGCGCCATCTTGGCTCACTGCAAACTCCACCTCCCCGGCTCAAGCGATTCTCCTGCTTCAGCCTCCTGAGTAGCTATGATTTTAGGCGCATGCCACCACACCCAGCTAATTTTTATATTTTTAGTAGAGATGGGGTTTCATTATGTTGGCCAGGCTGGTCTCGAGCTCCTGACCTCAGGTGATTCACCCGCCTTGGCCTCCCAAAGTGCTGGTATTACAGGTGTGAGCCACTGCACCCAGCCTAGCCTCAGTTTCTTTATTTACAAAATGGTGGTGAGTATTTATAATGGAATGATTTGAGGACGTGAAGAAATAATATATTTAAATGAACCTTTAAAATAGCTCACTCTAAGATCTTAATAATGCTATCTTGATGGTAGATGGTATAATTACTATGAAATCAAAAAATAACACATAGAGAATTCTATAATACCTCTTTTAAAGTATGTGATTTTTTGCTTATACGCCTAAGTCTTTGCAAATATAATTGGTTTTTTAAAAGTCATATTATTTCTGAGGTTTTCTTTTATGAAAACTTATCTCCTTCTGATATATCTCAAACAAATGTAGGCTACACTTACAAATTCTCTCATAATCTTTCTTACACAAATTTTTGGAATAACCGGAAGAGTGGGAAGAGCTGATAGCCCTAGTATTATAAGGAGAGAAAAATGAATCGTTGTTACAAGCTCTTTGCTTCATGGTACGAGAAGCTTCCTGCATGCAGAGGCAAAGTCTGACCTGTACAGACAAAATCTTAGTGATGCTGAATTTTTGCAATGTTCTCTGGTGACTGCAAAAACTCATAGTATCTAGCCCGCCAAAAAAGTATGACTAAAGAAAGGTTTTTACAACATAAGGAAGATATCCAGTAAGAGAGCTCAGAAAAAGCAACAGATTATAGAAACTGATATACACTCTATAACTTGTCACATTGGCCAAGTGAGCTCCACAATATAGTATTAAATGGTGTGTTATTAGTTGGAACTTGCCATCAAAGTAGACCATAAGTAGTCCAGGACTATAGTATTTCAAGGCCTCTTTTGTAAAGCAGAAATTCCATGAAAATCCTGGCCTGAAACCATCTGGTCAGCCTAGCACAAAGGACTCTTTCTCTGACTTGTTTCAAAATAGACATATAGAAAGTCCTTCAGAAAAGTTCTCCAACTTTGGGCTGCAAAGTGAGGGTGAATGAAGCTGCCACAGTTACCTCTAAGATGTTAAGACAGACCATTAAATCACTTATACAACAAACATATACTATGTGTCTGGTGCATTCTAGATCCTATAGTTGAATCAATGAACAGAACAAAACCTGTTACCTAATAGAGTGGCAGTTCTACTAGAAAGGACAGATAGTAAGCAAGTAAAAATATAAATGCAAATTACATTATCAGGTAATGAGAAGTGCCATCACAAAAACTTAAGCAAGTGGGGTAAAGTAACAGGGAAAAGCAAGAGGGGTGACTCCCTTGAGGTAACATTTGCATAGCCAAGAAATGAAGTGAAAAGATAAACAAAAATCTGGGGGAAGAGGGTTCAGGGCAAAAGAAATAAGCAGAAAAACTCTTCGGCCAGATAAGCTTGGCATGGTCTTGAACATAGCAAAGTCAGGGTATCTAGAGCAACATGAACAAAGGGGAGGGTTAGAGAAGACAAGCTCAATGAGAGAGGACCTCATGGCCACTGTGAGAGCTCTGGCTTTTACCATGAGTGAAGGAGGAATCACTGGGTTGTGTTGGGGTAGGAGTGGCATGGTTGACTCTGCCTGTTACTCAGGAAAAAGATAAAAGCAGCTGCTCAACTTTTTAATCTCACAGGCACTTTACACCTAAAACTTACTGAGGACTCCAAAGAGCTTTTCTTTAACAGGGTTATATGTATAAATATTTACTATATCTCAGTCTATTTAGTAAGAATGTTTTTAAATATCTGTGTATTCATTTTAAAGTAATAATGACCCATTACAAAATAAGATAAATAACATATTTTTAAAATAAGCGTATTTTCAAGCCAAAAAAACTTGATGGAAGAGTAGCATTGCTTTACACCTTTGCAAATTTCATTAATGCCTGGCCTCATAGAAGACAGTTTGGAGTTTCAAATCTTCTGCATTAAATTTATGCTATATGATGTTTTGGTTAAAGCATATTAAGAAAATCCAACCTTACACAAGAATGTAATCAAAAAAGGAATGAGTGTTTCAATAAACTTTTCAGATAATTTTGCATATTCTTCTTTGATATTATACCAAAACTTAACAAGTGCTAATTTCTTAAAGGTTATTTTCAAACCACGTTAATAAACCTCGCCTACTCTGTTTCAAAAAGATCCATTGGTCTATTCTGTGCTGTTTGTTTGTATGTTTGTTTGTTTGTTTGTTTGTTTTTAGATGGGTTCCCACTGTGTTGCCCAGGCTGATGATCTCAAACTCCTGGGCTCAAGCTATCCTCCCATCTCAGCCTCCCAAGTAGCTGGGACTATCCAGCTATTCTGCTCTTTGAATGGATATTTTTTCCATACGTGATCTCTTAACATTATGCATTGGTCATTTGAAAAAATTCTTGATTCATTGAGTTATGCAGATTCTCCAAACTTGCAAATATTTCTTTACATAATATCAAAAATCATATTCATTAATAGCACTTCTAATATCAATTAAAAAGTTCTCAGGTACTGAAAATCTCTCAAGCACATACAAGTTTTCTAAAATTTGAATTTTCACTCAAAAACTTTATCATCAGCAACAGATGCTGTAAATTGCTTTCCATGAACTGTTAGGCTTATTTTATTCATTTTTAAGAAAATGTCTGCCAAATGTCCAAATCTGAATAACTATTGTTTTTTGTCAGTTTTTCATTCAAGTAAATAGGTGTTTCATGAAAAAAAGTAGATAGTTTAGTTTTTGTCTAAAGCAACTGCACATTGTGTTCCTTCCAGACAGCCACCATATGTCAGTAGGCAACAGAAATGCTTTCTGCATACTTCCCACATCATCATATAGAATATTAAAAAGTTGTATTATCAAAAGAGAACAAATCACAGTTTTTGCTGCTTTACCAAGGATATCCTTAAGTGAAATTGCATTTTTTTGGTGGATTGTTAATGAAGTACATTTTGACTGCTAGTAGACTTTGGTGCCACTGGCTTGATTTGAGGTAATGCACTAGCAATTTACTCACCAATACCTTTGCACCAACACCACAAATGTCAGTAAGAGTGAAAAACAGCAGATCCTCATATAATTAAGAAATTTGATTTGACCTCATGTACCCCAAGAAAGGGTCCTGGGGACCCCCAGGGATCTATGGTACACATTATGAGAGCTTGAACTATAAGGAACTTAGATGGACTGTAGAGAGATAGTCCATCTGCCATAATCCAGGCAAGGAATGTGGGTCAACAAAGCCTGGGTGATAGCAGTGAAGTGAGTAAGAAGTGGTCAGATTCTGGAACCAACAGGAATTTCAGCTACATTAAATATAGCCTGTGAGAGTCAAGGGTCAAGAATGATTAAGAGATTTAAGGCCTAAGCAAATTAAAGCATGATTCTGCTATTTACTGAGATAAGGGAAATACTTAAAGAAAAAATTGAAGATTTGTTTTTCAGATATGTTAAATTTGAAATATCTATAATATATCCAAGATGAGATTTGTAAAAACGGGCAGTTGGATTGCAAGTCTAGAGTTCAAAAAAAAAAGTCT
The DNA here is from genome assembly GCF_000951045.1 of Mandrillus leucophaeus. Lineage (NCBI taxonomy): Eukaryota > Metazoa > Chordata > Mammalia > Primates > Cercopithecidae > Mandrillus > Mandrillus leucophaeus. The sequence goes on along the minus strand of NW_012101887.1, from coordinate 4,700,459 downwards.
GAACAGAAGATATGAAGATATTAGTTGCATAAGTTGACCACACAAAACATTCTAACCTAAAGATAACTACATAAACTGATCACAGAAAATCTTCTATAGGCCTTTATGAAGATTGGTTCTGCAGCCTTAGCAGGCACCACAGTCATCAAGCAGACTTCAAAAACTGTTATCATGCATAATGTGGCATGGTAATCTGTTGAGATGATTCACGCATTCTTGCTTTTTTTTTTTTGAGATGGAGTCTCGCTGTATCACCCAGGCTTGAGTGCAGTGGCACGATCTCGGCTCACTGCAAGCTCCACCTCCCGGATTCACACCATTCTCCTGCCTCAGCCTCCCGAGTAGCCGGGATTACAGGCACCCGCCACCACACCCGGCTAATTTTTTTGTATTTTTAGTAGAGATGGGTTTTCACCATGTTAGCCAGGATGGTCTCGATCTCCTGACCTCGTGATCTGCCCGCCCCCGCCTCCGCCTCCTAAAGTGCTGGGATTACAGATGTGAGTCACCACACCCGGCCTCTTGCTTCTTTAATGACACACAAAAATGAACAATGTTGCCCTCTTCCTCCAACAAGAAAGCAAACTAACCTGAAAATCTTGGAGGCCTGGAGGCTCTCTTGTCAAAGTTAACAGGCCTTGATTTGGAAAAGCCTCTGCTTACAAAAGCAATAGAGTCTGGAGAGAGGTGTGGAGTTGATGGATGGGAAGTGGCCCTAACTGGGAGAAAGAGGATGGCTTCCCTGAGACACAATGAAGGAGATGGTTCTGGAGTGAGCTTTGGGAGATGAGTTGGCAGGCTCTTCACTTGCCAGAATGCTCTTTTCCCAAATATTCACAGGGCTGGTTCCACTCTTCATCTAATCCTCTGCTCACTCTCCTGGAGCCTTTTCCTGACCTCTGTCTAAAATAGCCACTTCTAACACCCCATCATCACCTTATATCCCCTTTGGTTTTTATTATTTTGGGGTTGTTTTTTGTTTGTTTGTTTGTTTTGTTTTGTTTTTGGTGCTTGTTTTATTTGTTTGTTTTTGAGACAGAGTCTTGCTCTGTCAACTAGGCTGGAGTTGTGGTGGCGTGATCACAGCTTACCTCTCAGGTTCAAGTGATTCTTCTGCCTCAGCCTTCCGAGTAGCTGAGACTACAGGTGTGTCCCACCACGCCTGGCTAATTTTTGTATTTTTGGTAGAGACGGGATTTTGTCATGTTGGCCGGGCTGGTCTCAAACTCCTGACCTCAAGTTATCTGCCCACTTCAGCCTCCCAAAGTGCTGTGATTACAAGCACAAGCCACCATGCCAGGGCTGGTTTTTGTTATTTTCTAATGATAATCTCAAACTGAATTTTATCACAGATATATTGTACCTACTTACTTACATACTTATTTATATAGAGACTTATTGTTATTCTCCCTCACTAGAATTTATGCCTTTCAAGGGAGGCATTTTTATTTTTTTAATCTTTCTGTACCTAGTGCACAGCAATGAATCAATAAATATTTGCTAAATGACTGGTTTTCTATTTGCTTTTGAAGGATATGAAAGATGTAAACATTGACAGGGCCCCCCAAAAATTTAACTTTTGAGATTTAAAATTTGTTATTAAATACTGTAAACATACTAAACAATTTATAAAGCATTAGGTGAAAAGAATAAAGAGAACAACCACATATCACTAGTTAGCTTAAAAATGGAACATTGCAAGAACTTTGAAGCCTTTTGTGAGCCCCTTCCTGTATCCCACAGGTAATCACCACCAGAAATTTTTGTATTTATTAGCTACTTGCTATTCTTTATAATTTTATGTTTGTATCTCTTTAAAATATTACTTACTTTTGCCTGATTCTAACTTTATATAAATCAACCATATCCTCTGTATTTTTCGACTTGTTTCTTTGGCTCAATATCATTTGTGAGATGAGTTCATGCTGGTCCCTTCAGTGCTACTGCTTCATAGTATTCCATTGTATGAAAAGCACAATACAGTCATCTAATGTCTCGCTGCAGGATGTTTGTTTCCAACTTTTTTTGTTATTACATACAATGCGGCCATGAAATTCTCGTACACATTTCCTAACAAACATGCTCAAGAGTTGCTCTAATCTATATGCCACTGAGAGGAACTTGGGAGTCACAGAGCATGTATATATTGAAGTTCACAGAACGCCAAATGCTGAAATGTTTTCCAAAGTGCATGTATCCAGGCTGCTACACACCAGGATGACTTGACCTGTTTGTAAAATATTGAAATAATTCCACACTTGATAAACAACTGCTGCCCTAAGTCTCTGGAGGATCCCCTTGCAATTGCTATGTCCACAGGGTAACCTACACTATCCCAGCTTTCCTGGGACTGAGAGGGTTTCTAGGACAGGACATTTCAGTTTGAAGCCCGAAAAGTTAAAACAGGACAAGTTGGTCATCATACCTAGCCAGCCTCTTAGCCAACACAGACTTTCTCACAATTCAGTAACTAAAGCATTAATGCCTGACACAGTGGTTAAGTGTTGTGAGCATTGTGTGTGGTTGCACCTGCTTATATTCCTACTGACAGCTTATGTGTTTCATTACTCCCTTTCTTTATCATCACTTGTTATAGCCCTAATTTTTATTTTTTGTTATGTAGTGAGTATAAACTATTACTTCATTGTCATATTAATTTTTTATCTGACTACATTGAAATTTTTGAATAGTCTGGAATCACTTTCACTACCTGGTCATATCACCCCCTTTTCAATGTGGTGAAGAATTTTCATGAAGCCACATGAGTAGCCAATTACCCTACGAAAATATGATCAACCACATTTTGACTATATTGACAAGATACTGATTGGTTACATTTTGAAGAAAATATACAATACAAAATACAAGAAGAAGTTGGTTCTGTCCCCTCCCACTATCCCCCCTACCCAGCCACCCCGAAATACTCATCATGATTTGGTCAGAACTGGGCTCAGAGCCAGAGGTCAGGGTGACCAAGGGTGGAGGAGTTGTAGGCAATGGGTTTGTGGCTGTCACAATAATGCTGTGATAATGCTGTGGTTTCCCAGAGGGGAGCATGTGGCTATAACCAGCAAAAGAAAAGTGGGAAAGCAGTAGGAAGAGGAGGAAGTGGGAAGAGCAGAAGATCATATATATTTAAAAAGTGACTTCAGACTTAAAGTCGAATTAGCATTTGTACAGAAAGGTACAGGTGAAATAACTCACTATGGCCTATGACCAAAATTATATGGAGAAATCATGGTGGACTCCTACTCCTACCCCCTTACCCAAGAGGTGGCCCAAGTCGTTAAGTACGATTGGTAAGAGTGGATTCCAGGTCGTTAAGGTGGAGAAAGTGGGGGCAGTGGCAGGCAAGGGGGGCTCCATTGCTGCAACACTGGCTGGGGCTGGCCGGCTGGTTCTCCTGGAGAACCTTGGTTTCTGTCTGGAGCACCAGCTGCATTCTGGGGCTTGTTCTTGGGAAGCTTCTCAGCTATTGCCATGAAAATTTCATTCACATTCATTGTAGCCTTTGCTGATGTCTCCATGAACAGCCAACTGTTGTTGTCTGCATAGGCTTGTGCTTCCTGGAATTCCAGGGCTTTCTTGCTGGCCAGGTCTGCCTTGTTACCTGTGAGTGCAAGGACCATGTTGGGGCTGGCCTGCCTCGATAGCTCCTTCACCCAGTTCTTATCTCCAGCAAATGTATCTGTATTGGTGACGTCATAGACCATGATGGCAGCTTGGGCTTCCCAAGAATACATGGCGGCCAGGCTGTGATACCACTCCTGTCCAACCACGTCCCAGATCGCAAACCTGAGTGTTGTGTTGTCCAAGCAGACATTCTGTGTGAGGAAGGCTGCTCTGATTGTGCTCTCCTGGTACTCATGAAATTGTCCCTTCACAAGGCAGAGGACAGGTTGGATTTGCCCACTGCAGATCCAGCAGAACAAGCTTAAATAGACAGATCTTATTGGGTCACGCTGTGCCTCCCCAACTCGCCACTGCTCATCCAGGTGCAGTGGTCCAGAGAGGTGGGAGCAGGGACCAAAGCCCAGTGCTGTGCAAAAAGGCATCTAGTGGGGAGAGGGACCTCCAAGGTGGCTCCGGGGCAGTGGCTTTACTTGGGGCCAGGGCTTGGACCAGCTCTGCTTCTCTCCCCAAAGGCAGTGTTCCAGACTTCAGCCTCCTATCATGTTATTTTTCATTTTTATGATGTGGCTGATCAATTTTCATAGAATAATTGGCTACTCATGCGGCTTCATGAAAATTCTTCACCACACCCTAGAAGAGGTAATATGACCAGGTAGGGAAAGTGATTCCAGGCTATTCAAAAATTTCATTTCCTAGTAGCCTTTAAGCTTTGACAAAGTTTCCTATCCTCTCCTAGCTTGGCTTGGACTAAGTAGAGCACCTAAAATTAGACCATCAAGGCTTATAACTATAAGCGTCTATCACAATGCAAAAAAAAAAGTAAACGGAGGACCAAAAGTCCTTCCCTGCCTTTTTCCTAGTGTGTAGGCCACAGAAGTTTCCTGCATCGTACCAAAAAAAGAGGGTAGGAACAAACCAATTACAGCCATTACTGAATATCTAGCCAAACTAAGGTGGATAATGAATATATCAATTTTATTCAATTTAGAAATACAGCAGTATGCTACTCTTGTAGCTTTTCATACTGAGCCATATTTATATTCCCTACACTAGACTCATCTGACCACCAAACCAAACATGTTATAATCTGCTCTAAATATCCATGCAAATTGTCATATTATCCAAAACCTGGATGTTAGTGCAGACTTGAAAGGTGAAGCAAATCCAGAGGCAGTTAGAAACTGAAAAATGAAGTGTCACAGCTGGCCCTCTTCTCTTGTGAAAATGTTTTAATGACATCTTGGAAAAAGGGTTGGGCTCAGTGAAGGTAACTGAGAAAGGCTCCATGTAACTGAGAAAGGTTCCATGAAATTGCCGCATCAGAAAACAAAGCTTTTACCTAATTTCTGTGGCTGACAGGAAGAAGGCATAATTTTAACCTTGATTAACATTTCTTTGGCTGTTACACTCTATAAAATTGTTCATTCATGAGCTTTCTATGGTGCCTTGTTTATAAGAAGAGGAATTTCTGCAGAAATGTTTGCAGTGCATTATTCATAAATATTTTGGTCAATAAGTAGTGATGGTGGAGGCAGTAGAAGGGCTGGAGAATAAGAGGAACTTGGCGATTAGATTTGTTATTTTTTAATCATAGAATCTCTCCATTCAATATGATTTAGAAAATGTGAAAAATGATATTTAAGCTATTGGCAGAAACATAAAAACAGTTTTGTAGCTATCTTTTTTTGGACTTGCTGAGCAACTAAGTATAATAAGTATAAATATGATAAATATGCTGGGTCTAAATAGCTTAGTAACTAAGAGCCCAGTAGCTAAGAGCAGTTCCTGAAACTAGAAACTTTGAAATGCAAGCCTGTCACGGGCTTATGTTGTACATGAACCTTTACAGTCAGAGGTTCTGGAGACATTTATGTCAAGATGTTTCCAAGAGACTCTCAGCATTGACTACCATAACTAGGCTTCCACAACACCACTCAGAATTAGCTTCCTCTTGGGTAATATAATTTAAGAGATTTGGGGAAGAACCATCCAATTCCAAAATATCTTCTCCCTCATTGTTACAATGTGGGGAATTATATCATTAGACCCTACATAGAACTTGAAAGTATTCCACAAGAGGACCCTACATATTTATTTTTCAAAAGCAACTGTTTTCAGAATATATGACTCAAAAATAATGTAACAGATGAGAAGGGATTATTGGGTGAAAGCTGCATCATCTAACATAAGAGTAAGTTCTCTTAAGTGTTCCTTTATACTCCCGTGAAATCGACTGAAGAATTATTAATGAATCAAAGATAAGACTTACCTTCTTAGTAGCACATTCTGCTTATTCCTGCTAATGCATCACTACTCCACCAGCCCTTCTTCCACTTGCCATAGCCAAGTGATTTCCCTTTACTGCTACATCTTAAGACCCTCAGTGGAGCCCAGGCAACATCTGACCACTCATTCCCCAAGCCACAAAGATGGACTATTCGGCCTGTGTGTTCTGTGCAGGAAATCTTAGGCTGCTTCATTTACTAAAGGCAACAAATTTTTTTGCCCAGTATTATTGCTGTTTTTAAAATGTAGATAATATGTCAACAGTAAATGAAATCTGAACAACTAATTAAGAATTAGAAAACCACTTTTGTGATTAAAACCTGAATTACTATTAATGCTGAAAATCTTGGGAATTTTAATGAAAAATGTGTCATGTTTTTATGTAGCAGGAAATTTTTGTCATGTTTTTATGTAGCAGGAAACTTTTAATTTGAAGAAACTAAAAACTCAGGAAAGCAGCAAATCTCTGTGAACATAGAATCATAAAAACCCAGGCTTGGCAAGGAAACTCCTTTTCTATTTAGATGTGCTTCATACAAATCAGTGCCCAATAATATTGTGTGGAAGAAATATTTGTGCTATACAAGGCAGGAGGATTGTGAAGCTACTGTTATCTGCGGTTATACACACAGAGAGATGTGCACACATAGACACATAGAAAAATAAATGTCCCCCTATGAAGGGAAGAAATAAATCAAGAAATTTGTATTTTAAAAAACTGAAAGAATCAACAAAATAACATACGTAGAATGAACACTGAGGAAAACAAAGGATTTGGCAAGAATCTAATTAGCCATATCAACCGAGAGAGGTTTGGGTTAGTTTTAGTAAACACAGAGTGGTTTCTGAGTAGAAAGCAAATAACTGCATTGAGGTACTGTTCTAATCACATTTGTTCTAACATTGACCTTATAATAATTAAAAATTGATGCTTGCAACATAATACAGCTGTGCAATCATATTTAAACCTAATCATTTCATAGACAGAGGAAAGTTGTACAAAAAGGTCAGAAACACTTTAATTTCATGACAGTAAATTTACTCTTTATTCCCAAAGTGAAAATGTCTAATTTCTAAAAGAGCAAACCAATAATTACTTATTATAAAGCTATTTTAGTCAATACTTAATTTTGCTATATTGATTAGTGTTTAGACATTTAAAATGTACCCTACAGCAAGAATATGTGTTTACAATATGATTCTCCCTACTGATGTTTGTAAGTATTACAGATATTGATTTAAGACATGTCTCAAAAATGCCAAACTTAATAGTAATCATATAAAAAAACTGACTCTTAAAATTGGAATTTAACTTTAAAAATTTGAATACCAGTGTCCTTAAAGATCTCTTTGTATCATGATCACCAATTCTGCCATTAAATACTCTAATCACGAGTACTCAATTAAACTACATTATAAACTCTACCCCATCCCAAAAGTAACAGAGAGAAAAAAAAAACAAATGATCAATTTTACCGTTCACAACTGGAACAAAATGTTTTCTCTCTATTTCATGTACTTCTGATTGTAAAATAAAGACTGGGATATTATTTCCCCCTTAACTTGTATTCTGTGTAACTTAGAGCTCCTTGCAATAAAACAAAATGATGCTTCATCAGGACGTTACTGGGAGTACCAAGGCAATTTACAAACATTAAGTCTGAGAACATCACTGTGAGGGAGGTATTAATATAACACTTCTCTCTTGAGGAGTTCAATGCACTTTACATAACGTTATTTTATTAACTCTTCCTTGAGCTGGGCAAAAAGGCTAAGAATTGTCTAACCATTTACCTCACTCACATGCAAGCGTAAAAAGAACAGAAGAGACGGTTCAACACAACCACGTCATTTAAATTCACTTTCACTTCTAATCTGAAATTATGACTAAAGATAAGGCCAAGTAAGTCACTCAATATATTTGGTTTCTACTAATATTGATTTTGAACAGGTATCAATTTTATAAATATAAATTCAGAATTATATATTTGAAAGATAATTAATCCCAGTAATTCTTAAGCAATAATTGCTTTTGAAAGTGGAAAAATGGACAGTAATAACTTTTTCCTCCATTATAATATACTAAAGACTCCAAAACCACATTATAATTCTGTGGACAAGCTTCACAACATCCTTAAGTAAATCTATGCATTTCTTAGCAAGAGTGCAACTATGCACACATGAAGACAGCCAGAAGAGATATATAAAGTGAAAGATATAGAAATGCTGGTGATATCTAATGGTACTTGCCAAGTGTCAGTCACTATTCTAAGGAATCTACATGTATTCACTCATTTAATCCTCATAACTCTGAGATGGGCAGCATTTTCATCATTTTATAGACAAAAAAATTGAGGCTCAGGAAGTTGTTAGTCCTAGGTCACAGAGCTACAAAGTGGCAGAGCTGAGATGCAAACACAGAAAATATGGGTCCAGAGTCCATGCTCCCAACCCACGTTCTAGAAAAGAAGTTGTCCCCAGACATCCCTGATCATGGAATTCCGAATCCACAATCATAATTTTTTCCACTCCAAATGTAACATTTCCCACCTCACAGTCTACCTCACAGTAATCACAGAACAACTGCTCAATTTTATGTATCTCACTTTCAAAATATGATACTTGTAATTAGAAAATGGTCACACGGAGGCAGTATAATATAGTTTGGAGTACAGACCTCAGGATCAGACAGATCTAACAGGCTATCCCTAGACAAGTTATTTCTATCCAAGCTAAACAATATAGGTGGTAGAACCTACCTCCTGATGCTGTAGAGAGAATTAAATTAATACAACGTATTTAACATACACCTTACTATGCCTTCTACATAGTAAGCATTCAACAACTGTTGCTACTATAAGTTAGTATAAACTTATTCAAGCCAGTCTCAGAATTCTGAAACTCCAAATTAGCATTGAATTTAGCATATCTCAATGCTGGTGTCAATAGAACTGAATTGATTTTTCCTCAAATATATGTTCTAGCCACTGGCCATGATCTCATTTAATCCTCAAAACAAACCTATGATTTGTGTTTTTATGCCCACTTACAGGAAAATAAGCCTTGAAATTCTAAGTAACATCCATAACCATGCCAGTAATAATTAGATGATTAATCAATTAACTGCATGGATCCCACAAAGCAGGTTAAAAAGTAACCAATAAGCAAGGAAATTATTTGAAAAAGCCTTCTCTCCATAAAATTATAGAACTAAAATTTCCTAGACTGAAGTTCACCTTGTTTAGCCTTTGCTATAATTAGAGCAAAGCTGTGCCCAGAGAAAGTAGTTAGAACAGAGATGATAAAAAGGAAAAATACTACCCAAAAATACACACGCCACCCCCCGCCCCGACCCTATTTCCAGTACACACAAGGCGCTTCTGATTCTTCCATCATCAGAACCACTGAAGAAAATAGCAAGGGCCAAGGTCAGGGTAGGAGGCTTCAGAGTTGGACAGTATTATACGGGAAACAGGCAAGAAGTCTGCACTTGGGGACTGGTGCTTCAGCCAGAGTGAGGTACGAGACTGTAGATCTGTAAAGCACATTTGACTCAAATCAGCCTCACCTGCACCCAAACATCCTGTAAAGGTCAGCTTCTGGTCTATTCACAGAAATCTGCAGAAAAAGAGAAAATGCATTACATTAGTCTTTTGCTGACCAAGCTTCCTTGACCCTTGACCTACCAGCATTCCCTAAATTGGAAATGTCTTAGTTACGCAAAACAAAAATAGTTCCTGCTGAATTAGGGCATTATTTCCTCATTCCCTCTATTTCATGTAAAAGAAATATTTTTGTCATTTGCATAATGACCTGCTGCATATAGAAAGACAATTATTTATGTTTTCACTTTAAAAAAGTGATTCTGAATTGATTATGATACATAATAATCATGTGAAAACATGATTGCAAATAAGATTTAAGTGAAAGAATGGAATTTCCACTTTCATCAGCCAACGTATAAACCAATATGGAGGAGGTGGCAGATACAAAATAATCACATATAAAGAGAGACATAAGCTCAATGATAAGGGTCTGCTTACACAGGCACGGAAAGTAGTGGGAAACAATCTTCAGTCCATATGTTACAAGAAATAGAATTTTTAAAAATTCACATTATCCCAAGAATATGTAAGATCTTATGTTCCATTATCAACTAGCAGGTAGTACCCAACCTAGTCATTTCTTCTATACTTAGAATCAGTGGCCTCTTTCAATAACTCATTCCAGCTTTTAGTAATTGTCATGTAAAGGTAAGCTTTTCTTTTATCTAACTTCAGTTCTTTACATAATATGATTGAAAAACCTGGAATGATGCTCCACACATGCAGAATACTTCATATACCCTTGTGGATGGGATGTTGATTTCAGTCTATTTCCCTTTTTTCTGACCTCAATGGAGACAGGAGAAGTGCTTAGACAGAAACATTGACAAAATGGTTAGAGATAAGAGGAAGTTGACTAGGGACAAATGCAGAGTCGAACCGGGGAAGAAAACAACGTGGAATGACTCACCGTGCCCCAGAACAGTTGATCTGTTTTAGAAGACACAGCCAGCCACCAACAAAATGTGAGCTGTAAAGCAGAACATGCTCAAGCATGCGCTCAGAAGATCTACCGCTGCCTTTCCACTCACTTCCACGCAGATAAATCGATCAATCCATCCCTCTCTCTAACCCTGGCCTCTGTGCAGAGTTCCAGTTCTACCTACATGATTGTAAAATTGAACTGGGTGGATAGGATATTCTTTCCTGTGACTCACTCTGTCCTTCCTCCACAGCTTTACTGCTGGTATGAAGGCATCTTTGGTAAGCTCTAGTGAAGAGAACCACAGTAACCAGCGTCACTTTAATATGAAAAATAATCCGTACTAACAAGGAAAAATGTTGTCTTATCTTGCAGATTCAACAACATCTTAAACCCAAAAATGTACAGAAAAGACCTCATCCTGCCTGTCCAAAAAAAAACAAAAAACAAAAAACAAAGAACCCTGGGGAACAGGGTCAGAAGCTCACTGGGAAAATTAAGGTAGGCGATTGGTAAACAGCAGGACACTTTCTGAAAGAATGGACTTGCCTTTTATCCCCTACAATAAAAGGCCCAAGAAAGGGGTTAAATTTGGATGCCCTGGCAGCACCTCAAACTTAACATTTCTAAAATTAAACTTCTCCAAGAACTAGTTTCTGCTGACTTCCTGTTCGTTAAGGGTACACTTGTTCTCTCCGGCTCCAAACATGAGTCATCTTGCTTTATTCCTCTCCCACCCCCACCATATCTAATTAAACACCAAGTTGCATCTATTTTTTTCTTCAGCACTTTTTTGCAACTCTCTGTTGCTCTCTTTTCACATGCTTTATCTCTTATTTGGTTTTGACCTCATATTAGGCCCACTATTCTTCCAAACAATGTGGCTGGTAATTTCCATTTTGAGTTTAAGCTCTGCCTTGATTAGGTCTGCTCCTTAGCAAAAAGATTCTGTGATACCTGCTTGTCTACTGAACAAAGATGTTGCAAGCTATTTCCAAATGCACCCCAAACTGCCTTTCAGTCTTACCTTCTCCTATTTTCCTGGGCATCAGGCAAGCTAGCTATCATCCTACTCCCCACCATACTCTATTGCCTTAACTCCTACCACTTCCTTTTTCTGAAATACAATCTCTGCACCCTCAGAAACTCCAAGCACGCTGCCCACACAAACGTTAATGCCACAAATTCACCTGTGAATGTTTGTTCAGATATTTTTATTCAAAAAATCATGTCTAAGACAGAAAAATAAGTATTTTAAGTGTTTTTTAAACTAAAACTCCATGAGTTTCCATGGAAAAAGGTGTTATTGAGAGGTGACAATGTGCTAGCAGCCCTCACCCTTCTCGGCCTCGAGGAGCGCTTCAGCCCTCCACGGCACCGTGGGAGTCCCTCTCAGAGCTGGCTGAGGCCGGAGCCGCCTCCCTCTGCTTGCTGGGAGGTGTGGAGGGAGAGATACGGGGGGGGCAACCGGGACCACCTGCGGCACTCGCGGGCCAGTGCGAGTTCTGGCAGGCGCGGCGCAGGCTCGGTGGGCCCCGCACACGGAGCAGCCAGCCGGCGCTGCCGGCCCAGGGCAGTGAGGGGCTTAGCACCCGCGCCAGCAGCTGTGGAGATTGCGCTGGGTTCCCCAGCAGTGCCGGCCCGCCGGCGCTGCACTCAAATTCTGGCCCGGCCTTAGCTGCTTCCGCCCGGGGCAGGACTTGGGACCTGCAGCCCGCCATATCTGACCTCCTGCCCTAGGATAGGCTCTCGCGTGGCCAGAGCCTCCCAGAAGGGCGCAGCCCTCTGCTCCATGGACCAAGGGCTGAGGAGTGCAGGCCCCGCTCGTGACTGGTGGGCAGCTCAGCCTGCAGCCCCAATGCAGGATCCACTAGGTGAAGCCAACTGGGCTCCTGAACCGGATGGGGACTTGGAGAACTTTTATATCTAGTGGGAGGATGGCATGTGCACCAATCAGCACTCTGTATCTAGCTAACCTAGTGGAGACTTGGAGGACTAGCACTCTGTGACTCTGTGTCTAGCTCAAGGATTGTAAATGCACCAATCAGCACTCTGTCTAGCTCAAGGTTTGTAAATGCACCAATCAGCACTCTGTGTCTAGCTCAAGGTTTGTGAATACACCAATTGGTACTCTGTATCTAGGTAACTCTGTATCTAGCTGACTAGCACTCTGTGACTCTGTCTAGCTCAAGGATTGTAAATACACCAATCAGCATTCTGTCAAAACGGACCAATCAGCTCTCTGTGAAATGAACCAATCAGTGGGATGTGGGTGGGGCCAGATAAAGGAATAAAAGCAGGCTGCGGAGGCAAGCACCTGCGACCCGCTGGGGTCGCCTTCCACATTGTGGAAGCTTTGTTCTTTTGCTCTTTGCAATAAATCTTGCTGCTGCTCAGTCTTTGGGTCTGCACTGCCTTTATGGGCTGTAACACTCAGCTCGAAGGTCTGCAGCTTCACTCCTGAAGCCAGGGAGACCACGAACCCACCGGGAAGAATGAACAACTGCAGACGCGCTGCCTTTAAGAGCTATAACACTCACCACGAAGGTTTGCAGCTTCACTCCTGGCAGTGAGACCACCAATCCGCCAGAAGGAAGAAGCTCCAGACACATCTGAACATCTGAAGGAACAAACTCCAGACACACCATCTTTAAGAACTGTAACACTCATGGCGAGAGTCTGCGGCTTCATTCTTGAAGTCAGCGAGACCAAGAACCCACCAATTCCGGACACCTTACCAGCTCAACTGGTAGTTCAAGATGTTGAGATAGAGCCCCTACAAAACAGACTTCCTTAAAAAAAAGAAAAAAATACTCTTACTACAACTGCATGATTCAGCCCAGCAAAGCAATTAATAATAGATTGATGTTAAATAAATTCATACTTAATAGTAAATTTATGTTCAATAATACTAATAAATGGATATCATTTGGAGTTTAATTTTACATTTTAAATTAGGCGCAGTGGCTCACACCTATAATCCCAGCACTTTGGGAGGCCCATGCAAGAGGATTGCTTGGAACCAAGAGACTAGCCTGGGCAACATGGTGAGACCCCCATCTCTACAAAAGCAATTTTTTTTAATTAAAACAAAATGTTATGCTTTAGAGGACTTTTAGATCAAATAAATCAAGCAAAGTAGTATTTTAGTTGATAGTGTCTGTTTAAAATTATTTGCACTCCTAGCAAAAGAGAATTCTACAATATTTACTATAATGCACTATCAAAAAATGCACAAAAATAAGTCTATTTTCTTACAGAAATGATTTTGGTTTGCTATACAGCTTTTCTTATTGTTCCTAAAAGTTCAAATAACTTATACTTTACTATTGTACAACAGCGAGTAGTAGAAGGTTAAAAAAAAAAAAAAAAAAGACTGTTTCACTGCACTCCAGCCTGGGTAACAGAATGAGACTGTCTCAAAAAAAAGGTTAAAAAAAAAAAAAAAAGACTTGTTTTAACTTATGTTAGAATGAAGTCTTTTCTTTGTCTATTTGCGCTCTGGTCTCACCATGCCTTTTTGCGAGTATTTCCTATCTGTGTAAAGGTCACCTTTCCTTGGAAGCTCTACCACTGAGTCAGTCTACTTTAGCCTCCTTATTAGTTCTTAGGAAAGCCACTGTCCATACAAGGAACTTCAAATACAGATTAAGTAAACACAGATAAAATTGCAATTTTATCTCATTCTAATCCCAGATCTATACTTGACCTATTAGGTGGCACACATCATGAAAGTTTAAAAGTGAAAAAGACACAGTCTTTAAATAGAGAGTCAAGGGGAGAGCCAGATACCAAGTTCAGTTGGAAGAAAAGCAAGGTCATTTGCAGGAGAATGTAAGAAAGTCATTTAAAAGCCCCTCAGGAAAAGAAAAAAAAAAAAGAAAAAGAAAATATTAACAGTGGTAATAAAGTGCATCTCCATAATCATCTCTCTGCTTTGAAAAAAAAAATTGGGGAAATTTTTCCATGACCCTAATGGTGCACTCAGAACATATTTGTCGCGGTCTATTATAGACTATTTACTTGTATTTCTCACTCACCTAAATCTTGTCAGCAATATAAAATGCTGGATTTGGCCAGGCGCGTTGCCTCACATCTGTAATCCCAGTACTTTGGGAGGCCGAGGCAGGCAGATCACCTGAGGTCAGGAGTTCAAGACCAGCCTGGCCAACATGGTGAAACCCCATCTCTTCTAAAAATACAAAAACTAGCCAGGCATGGTGGCACGAGTCTGTAATCCCAGCTACTCAGGAGGCTAAAGCAGGAGAATCACTGGAACCCAGGAGGCGAAGGTTGCAGTGAGCCAAGATCAAAACCATTGCACTCCAGCCTGGGTGACAAGAGCAAGACTCCATCTGAAAAAAAAAAAAACAAAAAACAAAAAACAAAAACAAAAAAATTGCTGGATTCATAGGATGGCCTATAAGTATTAGAGGAATTCAAAAAGACCTGTGCAGGTGAATTAGTCAAGGGTGGCTTCAGGAAGAAATCACCATCAGTTTTTTTCTTATCCAGACCCATCTTTTCTAAACAACTGGTTTTCCCATAGAGCCAGAATCTAATCAGGCTCTCTCTGTTTCCTTATAAAGTCAACTTTGATATTTGTCTAAACATTTTATAGCTCCTTCTGCTAATTTACATGCTCTTTGTATTACACAGATGAAGTCAAACATTTTTCAATGAATTTCATAATAGTGAAGTGGTTCCGGCTTACAACATTGTTTCTGTGTTCCACTTAATATTCATAGGTCCAAAATTTTAATAACTTGGTTATAGTAAACTAAACAATGGACTAGTACACAGGAATCCTTTTCTGAAAGCCATCTACGGGGTCCCATTCTTTACAGGGAAAGACCATGATAATGTGTTGGTACATTGCAATGAAGGGAGAAAAGGAAGGGAGGGAAGTAGAAAGAAAGAGGAAATGAAAGAGGGAAGAAAGGGAGGAAGCAGGGAAGGAAGGAATAAAGAGAGGGAGGGAGGGAGAATTGAATTGAACTGAGATGTTTAAACTTTCTATTTTGTCATCTCATAGCATCTTTACCTCTCTTCACACTTTTCTACATCAAACGATACCTAAACAAAACTATCATGAGTTCCCAAATGGCCTTTAGGAGAATATTCTAATATTCTAACAGATACAGAGGCAAGAAATTCGTACATTCTGAAGGGAGTTAATTTTCTCTTCAGAATTTATACATGAGCAATGTGAATTGTAGAAATTTTAACAATTTATATTTTATTACAAAATTTCATTCCAACTGAGAGGAAAAAATAATTTTGCAACCTTAAAGAATTAACTCACCAGGTGCAGTGGCTCACACCTGTAATCCCAGCACTTAGAGAGGCCAAGGAGGTTGGATCACCTGAGGTCAGGAGTTCGAGGCCAGCCTCACCAACATGGTGAAACCCCACCTCTACTAAAAATACAAACTTAGCCGGGCATGGTGATGCATGCCTGAAATCCCAGCTACTTTGGAGGCTGAGGCAGGAGAATCACGTGAACCAGGGAGGCGGAAGTTGCAGTGAGCTGAGATCGTGCCATTGCACTCCAGCCTGGGCAACGAGTGA